>NW_028253300.1:0-582000 GCF_964263255.1 Lissotriton vulgaris | reverse complement strand
GCGTCTTCATAGCTGGCACAGGAGGGAAGTTACATGCACTTTAAGCTGGTACATGGAGACGGTGGGATACACGCTAGGGAACACAACTTGACCATAAAATTTATATTTCCTCATTCCCTCCTTGTTCCCTATGGACCCTTCATGATATATCGATCCTCATGAATCGATCAGTTTTTTCTTGTAACATCATTTGCTCTTCTTTCTTTCTTTCACGTCTTGAAAGAAAACTGGAATGTTCAATGCATGAAGTGGCGCACAGTCCACAAATCGCTGGCCCACACTGCAAGCACAGGCAGCAACTGAATACTAGGACTAGGCCAATGCCTAGGAAGGATAGGATCTTCCATCCCCAAGCGGTTAACGTTGTCCAGAACCAACCGGACCAAGTCCAGGTGCCTGGATTCTGATGTATCAGATTAGCAATTTTATGAAGACGTGTAATAGCTTTGTATACAGATGGCGCGTTTTCTGGAATGAAAACACAGCAACTTGACCCGATGACCTTATAGGCTCCACCTCTATCTGCCAAGATGACGTCAATAACAAGACGATTCTGAAGGACAACAACCCGCATGGCGGACTGCTCTTCGGTTAAGTTACCTAGGGCGGAGGCAGTTTCATTCACTACTGCTTCAAGTGTTCTAGTCAATCTACGTATTAGTTTACTATTTTGGACAGGGCCTAAAAAGAAAAAGAATCCTTTATTAAAATCGGTGTATTGTTCCCATGCCGTTTCTGTGTAGTCGACAAGCGGGAGATCTCTTCTGAGTCTATTCTTTACTAGATTTGTATTTCTGTGATAATCAGGAGGAGCTAGAAAAACAGGTGGCAGAAGGAATGCAATATAACAGGTACCATCCCAATCTGGAGGTAAGCGTATGTATGCGGTATGACCACAAACAAAATAGGAATGACGGATAGCTTTAAAGGACGATTTACCATGATCACTGAATTCGACCACAGTAGTACATTTACTATGACCTAAGTGTACTGAACCTTTCTTCCTGACACATAATTCACCAGTGACTGGTAATACTGACATAGCGGGCAGAACTGGTGCAGCTTCGGATTCAACAGTAAGAATCATAAGGTTTATTGTGTAATTACTTAATCCATATACTTCATTTTCTAGATCAGTTCCTATTCTAGTGGGGAGTCCCTCCTTATCAGGGTAACAGATGTCGAGCAGGACTAAGTTCAAGTTTCCCCAAACCCAGCTCCCGTCGAAAACAGCAATATCAGGATCTAAGGAATTAATTATTTTAAACCATGCACCACAGGAGCCGTTGTGAGTGAATGGGTACGGAAAGAGGGGCAGAGCTCCCTTATAATTCTGGTAGGGAGGGAGTCGGCCACATATCCAACAATTTGTAGCATTATTAGTCTGATGGGAATGATGTAACATACTAATGAAAGTGTTGTTGCGCAGCGCAAGTCTGTAAGAAAGTTCATGTGGAGGTAACTCGCTAAAAGAATGTTCAGCAGAAACATTGTAAGCAGATTGTTCACGCTTGAAAATAGGGCAATAGATAGGAAGTAGTATACTTGCAACAATAATCAGAAGACTTAGAAAAAACATGATTAACAATGTCACTATACAGTGACTACGCAGTGATTTGCAGTATGTACGTTTCTTGAATTGTCTCTCTCTCTCTCTATCTCGATCTAGGGGATACATGTCAGAAACTATTTAACCGATTCACCTAGGGGAGGACTTAAACAATTAAACTGTCTGACTTGCTAGATCGGAGCTTTAATCGGTACTCTTCTTGGGGAGTTTTCTCTCGGTCGGAAACTTTAAAGTCACTAGGCTCAATACAGTCTTTGGAAGGGGCGGACGAGCCTGGGTCTGGTTTCAGTTCATTGCATAGTTTAATATGGCTCGTGTGGATCCACCCCTTTCTGCCCTCCACTTTCACCGCTGTCCTCGTAGTAAGAAGAACGGTCTTCGGCGCTTTCCAGCGGGGCTCCAGCTGACTTTTCCTGTCAAAGTTCCTTATTAACACCAGGTCGCCAGGACGGACATCATGCGGCTTTACATCAGTGTTGTCAGGGAAGGCTGCGGCAACCTGTGAATGACATGATTGGAGTGCAGACATCAAGGAGGCAAGGTAATCTGTCAACATATTGCAATCAACATCAGTAATTTTCTTAGGAATGGGCGTCCCCCACATATTCGGTGGTCTACCAAAGACCACTTCGTACGGGGATAGTCCTGATCTCGAGTGGGCAACCATTCTCATATAGAACAGTGCCACTGGCAGGGCGACTATCCAGTCGACCCCTTTCTCTTGACATATTTTTCCAAGGCGGGTCTTTAATGTCTGATTATGCCTCTCTACAAGGCCTGCGGCTTCGGGATGTCGGACACAATGGAATTTCCATTGATATCCTAGCAGCAAGGAAACCTGCCTCATTAATTCGGATGAGAATGGCTGTCCGTTATCTGAGTACACGACACGAGGCATGCCGTACCGTGGGAAGAATTCACGAACCAACTGCCTGGCAGTGGTCGGAGCAGTGTAATCTGGGACTGGATATGCTTCGGTCCAACGGGAAAGTGCACAAACAATTACGAGGACATATTTGAATCCTCGACAACGGTCCATCTAGATATAATCCATCTGGAGGACTTCAAAAGGGTGATCGGGAGGATGAAATCCACCTTGCTCTACAGGGACGCTTTTACCTGGATTGAACTGACAACAGATCATGCAAGTACGCACTTTCTGTTTTGCTGCTGCTCGTAAGTGTTTATTGCTCCAAAGATTTTGTAAACTGTCTAACATCGCTTTCTCTCCTAGATGTGCTGGACTATGTGCTGTATTGATCATGACTTGAACCATAGAATCAGGGAGAAACCATGTAGATTTTCCCTTCGTCATCCAACCTTGATCTGTCTGGATCCCCCCTAGTTCAATCCATTTCTTTATTTCATCTGGGGTATCATGTGTCTGAATATCGATTACATCTAGTGTGGGATCCCTGACTGTCATACAATTTGTCGGTCCTATTGTCTTTGTCATGTCAGTTGTCTGAGTGTGAGTCAATACTGTATGTTTTGCTGTCTGGTCTGCCAGGTCGTTACCCTGGGAAACAGAATCTGTAACTTTAGTATGTGCTTTACACTTCATGATGGATATGCCTGAAGGCAGATGTATTGCTTCTAACAGTGCTTGAATGAGGGGACCGTGTTGGATCTTGGCACCATGAGAGGTCAGAAAACCTCGTTCTTGCCATAACATTCCGAAGTCGTGTACAACTCCGAACGCATAACGGGAATCAGTGTATATGTTGACATTTCTGTTTTTGGCTAGTATACAGGCTCGGGTCAGAGCGATAAGCTCTGCCGCTTGAGCGGACAGTGTGTCAATACGATGTGTTTCTTTTACTTCGGTTTCAGTGGTCACTGCATACGCGGCCACTAATTCTCCTGTACTTGTTCTCATACATGAACCATCCACATAAAGTGTCAGGTCTGGATTTGTCAGTGGAACATCTGTTAAGTCTCGTCGGGGCTTTGTTACTGCATTAATGATCTCTATACAATCATGCGGGGCTGGATCTGTCATAATTGACGGTAACAGTGTTGCGGGGTTCAGAATGCTGCAGCGTCTGATTTCTATGTGTGGCTGGAATAGCGTTAATTCGTAACCTGTCAGTCGTGCTATAGTCAAGTGCTGAGTCTGGGTTCTGTTTAAAAGAACCTCTACAGAGTATGGAACTTGTACTGTTAACTGATGGCCTAAAACAATTGAATCGCTCTGTCTGATTGCTAGTGCTGTTGCTGCTACTGACTTTAAGCACGCAGGGAGTGCCTGGGCTACTGAATCCAATGTACTTGAAAAATAAGCGCAAGGCTTATGTGAACCTGCTTGGTCTTGAGTGAGGACAGACAATGCTGTGCCATCACGTTCTGTCACAAAAAGTGTAAACGGTTTACTGTAACATGGTGTCGCTAAAACTGGTGCTCGACATAATGCTTTCTTTAATTCCTCAAAGGCTTGTGTGTGTTCCTGAGTCCAAGGGAGGACAGTCGAAGTCGCTGCCTCCTGTGTCCTTAACTGGATGAGTGGTTTAGCTAGAAATGCATATTGAGGAATCCATTGTCTGCAGTACGAGGTGAGGCCTATAAAGGCCCGCACTTCCTTTTGTGTCTGGGGTTGTGGCATATTTTCAATTAACTGAATGCGATCGGGAGTGAGCTGTCTCCCCACTTTGGACAGCAAGTGACCCAAGTACACAACTTGCTGAACACAGAATTGTAGCTTCGAAGGAGACACCTTGTGTCCCTTGTCGGCCAGGAAATGTAAAACTGTCAGTGATGCTTGTTCACATTCGGGCTCACTTCGTGCGGTGATCAGCAGATCATCGACGTATTGCAGTAAAGCGGTGTTAACTGGCATTTGAATACAATCTAGTTGTCTTTTCAGTGCTTGACTATAGATGCTGGGGCTTTCTGTGAATCCTTGAGGTGCGCGGGAAAATTTGAAACTTCGTCCGTTTAAACTGAATCCGAAGAGATATTGGCTCTCTGGATCAATAGGTACACTGAAGAAAGCGTTCTTGAGGTCAATTACAGTGAAGAACGTTGCTTCTGAATCAATAGCAGTCAATAGGGAAGAGATATCAGGGACCACAGGGTACTGTGGTACAATGCATTTATTCAGCTCTCGCAGATCAATCACCAGCCGATATACTGGCGGTGCATTGGGATCGGTACGTTTAAGAATTGGAATGATGGGTGAATTACAGATATTGGAGTCGGTCTCTATGACCACTCCTTGGGCAATCAGCTCTTCAATGATTTCCAGTAAAGCCACTACAGCATCGGGTGGTAACTTGTATTGTCTGATTCATGGTAAAACAACTCCTGTCTTGAGTGTAACACGGTATGGTGTGATATGCATACAACCTACATCAGTTGGGCCTTTTGCCCACAAGTGATCTGGTAAATTTTTCAATCTGACATCAAACTCTCGTAATACATAATGACCTTTGAAATCCCGCAGAAAGAGTCTAACTCCCTCCGGGGAACAGCAAATTATGGCTCCTAGAGCCTTCAATGTTTTTATTCCTAACAGATTTTCTGGACATGATTTCGTAAGTAACAAGTCTGTAACTCGTGATAATGGACCCACAGCCAGGGGGACTGGTTCTGATACTTCATTTACAATGGGCTGTCCTGAAAAACCAAGGGAAACATTCTGTGAGCCTGAGAGGGGTGCCCCTGGGACTTCGTCATGACTTATTGTGGTGCGGCTTGCCCCTGTGTCAATTAAAAACTTTCTGTCTTTTCCCAATACTTGACTATGCACATAAGGACCTTCTTGATCTACAGGAATTTCAATAAGAGGCAAACCCAACTCCCTCTCTAAGCTGTTTCATGCGTATCGTTGGTAATCGGGGTAAGCAGCTTGGGCATATTGGTACATCTGTTGGGAAACTTGTTGAGTCGCGGCAATGGGCTGTGGCTGTGATACCGCTACTGTCTGTGCTGTATGAGATGAAGCATGCATAGGCTGCGTGTTCTGCATGGGCTGTACGTTCTGTGAGGTCTGTTGCTGGACCTGATCTTGTCTTGGTGGATGTGGTCTCTCTTTAGTTTTACCTGTTGATATGTTATGTTTCAGAACTGGACATTCATGTACGTAGTGACCTGGCTGCTTGCAATAGTTGCATGTCCCTTTAACGGGAGCTGCGGCGTGACCTGTCTGGGTCGTACCCTTTCTGTGGCCGTTGGTTGGGACCGACTGGGCTACTAACATTTTCATTTTCGTGTCTTTCATACGTTTCTGTTCCTGATCCTGTTCTTCTCTAATTCTGTTCTGATGGTATTGTAACATTTGTAACATCTGTGATGGCGTATTTGCTTGCCATGTACTCTCAACCTTGTATACACGATTTTTGACTGCTAACAGGGAATTCTCAACTAACTTGGATACAAAAAGATGCGGGTACGACTCGCTACTTGGTTTAAGACCACTATTAATAATAAAACATTTCTCGAATCTTGAATAGAAGTCACTAGTATCTTCGTCGGGTTTCTGTTTACATGCGGAGATTGCATCCCAGTCTTCCTTTCTTGTTGTCAGCAATCTTGGCAGAACCTGTACTATCATACCTGGTAATGCTTTAGTTTTCTCCCCAAGGCCTACCCCTGGGACACGTTTGTTCTCTTCGTCTTCTATTTCTGCCCATACAATCTTTTTCTCTCCCACCTCCCATTCTTTTTCCTTTAGTTTCTCGTAGATGCCCGTGGGCAGCAGTACCTTTAACATTTTCATGATATCTTCATATGTGTAATCCCCCATTAGTAACATGTCTTTAAGCTCTCTGTGAAAACCTGCAGGGTCTTTATCATGGCACGGGACTAGTTTTTTCATTTCTAACAGTTCTAACTTGGTCAGAGGCGTGTGTACATACACACGTTTCAAGTTATGATCCTCACCCATAACTGGGTGCACTTCTCGTAAGGGGTTCTGACTTTCAATGCCATTCAGACGTTCCATATGATACATTTTTCTTTCTGGGGGCGGAGCGGGAACATATTCGGAGCTTATGAAAGTGTTATATCTATGTCGTTGTTCTAGAATTATTTGTATTAACTTGGTACTGAGACCTCTCCATCTATCCATGAGTAGTGCTTCTAATGTTTCGTGTAAGGGACCTGGGTCAGAATGTTGGTTTCTGTATTTCGTGAGGAGGTGCTGAATCATGTATACCCCTGCTAATTTCTGCTCGTCTGGGAAAAGGTTCAGGAATGTCTGCGCTACGGTGTCATCATTGTATATATCCGGATTGTCAGTCCATAATATGGCTGACCGGGCTAGTTCTTGTTCATCCATAGAATTGAGTACATGGTACCCCATTCGCTCTCGGAGCCTTTTATCAGTCTCCTGGAACTGATGTTCAGAAGAATTCGGGTTTGTTAAGGCAGAGAGAAAAACTCTCTTGCTTTCTGGACGTATGCCTTTCCTAAGGTAAGTTCCCTTACCTACATACGCTATAGTGTCTGTAGTCTTTTCTGGTTCTTCAGGTTCTTCTTCCTCCTCGGAGGAAGCCTTTTCTTTCTCTTCTTTGTGCATGTCTATCACTGCTTTTCTTATTTTCCTGTACATACTGGCTATGCAAGTCCCTTTGTCGTGTTTTCCTTCAGATATATTTTGACCCCACTTGTTCAGTGCATCTAATTCACCCTGATCTGTCCCAGGCCTGTCTCGTTCTCTTATTAGGCAATTTATGAAAAAACGTAGTATCTGTGCTTGAACGTCAACTTTCTGATGCTCCATGGCATCCTTAATACTGTCAGGGTCTTTCCCAGTCTGAACAAACTGATATATTCTATCTAGGCGCTCCTTCATTCCTGCAAAGCACAGCAGGAAATCAGTAGCAGATCGTAACCGTAGTGATGCCATCAACATTCTATCGTCTTTGCCGGGTACTGGATCATATCTGCAAACTGAAAGGTTTTCTTTGAGTATGTCGAGGCGGGGTGATTTGAACGTGAAAGGACTCTGCATATCCTTAAGGTTAAATCTGTGCGTTAATGGCGGGGCCCGGAGACCCCCGGTCGCACCTCCTGAGGCGGAAGCTTGGACATTATCTCTCTGTGGAGTCTGTATCTGAACTTGAATTTGTCTTTTAGTAGGGTCAGGTAGACGTGGTTTCGGTAGATCAATTTTAGGTACGGGAGGTGGTGGAGGTGGAGGAATGGCCGATCGAACGGGAAAACCTGGTTGCAGTTGTGGCAGAATTTGGTCTGGAGGCGGGTTGACACCCCCGTCCCCGTCAGGAGGTGGGGGGCGAACAGGCAGATTGGTGTAAGCGGGTGCTACATCCTCTAGATAGGAATTCAGGAATATGTCTTTAGTGGTCCTGTGAGTTACTTTAGTTGGAACCAATGGTGGCGGCAGATTTTTTGGTATTTCTGAAATGGCCTCAGGCGAACCCTCGGCCGCGAGATACATACCGTTTACGAGATTGTTTCGTGCACGGTCTACTTGCTCTGATTTTACTCGGATCCCTTCAGTAACTAATTCGTTTTCTTGGGCTTTATCTGGTTCTCTAAGTCTGTCTTCTCTACGTAATTCTTTTTCAGCACACTTATGTGATTCCTTACGCCAAAACTCTATGGCGTCTTTCTGAGATTGTCTGGCTTTCTTTTTCCATAGTGCTTCCTCTACCTTCATGATGCACTCGGCATCCCATTTTCCGGTAACAGGCTATCTGTGTCTTTCGTCTAGATGTTTAGTATACTCGGCCCATAAATCTAGATATAATATGGCATCTATGCCATGCTTATGGTACATAAAATTTCCTGGAGTGTCCCTAGGGGGGATAGGAATTTCTTCCTCTAGTATCCCTTTCCTAGTTCCTATCTGCTTTAACTTGTTGAAAAACGGCATCTTGTTTACTTAGTACTGAATGCTCAATCCTTGCTACTTAATACTGGATACAGCTAGTTATACAAGAACACAATAATACACATTAAAAACAGTCACACTCATACCACGACATTAATCACATGAAAAGACATTTGAGACATATATGACTACCCCCTATACCGGATGTACTGCTAAACAGCACAGATACACTGCTAAAACAGTGCAGAAACTTGAAATAACGGATGTACTGCTAAACAGTACAGATACACTGTCTAAAAACAGTGCAGACCGGACATGTGTACCCAAACCCGTCTAGATACGTCCCAGCAATGGTACTCACCGGGAAGCACGGAAACAGAAGGCCTCGGAAAACTCGACTGGACTGGACTCGACTCGACACGTGGATACTTCGGAAAACTTCAGAAAACTGGTGGGCCTCTTGACACCTCGGACCTTGCTTCTTTCGGCTAGGCTCTGGTCGGGATCCTCCGCACTCCTCACCGCCTCGTCTGGGTACTGATCGCAGTCTTCGTCACCTCCGTGGGCCAGAGGGAGATACAGGAAATCCTGCCGGTACGCGTAGTTTCCTTCTAACTGATGGCAGGGGACAGAGCTTGCAACCTACCAACCGGCGCGTGAGGTGGGGGAGGGGTCCCTATTCGGGCGCCAAAATGTCGTAAATATTTAATTTACCGTCTTAATTTCTATGCAGGTAAGTACTTAATCAATAATAACTCAATCGGAAAGAAAGAAACAGAGTCCGTGGTGTTAGAGTTCTTAGGGGTTTTATTCCTTAAAAAGGAATCGTTCCGGAACTGGATATCAGGTTCCTGGCACCACACAGGGTCCAGGAAGGGATAGAGCAATATTTTATTGACAATACATAGCTTATATACTTAATTTACACCATAGAAACCAATATAGAAGGCGTAACAGCTGAGAGAAGACAAGATAACAGCATCCACGTGTTACTAGTACGTAATCAGAAGGCGTGGACTAGGCGTGAACTAGAGGTGTGCGCTAGAAACGTCACAGGTAGGTGTCACAAGGGGGTGGCACTAAACAGAAATGTTGCAATGTCAGCAGAAATCGGAGGCTTGGATGCGCGCGCAGCTGCATGACGTGTGATTGACGTGGAACTGTAGGGTGCAGGGGGCTTGACATTTACACTGACGGAAAGAGACAGAAGTCTGGCATGTCAGATCAACTCGTACTTGTATCATATCTGATATCTGATGTTTGGGAACCATATTATCAGAACGGAAAAGGTCTCTGGGGCAGAAGCTATTCTATACTGACTGTGAGTGCGTGTATAAGCGCCTGAGTGTCTGCATGAGAAGCGTGGGGGCATGGGCCTTCCATGGGAGCATGGTAACAGAGGCTATGAATTACTTGCATGGAGACAGGCCGGCCCTTCGGCTCTGCAGCTGGGGGATGTTTACTTAAACTAGTAGGCAGGAATGTATTTTCGAGGAGCGGAACAGATAATTTGAAGGTTGTAGTCAGTCTTGGCAGGCAGCGGGCTGAGCTAAGCGCGGTGGGCCGCGCTGGAAGTAAGTCAGAGTTCACGGGTACAGAGACAGCCTGGGCTGAGGCTTTCAGAGTCAGAAGCCAGAAAAAGGCTCGATGGCAGAAATTCAGGGCCTACTTTGCCAGAGCTGAAAAACGTGTAAAGTACACTACAAAAAGACGTTGGCATAGCATACTTAGGAACGGACTATTCAACCCATTCAGGGTGGGTCTGAAAGAGGACATGTTAACGTTGGACGCAAATGTATTTGCGTCTTCATAGCTGGCACAGGAGGGAAGTTACATGCACTTTAAGCTGGTACATGGAGACGGTGGGGTACACGCTAGGGAACACAACTTGACCATAAAATTTATATTTCCTCAGTTCGAGCAAAAACGGCTTATTTTCGACAAAAGAGATAACACCCCCCCATTACGTCATGCTTCAGAAATGTGGAAAATGGTCCGTTTTCAAATGTTTTATTTTTGAACGTCAGTTCACATTTGTAGGTGGATCATCAGTGTTAGAGCTAAAATTAGCATGTTTAAAGTGATTTTCATGCTTCCAGGGGCTCGGGAAGTTAATTAAATACCATTTGGAGGCATTTAATGTTAGAGCAAAAACGGCTGATTTTCGACAAAAGAGATAACACCCCCCCCGTACGTCATGCTTCAGAAATGTGGAAAATGGTCCGTTTTCAAATGTTTTATTTTTGAACGTCAGTTCACATTTGTAGGTGGATCATCAGTGTTAGAGCTAAAATTAGCATGTTTAAAGTGATTTTCATGCTTCCAGGGGCTCGGGAAGTGAAATAAATACCATTTGGAGGCATTTAATGTTCGAGCATAAACGGCTGATTTTCGACAAAAGAGATAACACCCCCCCATTACGTCATGCTTCAGAAATGTGGAAAATGGTCCGTTTTCAAATGTTTCATTTTTGAGCGTCAGTTCACATTTGTAGGTGGATCATCAGTGTTAGAGCTAAAATTAGCATGTTTAAAGTGATTTTCATGCTTCCAGGGGCTCGGGAAGTTAATTAAATACCATTTGGAGGCATTTAATGTTCGAGCAAAAACGGCTGATTTTCAACAAAAGAGATAACACCCCCCCATTACGTCATGCTTCAGAAATGTGGAAAATGGTCCGTTTTCAAATGTTTTATTTTTGAACGTCAGTTCACATTTGTAGGTGGATCATCAGTGTTAGAGCTAAAATTAGCATGTTTAAAGTGATTTTCATGCTTCCAGGGGCTCGGGAAGTTAATTAAATACCATTTGGAGGCATTTAATGTTTGAGCAAAAACGGCTGATTTTCCACAAAAGCGATAACACCCCCCCCCATTACGTCATGCTTCAGAAATGTGGAAAATGGTCCGTTTTCAAATGTTTTATTTTTGAACGTCAGTTCACATTTGTAGGTGGATCATCAGTGTTAGAGCTAAAATTAGCATGTTTAAAGTGATTTTCATGCTTCCAGGGGCTCGGGAAGTTAATTAAATACCATTTGGAGGCATTTAATGTTCGAGCAAAAACGGCTGATTTTCGACAAAAGAGATAACACCCCCCCATTACGTCATGCTTCAGAAATGTGGAAAATGGTCCGTTTTCAAATGTTTTATTTTTGAACGTCAGTTCACATTTGTAGGTGGATCATCAGTGTTAGAGCTAAAATTAGCATGTTTAAAGTGATTTTCATGCTTCCAGGGGCCCAAAACACAAGATTTATGGAATGGTTAAAAGTGCATGAAAATGGCCAATTTACTCACTCTGAGTTCTCAAAAAGGGTTTCTTCACCCCGGGAAGTTAATTAAATACTATTTGGAGGCATTTAATGTTCGAGCAAAAACGGCTGATTTTCGACAAAAGAGATAACACCCCCCCATTACGTCATGCTTCAGAAATGTGGAAAATGGTCCGTTTTCAAATGTTTTATTTTTGAACGTCAGTTCACATTTGTAGGTGGATCATCAGTGTTAGAGCTAAAATTAGCATGTATAAAGTGATTTTCATGCTTCCAGGGGCTCGGGAAGTTAATTAAATACCATTTGGAGGCATTTAATGTTCGAGCAAAAACGGCTGATTTTCGACAAAAGAGATAACACCCCCCCATTACGTCATGCTTAAAAAATGTGGAAAATGGTCCGTTTTCAAATGTTTTATTTTTGAACGTCAGTTCACATTTGTAGGTAGATCATCAGTGTTAGAGCTAAAATTAGCATGTTTAAAGTGATTTTCATGCTTCCAGGGGCTCGGGAAGTTAATTAAATACCATTTGGAGGCATTTAATGTTCGAGCAAAAACGGCTGATTTTCGACAAAAGAGATAACAACCCCCCCATTACGTCATGCTTCAGAAATGTGGAAAATGGTCCGTTTTCAAATGTTTTATTTTTGAACGTCAGTTCACATTTGTAGGTGGATCATCAGTGTTAGAGCTAAAATTAGCATGTTTAAAGTGATTTTCATGCTTCCAGGGGCTCGGGAAGTTAATTAAATACCATTTGGAGGCATTTAATGTTCGAGCAAAAATGGCTGATTTTCGACAAAAGAGATAACACCCCCCCATTACGTCATGCTTCAGAAATGTGGAAAATGGTCCGTTTTCAAATGTTTTATTTTTGAACGTCAGTTCACATTTGTAGGTGGATCATCAGTGTTAGAGCTAAAATTAGCATGTTTAACGTGATTTTCATGCTTCCAGGGGCCCAAAACACAAGATTTATGGAATGGTTAAAAGTGCATGAAAATGGCCAATTTACTCACTCTGAGTTCTCAAAAAGGGTTTCTTCACCCCGGGAAGTTAATTAAATACCATTTGGAGGCATTTAATGTTCGAGTAAAAACGGCTGATTTTCGACAAAAGAGATAACACCCCCCCATTACGTCATGCTTCAGAAATGTGGAAAATGGTCCGTTTTCAAATGTTTCATTTTTGAACGTCAGTTCACATTTGTAGGTGGATCATCAGTGTTAGAGCTAAAATTAGCATGTTTAAAGTGATTTTCATGCTTCCAGGGGCTCGGGAAGTTAATGAAATACCATTTGGAGGCATTTAATGTTAGAGCAAAAACGGCTGATTTTCGACAAAAGAGATAACACCCCCCCATTATGTCATGCTTCAGAAATGTGGGAAATGGTCCGTTTTCAAATGTTTTATTTTTGAACGTCAGTTCACATTTGTAGGTGGATCATCAGTGTTAGAGCTAAAATTAGCATGTTTAAAGTGATTTTCATGCTTCCAGGGGCTCGGGAAGTGAAATAAATACCATTTGGAGGCATTTAATGTTAGAGCAAAAACGGCTGATTTTCGACAAAAGAGATAACACCCCCCCATTACGTCATGCTTCAGAAATGTGGAAAATGGTCCGTTTTCAAATGTTTTATTTTTGAACGTCAGTTCACATTTGTAGGTGGATCATCAGTGTTAGAGCTAAAATTAGCATGTTTAAAGTGATTTTCATGCTTCCAGGGGCTCGGGAAGTGAAATAAATACCATTTGGAGGCATTTAATGTTCGAGCAAAAACGGCTGATTTTCGACAAAAGAGATAACACCCCCCCATTACGTCATGCTTCAGAAATGTGGAAAATGGTCCGTTTTCAAATGTTTTATTTTTGAACGTCAGTTCACATTTGTAGGTGGATCATCAGTGTTAGAGCTAAAATTAGCATGTTTAAAGTGATTTTCATGCTTCCAGGGGCTCGGGAAGTTAATTAAATACCATTTGGAGGCATTTAATGTTCGAGCAAAAACGGCTGATTTTCGACAAAAGAGATAACACCCCCCCATTACGTCATGCTTCAGAAATGTGGAAAATGGTCCGTTTTCAAATGTTTTATTTTTGAACGTCAGTTCACATTTGTAGGTGGATCATCAGTGTTAGAGCTAAAATTAGCATGTTTAAAGTGATTTTCATGCTTCCAGGGGCTCGGGAAGTTAATTAAATACCATTTGGAGGCATTTAATGTTCGAGCAAAAACGGCTGATTTTCGACAAAAGAGATAACACCCCCCCCATTACGTCATGCTTCAGAAATGTGGAAAATGGTCCGTTTTCAAATGTTTTATTTTTGAACGTCAGTTCACATTTGTAGGTGGATCATCAGTGTTAGAGCTAAAATTAGCATGTTTAAAGTGATTTTCATGCTTCCAGGGGCTCGGGAAGTTAATTAAATACCATTTGGAGGCATTTAATGTTCGAGCAAAAACGGCTGATTTTCGACAAAAGAGATAACACCCCCCCATTACGTCATGCTTCAGAAATGTGGAAAATGGTCCGTTTTCAAATGTTTTATTTTTGAACGTCAGTTCACATTTGTAGGTGGATCATCAGTGTTAGAGCTAAAATTAGCATGTTTAAAGTGATTTTCATGCTTCCAGGGGCCCAAAACACAAGATTTATGGAATGGTTAAAAGTGCATGAAAATGGCCAATTTACTCACTCTGAGTTCTCAAAAAGGGTTTATTCACCCCGGGAAGTTAATTAAATACCATTTGGAGGCATTTAATGTTCGAGCAAAAACGGCTGATTTTCGACAAAAGAGATAACACCCCCCCATTACGTCATGCTTCAGAAATGTGGAAAATGGTCCGTTTTCAAATGTTTTATTTTTGAACGTCAGTTCACATTTGTAGGTGGATCATCAGTGTTAGAGCTAAAATTAGCATGTTTAAAGTGATTTTCATGCTTCCAGGGGCTCGGGAAGTTAATTAAATACCATTTGGAGGCATTTAATGTTCGAGCAAAAACGGCTGATTTTCGACAAAAGAGATAACACCCCCCCATTACGTCATGCTTCAGAAATGTGGAAAATGGTCCGTTTTCAAATGTTTTATTTTTGAACGTCAGTTCACATTTGTAGGTGGATCATCAGTGTTAGAGCTAAAATTAGCATGTATAAAGTGATTTTCATGCTTCCAGGGGCTCGGGAAGTTAATTAAATACCATTTGGAGGCATTTAATGTTCGAGCAAAAACGGCTGATTTTCGACAAAAGAGATAACACCCCCCCATTACGTCATGCTTAAAAAATGTGGAAAATGGTCCGTTTTCAAATGTTTTATTTTTGAACGTCAGTTCACATTTGTAGGTAGATCATCAGTGTTAGAGCTAAAATTAGCATGTTTAAAGTGATTTTCATGCTTCCAGGGGCTCGGGAAGTTAATTAAATACCATTTGGAGGCATTTAATGTTCGAGCAAAAACGGCTGATTTTCGACAAAAGAGATAACACCCCCCCATTACGTCATGCTTCAGAAATGTGGAAAATGGTCCGTTTTCAAATGTTTTATTTTTGAACGTCAGTTCACATTTGTAGGTGGATCATCAGTGTTAGAGCTAAAATTAGCATGTTTAAAGTGATTTTCATGCTTCCAGGGGCTCGGGAAGTTAATTAAATACCATTTGGAGGCATTTAATGTTCGAGCAAAAATGGCTGATTTTCGACAAAAGAGATAACACCCCCCCATTACGTCATGCTTCAGAAATGTGGAAAATGGTCCGTTTTCAAATGTTTTATTTTTGAACGTCAGTTCACATTTGTAGGTGGATCATCAGTGTTAGAGCTAAAATTAGCATGTTTAACGTGATTTTCATGCTTCCAGGGGCCCAAAACACAAGATTTATGGAATGGTTAAAAGTGCATGAAAATGGCCAATTTACTCACTCTGAGTTCTCAAAAAGGGTTTCTTCACCCCGGGAAGTTAATTAAATACCATTTGGAGGCATTTAATGTTCGAGTAAAAACGGCTGATTTTCGACAAAAGAGATAACACCCCCCCATTACGTCATGCTTCAGAAATGTGGAAAATGGTCCGTTTTCAAATGTTTCATTTTTGAACGTCAGTTCACATTTGTAGGTGGATCATCAGTGTTAGAGCTAAAATTAGCATGTTTAAAGTGATTTTCATGCTTCCAGGGGCTCGGGAAGTTAATGAAATACCATTTGGAGGCATTTAATGTTAGAGCAAAAACGGCTGATTTTCGACAAAAGAGATAACACCCCCCCATTATGTCATGCTTCAGAAATGTGGGAAATGGTCCGTTTTCAAATGTTTTATTTTTGAACGTCAGTTCACATTTGTAGGTGGATCATCAGTGTTAGAGCTAAAATTAGCATGTTTAAAGTGATTTTCATGCTTCCAGGGGCTCGGGAAGTGAAATAAATACCATTTGGAGGCATTTAATGTTAGAGCAAAAACGGCTGATTTTCGACAAAAGAGATAACACCCCCCCATTACGTCATGCTTCAGAAATGTGGAAAATGGTCCGTTTTCAAATGTTTTATTTTTGAACGTCAGTTCACATTTGTAGGTGGATCATCAGTGTTAGAGCTAAAATTAGCATGTTTAAAGTGATTTTCATGCTTCCAGGGGCTCGGGAAGTGAAATAAATACCATTTGGAGGCATTTAATGTTCGAGCAAAAACGGCTGATTTTCGACAAAAGAGATAACACCCCCCCATTACGTCATGCTTCAGAAATGTGGAAAATGGTCCGTTTTCAAATGTTTTATTTTTGAACGTCAGTTCACATTTGTAGGTGGATCATCAGTGTTAGAGCTAAAATTAGCATGTTTAAAGTGATTTTCATGCTTCCAGGGGCTCGGGAAGTTAATTAAATACCATTTGGAGGCATTTAATGTTCGAGCAAAAACGGCTGATTTTCGACAAAAGAGATAACACCCCCCCATTACGTCATGCTTCAGAAATGTGGAAAATGGTCCGTTTTCAAATGTTTTATTTTTGAACGTCAGTTCACATTTGTAGGTGGATCATCAGTGTTAGAGCTAAAATTAGCATGTTTAAAGTGATTTTCATGCTTCCAGGGGCTCGGGAAGTTAATTAAATACCATTTGGAGGCATTTAATGTTCGAGCAAAAACGGCTGATTTTCGACAAAAGAGATAACACCCCCCCCATTACGTCATGCTTCAGAAATGTGGAAAATGGTCCGTTTTCAAATGTTTTATTTTTGAACGTCAGTTCACATTTGTAGGTGGATCATCAGTGTTAGAGCTAAAATTAGCATGTTTAAAGTGATTTTCATGCTTCCAGGGGCCCAAAACACAAGATTTATGGAATGGTTAAAAGTGCATGAAAATGGCCAATTTACTCACTCTGAGTTCTCAAAAAGGGTTTCTTCACCCCGGGAAGTTAATTAAATACCATTTGGAGGCATTTAATGTTCGAGCAAAAACGGCTGATTTTCGACAAAAGAGATAACACCCCCCCATTACGTCATGCTTCAGAAATGTGGAAAATGGTCCGTTTTCAAATGTTTTATTTTTGAACGTCAGTTCACATTTGTAGGTGGATCATCAGTGTTAGAGCTAAAATTAGCATGTTTAAAGTGATTTTCATGCTTCCAGGGGCTCGGGAAGTTAATTAAATACCATTTGGAGGCATTTAATGTTCGAGCAAAAACGGCTGATTTTCGACAAAAGAGATAACACCCCCCCATTACGTCATGCTTCAGAAATGTGGAAAATGGTCCGTTTTCAAATGTTTTATTTTTGAACGTCAGTTCACATTTGTAGGTGGATCATCAGTGTTAGAGCTAAAATTAGCATGTTTAAAGTGATTTTCATGCTTCCAGGGGCTCGGGAAGTGAAATAAATACCATTTGGAGGCATTTAATGTTCGAGCAAAAACGGCTGATTTTCGACAAAAGAGATAACACCCCCCCATTACGTCATGCTTCAGAAATGTGGAAAATGGTCCGTTTTCAAATGTTTTATTTTTGAACGTCAGTTCACATTTGTAGGTGGATCATCAGTGTTAGAGCTAAAATTAGCATGTTTAAAGTGATTTTCATGCTTCCAGGGGCTCGGGAAGTTAATTAAATACCATTTGGAGGCATTTAATGTTCGAGCAAAAACGGCTGATTTTCGACAAAAGAGATAACACCCCCCCATTACGTCATGCTTCAGAAATGTGGAAAATGGTCCGTTTTCAAATGTTTTATTTTTGAACGTCAGTTCACATTTGTAGGTGGATCATCAGTGTTAGAGCTAAAATTAGCATGTTTAAAGTGATTTTTATGCTTCCAGGGGCTCGGGAAGTTAATTAAATACCATTTGGAGGCATTTAATGTTCGAGCAAAAACGGCTGATTTTCGACAAAAGAGATAACACCCCCCCATTACGTCATGCTTCAGAAATGTGGAAAATGGTCCGTTTTCAAATGTTTTATTTTTGAACGTCAGTTCACATTTGTAGGTGGATCATCAGTGTTAGAGCTAAAATTAGCATGTTTAAAGTGATTTTCATGCTTCCAGGGGCTCGGGAAGTTAATTAAATACCATTTGGAGGCATTTAATGTTCGAGCAAAAACGGCTGATTTTCGACAAAAGAGATAACACTCCCCCATTACGTCATGCTTCAGAAATGTGGAAAATGGTCCGTTTTCAAATGTTTTATTTTTGAACGTCAGTTCACATTTGTAGGTGGATCATCAGTGTTAGAGCTAAAATTAGCATGTTTAAAGTGATTTTCATGCTTCCAGGGGCTCGGGAAGTTAATTAAATACCATTTGGAGGCATTTAATGTTCGAGCAAAAACGGCTGATTTTCGACAAAAGAGATAACACCCCCCTTTACGTCATGCTTCAGAAATGTGGAAAATGGTCCGTTTTCAAATGTTTTATTTTCGAACGTCAGTTCACATTTGTAGGTGGATCATCAGTGTTAGAGCTAAAATTAGCATGTTTAAAGTGATTTTCATGCTTCCAGGGGCCCAAAACACAAGATTTATGGAATGGTTAAAAGTGCATGAAAATGGCCAATTTACTCACTCTGAGTTCTCAAAAAGGGTTTCTTCACCCCGGGAAGTTAATTAAATACCATTTGGAGGCATTTAATGTTCGAGCAAAAACGGCTGATTTTCGACAAAAGAGATAACACCCCCCCATTACGTCATGCTTCAGAAATGTGGAAAATGGTCCGTTTTCAAATGTTTTATTTTTGAACGTCAGTTCACATTTGTAGGTGGATCATCAGTGTTAGAGCTAAAATTAGCATGTTTAAAGTGATTTTCATGCTTCCAGGGGCTCGGGAAGTTAATTAAATACCATTTGGAGGCATTTAATGTTCGAGCAAAAACGGCTGATTTTCGACAAAAGAGATAACACCCCCCCATTACGTCATGCTTCAGAAATGTGGAAAATGGTCCGTTTTCAAATGTTTTATTTTTGAACGTCAGTTCACATTTGTAGGTAGATCATCAGTGTTAGAGCTAAAATTAGCATGTTTAAAGTGATTTTCATGCTTCCAGGGGCTCGGGAAGTTAATTAAATACCATTTGGAGGCATTTAATGTTCGAGCAAAAACGGCTGATTTTCGACAAAAGAGATAACAACCCCCCCATTACGTCATGCTTCAGAAATGTGGAAAATGGTCCGTTTTCAAATGTTTTATTTTTGAACGTCAGTTCACATTTGTAGGTGGATCATCAGTGTTAGAGCTAAAATTAGCATGTTTAAAGTGATTTTCATGCTTCCAGGGGCTCGGGAAGTTAATTAAATACCATTTGGAGGCATTTAATGTTCGAGCAAAAATGGCTGATTTTCGACAAAAGAGATAACACCCCCCCATTACGTCATGCTTCAGAAATGTGGAAAATGGTCCGTTTTCAAATGTTTTATTTTTGAACGTCAGTTCACATTTGTAGGTGGATCATCAGTGTTAGAGCTAAAATTAGCATGTTTAACGTGATTTTCATGCTTCCAGGGGCCCAAAACACAAGATTTATGGAATGGTTAAAAGTGCATGAAAATGGCCAATTTACTCACTCTGAGTTCTCAAAAAGGGTTTCTTCACCCCGGGAAGTTAATTAAATACCATTTGGAGGCATTTAATGTTCGAGTAAAAACGGCTGATTTTCGACAAAAGAGATAACACCCCCCCATTACGTCATGCTTCAGAAATGTGGAAAATGGTCCGTTTTCAAATGTTTCATTTTTGAACGTCAGTTCACATTTGTAGGTGGATCATCAGTGTTAGAGCTAAAATTAGCATGTTTAAAGTGATTTTCATGCTTCCAGGGGCTCGGGAAGTTAATGAAATACCATTTGGAGGCATTTAATGTTAGAGCAAAAACGGCTGATTTTCGACAAAAGAGATAACACCCCCCCATTATGTCATGCTTCAGAAATGTGGGAAATGGTCCGTTTTCAAATGTTTTATTTTTGAACGTCAGTTCACATTTGTAGGTGGATCATCAGTGTTAGAGCTAAAATTAGCATGTTTAAAGTGATTTTCATGCTTCCAGGGGCTCGGGAAGTGAAATAAATACCATTTGGAGGCATTTAATGTTAGAGCAAAAACGGCTGATTTTCGACAAAAGAGATAACACCCCCCCATTACGTCATGCTTCAGAAATGTGGAAAATGGTCCGTTTTCAAATGTTTTATTTTTGAACGTCAGTTCACATTTGTAGGTGGATCATCAGTGTTAGAGCTAAAATTAGCATGTTTAAAGTGATTTTCATGCTTCCAGGGGCTCGGGAAGTGAAATAAATACCATTTGGAGGCATTTAATGTTCGAGCAAAAACGGCTGATTTTCGACAAAAGAGATAACACCCCCCCATTACGTCATGCTTCAGAAATGTGGAAAATGGTCCGTTTTCAAATGTTTTATTTTTGAACGTCAGTTCACATTTGTAGGTGGATCATCAGTGTTAGAGCTAAAATTAGCATGTTTAAAGTGATTTTCATGCTTCCAGGGGCTCGGGAAGTTAATTAAATACCATTTGGAGGCATTTAATGTTCGAGCAAAAACGGCTGATTTTCGACAAAAGAGATAACACCCCCCCATTACGTCATGCTTCAGAAATGTGGAAAATGGTCCGTTTTCAAATGTTTTATTTTTGAACGTCAGTTCACATTTGTAGGTGGATCATCAGTGTTAGAGCTAAAATTAGCATGTTTAAAGTGATTTTCATGCTTCCAGGGGCTCGGGAAGTTAATTAAATACCATTTGGAGGCATTTAATGTTCGAGCAAAAACGGCTGATTTTCGACAAAAGAGATAACACCCCCCCCATTACGTCATGCTTCAGAAATGTGGAAAATGGTCCGTTTTCAAATGTTTTATTTTTGAACGTCAGTTCACATTTGTAGGTGGATCATCAGTGTTAGAGCTAAAATTAGCATGTTTAAAGTGATTTTCATGCTTCCAGGGGCTCGGGAAGTTAATTAAATACCATTTGGAGGCATTTAATGTTCGAGCAAAAACGGCTGATTTTCGACAAAAGAGATAACACCCCCCCATTACGTCATGCTTCAGAAATGTGGAAAATGGTCCGTTTTCAAATGTTTTATTTTTGAACGTCAGTTCACATTTGTAGGTGGATCATCAGTGTTAGAGCTAAAATTAGCATGTTTAAAGTGATTTTCATGCTTCCAGGGGCCCAAAACACAAGATTTATGGAATGGTTAAAAGTGCATGAAAATGGCCAATTTACTCACTCTGAGTTCTCAAAAAGGGTTTATTCACCCCGGGAAGTTAATTAAATACCATTTGGAGGCATTTAATGTTCGAGCAAAAACGGCTGATTTTCGACAAAAGAGATAACACCCCCCCATTACGTCATGCTTCAGAAATGTGGAAAATGGTCCGTTTTCAAATGTTTTATTTTTGAACGTCAGTTCACATTTGTAGGTGGATCATCAGTGTTAGAGCTAAAATTAGCATGTTTAAAGTGATTTTCATGCTTCCAGGGGCTCGGGAAGTTAATTAAATACCATTTGGAGGCATTTAATGTTCGAGCAAAAACGGCTGATTTTCGACAAAAGAGATAACACCCCCCCATTACGTCATGCTTCAGAAATGTGGAAAATGGTCCGTTTTCAAATGTTTTATTTTTGAACGTCAGTTCACATTTGTAGGTGGATCATCAGTGTTAGAGCTAAAATTAGCATGTATAAAGTGATTTTCATGCTTCCAGGGGCTCGGGAAGTTAATTAAATACCATTTGGAGGCATTTAATGTTCGAGCAAAAACGGCTGATTTTCGACAAAAGAGATAACACCCCCCCATTACGTCATGCTTAAAAAATGTGGAAAATGGTCCGTTTTCAAATGTTTTATTTTTGAACGTCAGTTCACATTTGTAGGTAGATCATCAGTGTTAGAGCTAAAATTAGCATGTTTAAAGTGATTTTCATGCTTCCAGGGGCTCGGGAAGTTAATTAAATACCATTTGGAGGCATTTAATGTTCGAGCAAAAACGGCTGATTTTCGACAAAAGAGATAACACCCCCCCATTACGTCATGCTTCAGAAATGTGGAAAATGGTCCGTTTTCAAATGTTTTATTTTTGAACGTCAGTTCACATTTGTAGGTGGATCATCAGTGTTAGAGCTAAAATTAGCATGTTTAAAGTGATTTTCATGCTTCCAGGGGCTCGGGAAGTTAATTAAATACCATTTGGAGGCATTTAATGTTCGAGCAAAAATGGCTGATTTTCGACAAAAGAGATAACACCCCCCCATTACGTCATGCTTCAGAAATGTGGAAAATGGTCCGTTTTCAAATGTTTTATTTTTGAACGTCAGTTCACATTTGTAGGTGGATCATCAGTGTTAGAGCTAAAATTAGCATGTTTAACGTGATTTTCATGCTTCCAGGGGCCCAAAACACAAGATTTATGGAATGGTTAAAAGTGCATGAAAATGGCCAATTTACTCACTCTGAGTTCTCAAAAAGGGTTTCTTCACCCCGGGAAGTTAATTAAATACCATTTGGAGGCATTTAATGTTCGAGTAAAAACGGCTGATTTTCGACAAAAGAGATAACACCCCCCCATTACGTCATGCTTCAGAAATGTGGAAAATGGTCCGTTTTCAAATGTTTCATTTTTGAACGTCAGTTCACATTTGTAGGTGGATCATCAGTGTTAGAGCTAAAATTAGCATGTTTAAAGTGATTTTCATGCTTCCAGGGGCTCGGGAAGTTAATGAAATACCATTTGGAGGCATTTAATGTTAGAGCAAAAACGGCTGATTTTCGACAAAAGAGATAACACCCCCCCATTATGTCATGCTTCAGAAATGTGGGAAATGGTCCGTTTTCAAATGTTTTATTTTTGAACGTCAGTTCACATTTGTAGGTGGATCATCAGTGTTAGAGCTAAAATTAGCATGTTTAAAGTGATTTTCATGCTTCCAGGGGCTCGGGAAGTGAAATAAATACCATTTGGAGGCATTTAATGTTAGAGCAAAAACGGCTGATTTTCGACAAAAGAGATAACACCCCCCCATTACGTCATGCTTCAGAAATGTGGAAAATGGTCCGTTTTCAAATGTTTTATTTTTGAACGTCAGTTCACATTTGTAGGTGGATCATCAGTGTTAGAGCTAAAATTAGCATGTTTAAAGTGATTTTCATGCTTCCAGGGGCTCGGGAAGTGAAATAAATACCATTTGGAGGCATTTAATGTTCGAGCAAAAACGGCTGATTTTCGACAAAAGAGATAACACCCCCCCATTACGTCATGCTTCAGAAATGTGGAAAATGGTCCGTTTTCAAATGTTTTATTTTTGAACGTCAGTTCACATTTGTAGGTGGATCATCAGTGTTAGAGCTAAAATTAGCATGTTTAAAGTGATTTTCATGCTTCCAGGGGCTCGGGAAGTTAATTAAATACCATTTGGAGGCATTTAATGTTCGAGCAAAAACGGCTGATTTTCGACAAAAGAGATAACACCCCCCCATTACGTCATGCTTCAGAAATGTGGAAAATGGTCCGTTTTCAAATGTTTTATTTTTGAACGTCAGTTCACATTTGTAGGTGGATCATCAGTGTTAGAGCTAAAATTAGCATGTTTAAAGTGATTTTCATGCTTCCAGGGGCTCGGGAAGTTAATTAAATACCATTTGGAGGCATTTAATGTTCGAGCAAAAACGGCTGATTTTCGACAAAAGAGATAACACCCCCCCCATTACGTCATGCTTCAGAAATGTGGAAAATGGTCCGTTTTCAAATGTTTTATTTTTGAACGTCAGTTCACATTTGTAGGTGGATCATCAGTGTTAGAGCTAAAATTAGCATGTTTAAAGTGATTTTCATGCTTCCAGGGGCCCAAAACACAAGATTTATGGAATGGTTAAAAGTGCATGAAAATGGCCAATTTACTCACTCTGAGTTCTCAAAAAGGGTTTCTTCACCCCGGGAAGTTAATTAAATACCATTTGGAGGCATTTAATGTTCGAGCAAAAACGGCTGATTTTCGACAAAAGAGATAACACCCCCCCATTACGTCATGCTTCAGAAATGTGGAAAATGGTCCGTTTTCAAATGTTTTATTTTTGAACGTCAGTTCACATTTGTAGGTGGATCATCAGTGTTAGAGCTAAAATTAGCATGTTTAAAGTGATTTTCATGCTTCCAGGGGCTCGGGAAGTTAATTAAATACCATTTGGAGGCATTTAATGTTCGAGCAAAAACGGCTGATTTTCGACAAAAGAGATAACACCCCCCCATTACGTCATGCTTCAGAAATGTGGAAAATGGTCCGTTTTCAAATGTTTTATTTTTGAACGTCAGTTCACATTTGTAGGTGGATCATCAGTGTTAGAGCTAAAATTAGCATGTTTAAAGTGATTTTCATGCTTCCAGGGGCTCGGGAAGTGAAATAAATACCATTTGGAGGCATTTAATGTTCGAGCAAAAACGGCTGATTTTCGACAAAAGAGATAACACCCCCCCATTACGTCATGCTTCAGAAATGTGGAAAATGGTCCGTTTTCAAATGTTTTATTTTTGAACGTCAGTTCACATTTGTAGGTGGATCATCAGTGTTAGAGCTAAAATTAGCATGTTTAAAGTGATTTTCATGCTTCCAGGGGCTCGGGAAGTTAATTAAATACCATTTGGAGGCATTTAATGTTCGAGCAAAAACGGCTGATTTTCGACAAAAGAGATAACACCCCCCCATTACGTCATGCTTCAGAAATGTGGAAAATGGTCCGTTTTCAAATGTTTTATTTTTGAACGTCAGTTCACATTTGTAGGTGGATCATCAGTGTTAGAGCTAAAATTAGCATGTTTAAAGTGATTTTTATGCTTCCAGGGGCTCGGGAAGTTAATTAAATACCATTTGGAGGCATTTAATGTTCGAGCAAAAACGGCTGATTTTCGACAAAAGAGATAACACCCCCCCATTACGTCATGCTTCAGAAATGTGGAAAATGGTCCGTTTTCAAATGTTTTATTTTTGAACGTCAGTTCACATTTGTAGGTGGATCATCAGTGTTAGAGCTAAAATTAGCATGTTTAAAGTGATTTTCATGCTTCCAGGGGCTCGGGAAGTTAATTAAATACCATTTGGAGGCATTTAATGTTCGAGCAAAAACGGCTGATTTTCGACAAAAGAGATAACACTCCCCCATTACGTCATGCTTCAGAAATGTGGAAAATGGTCCGTTTTCAAATGTTTTATTTTTGAACGTCAGTTCACATTTGTAGGTGGATCATCAGTGTTAGAGCTAAAATTAGCATGTTTAAAGTGATTTTCATGCTTCCAGGGGCTCGGGAAGTTAATTAAATACCATTTGGAGGCATTTAATGTTCGAGCAAAAACGGCTGATTTTCGACAAAAGAGATAACACCCCCCTTTACGTCATGCTTCAGAAATGTGGAAAATGGTCCGTTTTCAAATGTTTTATTTTCGAACGTCAGTTCACATTTGTAGGTGGATCATCAGTGTTAGAGCTAAAATTAGCATGTTTAAAGTGATTTTCATGCTTCCAGGGGCCCAAAACACAAGATTTATGGAATGGTTAAAAGTGCATGAAAATGGCCAATTTACTCACTCTGAGTTCTCAAAAAGGGTTTCTTCACCCCGGGAAGTTAATTAAATACCATTTGGAGGCATTTAATGTTCGAGCAAAAACGGCTGATTTTCGACAAAAGAGATAACACCCCCCCATTACGTCATGCTTCAGAAATGTGGAAAATGGTCCGTTTTCAAATGTTTTATTTTTGAACGTCAGTTCACATTTGTAGGTGGATCATCAGTGTTAGAGCTAAAATTAGCATGTTTAAAGTGATTTTCATGCTTCCAGGGGCTCGGGAAGTTAATTAAATACCATTTGGAGGCATTTAATGTTCGAGCAAAAACGGCTGATTTTCGACAAAAGAGATAACACCCCCCCATTACGTCATGCTTCAGAAATGTGGAAAATGGTCCGTTTTCAAATGTTTTATTTTTGAACGTCAGTTCACATTTGTAGGTGGATCATCAGTGTTAGAGCTAAAATTAGCATGTTTAAAGTGATTTTCATGCTTCCAGGGGCTCGGGAAGTGAAATAAATACCATTTGGAGGCATTTAATGTTCGAGCAAAAACGGCTGATTTTCGACAAAAGAGATAACACCCCCCCCATTACGTCATGCTTCAGAAATGTGGAAAATGGTCCGTTTTCAAATGTTTTATTTTTGAACGTCAGTTCACATTTGTAGGTGGATCATCAGTGTTAGAGCTAAAATTAGCATGTTTAAAGTGATTTTCATGCTTCCAGGGGCTCGGGAAGTTAATTAAATACCATTTGGAGGCATTTAATGTTCGAGCAAAAACGGCTGATTTTCGACAAAAGAGATAACACCCCCCCATTACGTCATGCTTCAGAAATGTGGAAAATGGTCCGTTTTCAAATGTTTTATTTTTGAACGTCAGTTCACATTTGTAGGTGGATCATCAGTGTTAGATCTAAAATTAGCATGTTTAAAGTGATTTTTATGCTTCCAGGGGCTCGGGAAGTTAATTAAATGCCATTTGGAGGCATTTAATGTTCGAGCAAAAACGGCTGATTTTCCACAAAAGAGATAACACCCCCCCATTACGTCATGCTTCAGAAATGTGGAAAATGGTCCGTTTTCAAATGTTTTATTTTTGAACGTCAGTTCATATTTGTAGGTGGATCATCAGTGTTAGAGCTAAAATTAGCATGTTTAAAGTGATTTTCATGCTTCCAGGGGCTCGGGAAGTTAATTAAATACCATTTGGAGGCATTTAATGTTCGAGCAAAAACGGCTGATTTTCGACAAAAGAGATAACACTCCCCCATTACGTCATGCTTCAGAAATGTGGAAAATGGTCCGTTTTCAAATGTTTTATTTTTGAACGTCAGTTCACATTTGTAGGTGGATCATCAGTGTTAGAGCTAAAATTAGCATGTTTAAAGTGATTTTCATGCTTCCAGGGGCTCGGGAAGTTAATTAAATACCATTTGGAGGCATTTAATGTTCGAGCAAAAACGGCTGATTTTCGACAAAAGAGATAACACCCCCCCATTACGTCATGCTTCAGAAATGTGGAAAATGGTCCGTTTTCAAATGTTTTATTTTTGAACGTCAGTTCACATTTGTAGGTGGATCATCAGTGTTAGAGCTAAAATTAGCATGTTTAAAGTGATTTTCATGCTTCCAGGGGCTCGGGAAGTTAATTAAATACCATTTGGAGGCATTTAATGTTCGAGCAAAAACGGCTGATTTTCGACAAAAGAGATAACACCCCCCCATTATGTCATGCTTCAGAAATGTGGAAAATGGTCCGTTTTCAAATGTTTTATTTTTGAACGTCAGTTCACATTTGTAGGTGGATCATCAGTGTTAGAGCTAAAATTAGCATGTTTAAAGTGATTTTCATGCTTCCAGGGGACCAAAACACAAGATTTATGGAATGGGTAAAAGTGCTTGAAAATGGCCAATTTACTCACTCTGAGTTCTCAAAAAGGGTTTCTTCACCCCGGGAAGTTAATTAAATACCATTTGGAGGCATTTAATGTTCGAGCAAAAATGGCTGATTTTCGACAAAAGAGATAACACCCCCCCATTACGTCATGCTTTAGAAATGTGGAAAATGGTCCGTTTTCAAATGTTTCATTTTTGAACGTCAGTTCACATTTGTAGGTGGATCATCAGTGTTAGAGCTAAAATTAGCATGTTTAAAGTGATTTTCATGCTTCCAGGGGCTCGGGAAGTTAATTAAATACCATTTGGAGGCATTTAATGTTCGAGCAAAAACGGCTGATTTTCGACAAAAGAGATAACACTCCCCCATTACGTCATGCTTCAGAAATGTGGAAAATGGTCCGTTTTCAAATGTTTTATTTTTGAACGTCAGTTCACATTTGTAGGTGGATCATCAGTGTTAGAGCTAAAATTAGCATGTTTAAAGTGATTTTCATGCTTCCAGGGGCTCGGGAAGTTAATTAAATACCATTTGGAGGCATTTAATGTTCGAGCAAAAACGGCTGATTTTCGACAAAAGAGATAACACCCCCCCATTACGTCATGCTTCAGAAATGTGGAAAATGGTCCGTTTTCAAATGTTTTATTTTTGAACGTCAGTTCACATTTGTAGGTGGATCATCAGTGTTAGAGCTAAAATTAGCATGTTTAAAGTGATTTTCATGCTTCCAGGGGCTCGGGAAGTTAATTAAATACCATTTGGAGGCATTTAATGTTCGAGCAAAAACGGCTGATTTTCGACAAAAGAGATAACACCCCCCCATTATGTCATGCTTCAGAAATGTGGAAAATGGTCCGTTTTCAAATGTTTTATTTTTGAACGTCAGTTCACATTTGTAGGTGGATCATCAGTGTTAGAGCTAAAATTAGCATGTTTAAAGTGATTTTCATGCTTCCAGGGGACCAAAACACAAGATTTATGGAATGGGTAAAAGTGCTTGAAAATGGCCAATTTACTCACTCTGAGTTCTCAAAAAGGGTTTCTTCACCCCGGGAAGTTAATTAAATACCATTTGGAGGCATTTAATGTTCGAGCAAAAATGGCTGATTTTCGACAAAAGAGATAACACCCCCCCATTACGTCATGCTTCAGAAATGTGGAAAATGGTCCGTTTTCAAATGTTTCATTTTTGAACGTCAGTTCACATTTGTAGGTGGATCATCAGTGTTAGAGCTAAAATTAGCATGTTTAAAGTGATTTTCATGCTTCCAGGGGCTCGGGAAGTTAATTAAATACCATTTGGAGGCATTTAATGTTCGAGCAAAAACGGCTGATTTTCGACAAAAGAGATAACACCCCCCCATTACGTCATGCTTCAGAAATGTGGAAAATGGTCCGTTTTCAAATGTTTTATTTTTGAACGTCAGTTCACATTTGTAGGTGGATCATCAGTGTTAGAGCTAAAATTAGCATGTTTAAAGTGATTTTCATGCTTCCAGGGGCCCAAAACACAAGATTTATGGAATGGTTAAAAGTGCATGAAAATGGCCAATTTGCTCACTCTGAGTTCTCAAAAAGGGTTTCTTCACCCCGGGAAGTTAATTAAATACCATTTGGAGGCATTTAATGTTAGAGCAAAAACGGCTGATTTTCGACAAAAGAGATAACACCCCCCCATTACGTCATGCTTCAGAAATGTGGAAAATGGTCCGTTTTCAAATGTTTTATTTTTGAACGTCAGTTCACATTTGTAGGTGGATCATCAGTGTTAGAGCTAAAATTAGCATGTTTAAAGTGATTTTCATGCTTCCAGGGGCTCGGGAAGTTAATGAAATACCATTTGGAGGCATTTAATGTTCAAGCAAAAACGGCTGATTTTCGACAAAAGAGATAACACCCCCCCATTACGTCATGCTTCAGAAATGTGGAAAAGGTCCGTTTTCAAATGTTTTATTTTTGAACGTCAGTTCACATTTGTAGGTGGATCATCAGTGTTAGAGCTAAAATTAGCATGTTTAAAGTGATTTTCATGCTTCCAGGGGCCCAAAACACAAGATTTATGGAATGGTTAAAAGTGCATGAAAATGGCCAATTTACTCACTCTGAGTTCTCAAAAAGGGTTTCTTCACCCCGGGAAGTTAATTAAATACCATTTGGAGGCATTTAATGTTCGAGCAAAAACGGCTGATTTTCGACAAAAGAGATAACACCCCCCCATTACGTCATGCTTCAGAAATGTGGAAAATGGTCCGTTTCCAAATGTTTTATTTTTGAACGTCAGTTCACATTTGTAGGTGGATCATCAGTGTTAGAGCTAAAATTAGCATGTTTAAAGTGATTTTCATGCTTCCAGGGGCCCAAAACACAAGATTTATGGAATGGTTAAAAGTGCATGAAAATGGCCAATTTACTCACTCTGAGTTCTCAAAAAGGGTTTCTTCGTCCCGGGAAGTTAATTAAATAACATTTGGAGGCATTTAATGTTCGAGCAAAAACGGCTGATTTTCGACAAAAGAGATAACACCCCCCCATTACGTCATGCTTCAGAAATGTGGAAAATGGTCCGTTTTCAAATGTTTTATTTTTGAACGTCAGTTCACATTTGTAGGTGGATCATCAGTGTTAGAGCTAAAATTAGTATGTTTAAAGTGATTTTCATGCTTCCAGGGGCTCGGGAAGTTAATTAAATACCATTTGGAGGCATTTAATGTTCGAGCAAAAACGGCTGATTTTCGACAAAAGAGATAACACCCCCCCATTACGTCATGCTTCAGAAATGTGGAAATTGGTCCGTTTTCAAATGTTTTATTTTTGAACGTCAGTTCACACTTGTAGGTGGATCATCAGTGTTAGAGCTAAAATTAGCATGTTTAAAGTGATTTTCATGCTTCCAGGGGCTCGGGAAGTTAATTAAATACCATTTGGAGGCATTTAATGTTAGAGCAAAAACGGCTGATTTTCCACAAAAGAGATAACACCCCCCCATTACGTCATGCTTCAGAAATGTGGAAAATGGTCCGTTTTCAAATGTTTTATTTTTGAACGTCAGTTCACATTTGTAGGTGGATCATCAGTGTTAGAGCTAAAATTAGCATGTTTAAAGTGATTTTCATGCTTCCAGGGGCCCAAAACACAAGATTTATGGAATGGTTAAAAGTGCATGAAAATGGCCAATTTACTCACTCTGAGTTCTCAAAAAGGGTTTCTTCACCCCGGGAAGTTAATTAAATACCATTTGGAGGCAATTATTGTTAGAGCAAAACGGCTGATTTTCGACAAAAGAGATAACACCCCCCCATTACGTCATGCTTCAGAAATGTGGAAAATGGTCCGTTTTCAAATGTTTTATTTTTGAACGTCAGTTCACATTTGTAGGTGGATCATCAGTGTTAGAGCTAAAATTAGCATGTTTAAAGTGATTTTCATGCTTCCAGGGGCCCAAAACACAAGATTTATGGAATGGTTAAAAGTGCATGAAAATGGCCAATTTACTCACTCTGAGTTCTCAAAAAGGGTTTCTTCACCCCGGGAAGTTAATTAAATACCATTTGGAGGCATTTAATGTTCGAGCAAAAACGGCTGATTTTCGACAAAAGAGATAACACCCCCCATTACGTCATGCTTCAGAAATGTGGAAAATGGTCCGTTTTCAAATGTTTTATTTTTGAACGTCAGTTCACATTTGTAGGTGGATCATCAGTGTTAGAGCTAAAATTAGCATGTTTAAAGTGATTTTCATGCTTCCAGGGGCTCGGGAACTTAATTAAATACCATTTGGAGGCATTTAATTTTAGAGCAAAAACGGCTGATTTTCGACAAAAGAGATAAAACCCCCCCATTACGTCATGCTTCAGAAATGTGGAAAATGGTCCGTTTTCAAATGTTTTATTTTTGAACGTCAGTTCACATTTGTAGGTGGATCATCAGTGTTAGAGCTAAAATTAGCATGTTTAAAGTGATTTTCATGCTTCCAGGGGCTCGGGAAGTTAATTAAATACCATTTGAGGGCATTTAATGTTCGAGCAAAAACGGCTGATTTTCGACAAAAGAGATAACACCCCCCCATTACGTCATGCTTCAGAAATGTGGAAAATGGTCCGTTTTCAAATGTTTTATTTTTGAACGTCAGTTCACATTTGTGGGTGGATCATCAGTGTTAGAGCTAAAATTAGCATGTTTAAAGTGATTTTCATGCTTCCAGGGGCTCGGGAAGTTAATTAAATACCATTTGGAGGCATTTAATGTTCGAGCAAAAACGGCTGATTTTCGACAAAAGAGATAACACCCCCCATTACGTCATGCTTCAGAAATGTGGAAAATGGTCCGTTTTCAAATGTTTTATTTTTGAACGTCAGTTCACATTTGTAGGTGGATCATCAGTGTTAGAGCTAAAATTAGCATGTTTAAAGTGATTTTCATGCTTCCAGGGGCTCGGGAACTTAATTAAATACCATTTGGAGGCATTTAATTTTAGAGCAAAAACGGCTGATTTTCGACAAAAGAGATAAAACCCCCCCATTACGTCATGCTTCAGAAATGTGGAAAATGGTCCGTTTTCAAATGTTTTATTTTTGAACGTCAGTTCACATTTGTAGGTGGATCATCAGTGTTAGAGCTAAAATTAGCATGTTTAAAGTGATTTTCATGCTTCCAGGGGCTCGGGAAGTTAATTAAATACCATTTGGAGGCATTTAATGTTCGAGCAAAAACGGCTGATTTTCGACAAAAGAGATAACACCCCCCCATTACGTCATGCTTCAGAAATGTGGAAAATGGTCCGTTTTCAAATGTTTTATTTTTGAACGTCAGTTCACATTTGTAGGTGGATCATCAGTGTTAGAGCTAAAATTATCATGTTTAAAGTGATTTTCATGCTTCCAGGGGCCCAAAACACAAGATTTATGGAATGGTTAAAAGTGCATGAAAATGGCCAATTTACTCACTCTGAGTTCTCAAAAAGGGTTTCTTCACCCCGGGAAGTTAATTAAATACCATTTGGAGGCATTTAATGTTAGAGCAAAAACGGCTGATTTTCGACAAAAGAGATAACACCCCCCCATTACGTCATGCTTCAGAAATGTGGAAAATGGTCCGTTTTCAAATGTTTTATTTTTGAACGTCAGTTCACATTTGTAGGTGGATCATCAGTGTTAGAGCTAAAATTAGCATGTTTAAAGTGATTTTCATGCTTCCAGGGGCCCAAAACACAAGATTTATGGAATGGTTAAAAGTGCATGAAAATGGCCAATTTACTCACTCTGAGTTCTCAAAAAGGGTTTCTTCACCCCGGGAAGTTAATTAAATACCATTTGGAGGCATTTAATGTTCGAGCAAAAACGGCTGATTTTCGACAAAAGAGATAACACCCCCCTATTACGTCATGCTTCAGAAATGTGGAAAATGGTCCGTTTTCAAATGTTTTATTTTTGAACGTCAGTTCACATTTGTAGGTGGATCATCAGTGTTAGAGCTAAAATTAGCATGTTTAAAGTGATTTTCATGCTTCCAGGGGCTCGGGAAGTTAATTAAATACCATTTGGAGGCATTTAATGTTCGAGCAAAAACGGCTGATTTTCGACAAAAGAGATAACACCCCCCATTACGTCATGCTTCAGAAATGTGGAAAATGGTCAGTTTTCAAATGTTTTATTTTTGAACGTCAGTTCACATTTGTAGGTGGATCATCAGTGTTAGAGCTAAAATTAGCATGTTTAAAGTGATTTTCATGCTTCCAGGGGCTCGGGAAGTTAATTAAATACCATTTGGAGGCATTTAATGTTCGAGCAAAAACGGCTGATTTTCCACAAAAGAGATAACACCCCCCCATTACGTCATGCTTCAGAAATGTGGAAAATGGTCCGTTTTCAAATGTTTTATTTTTGAACGTCAGTTCACATTTGTAGGTGGATCATCAGTGTTAGAGCTAAAATTAGCATGTTTAAAGTGATTTTCATGCTTCCAGGGGCTCGGGAAGTTAATTAAATACCATTTGGAGGCATTTAATGTTCGAGCAAAAACGGCTGATTTTCGACAAAAGAGATAACACCCCCCCATTACGTCATGCTTCAGAAATGTGGAAAATGGTCCGTTTTCAAATGTTTTATTTTTGAACGTCAGTTCACATTTGTAGGTGGATCATCAGTGTTAGAGCTAAAATTAGCATGTTTAAAGTGATTTTCATGCTTCCAGGGGCCCAAAACACAAGATTTATGGAATGGTTAAAAGTGCATGAAAATGGCCAATGTACTCACTCTGAGTTCTCAAAAAGGGTTTCTTCACCCCGGGAAGTTAATTAAATACCATTTGGAGGCACTTAATGTTCGAGCAAAAACGGCTGATTTTCGACAAAAGAGATAACACCCCCCCATTACGTCATGCTTCAGAAATGTGGAAAATGGTCCGTTTTCAAATGTTTTATTTTTGAACGTCAGTTCACATTTGTAGGTGGATCATCAGTGTTAGAGCTAAAATTAGCATGTTTAAAGTGATTTTCATGCTTCCAGGGGCTCGGGAAGTTAATTAAATACCATTTGAAGGCATTTAATGTTAGAGCAAAAACAGCTGATTTTCGACAAAAGAGATAACACCCCCCAATTACGTCATGCTTCAGAAATGTGGAAAATGGTCCGTTTTCAAATGTTTTATTTTTGATCGTCAGTTCACATTTGTAGGTGGATCATCAGTGTTAGAGCTAAAATTAGCATGTTTAAAGTGATTTTCATGCTTCCAGGGGCTCGGGAAGTGAAATAAATACCATTTGGAGGCATTTAATGTTCGAGCAAAAACGGCTGATTTTCGACAAAAGAGATAACACCCCCCCATTACGTCATGCTTCAGAAATGTGGAAAATGGTCCGTTTTCAAATGTTTTATTTTTGAATGTCAGTTCACATTTGTAGGTGGATCATCAGTGTTAGAGCTAAAATTAGCATGTTTAAAGTGATTTTCATGCTTCCAGGGGCTCGGGAAGTGAAATAAATACCATTTGGAGGCATTTAATGTTCGAGCAAAAACGGCTGATTTTCGACAAAAGAGATGGCACCCCCCCATTACGTCATGCTTCAGAAATGTGGAAAATGGTCCGTTTTCAAATGTTTTATTTTTGAACGTCAGTTCACATTTGTAGGTGGATCATCAGTGTTAGAGCTAAAATTAGCATGTTTAAAGTGATTTTCATGCTTCCAGGGGCTCGGGAAGTTAATTAAATACCATTTGGAGGCATTTAATGTTCGAGCAAAAACGGCTGATTTTCGACAAAAGAGATAACACCCCCCCATTACGTCATGCTTCAGAAATGTGGAAAATGGTCCGTTTTCAAATGTTTTATTTTTGAACGTCAGTTCACATTTGTAGGTGGATCATCAGTGTTAGAGCTAAAATTAGCATGTTTAAAGTGATTTTTATGCTTCCAGGGGCCCAAAACACAAGATTTATGGAATGGTTAAAAGTGCATGAAAATGGCCAATTTACTCACTCTGAGTTCTCAAAAAGGGTTTCTTCACCCCGGGAAGTTAATTAAATACCATTTGGAGGCATTTAATGTTAGAGCAAAAACGGCTGATTTTTGACAAAAGAGATAACACCCCCCCATTACGTCATGCTTCAGAAATGTGGAAAATGGTCCGTTTTCAAATGTTTTATTTTTGAACGTCAGTTCACATTTGTAGGTGGATCATCAGTGTTAGAGCTAAAATTAGCATGTTTAAAGTGATTTTCATGCTTCCAGGGGCTCGGGAAGTTAATTAAATACCATTTGGAGGCATTTAATGTTCGAGCAAAAACGGCTGATTTTCGACAAAAGAGATAACACCCCCCCATTATGTCATGCTTCAGAAATGTGGAAAATGGTCCGTTTTCAAATGTTTTATTTTTGAACGTCAGTTCACATTTGTAGGTGGATCATCAGTGTTAGAGCTAAAATTAGCATGTTTAAAGTGATTTTCATGCTTCCAGGGGCTCGGGAAGTTAATTAAATACCATTTGGAGGCATTTAATGTTCGAGCAAAAACGGCTGATTTTCGACAAAAGAGATAACACCCCCCCATTACGTCATGCTTCAGAAATGTGGAAAATGGTCCGTTTTCAAATGTTTTATTTTTGAACGTCAGTTCACATTTGTAGGTGGATCATCAGTGTTAGAGCTAAAATTAGCATGTTTAAAGTGATTTTCATGCTTCCAGGGGCCCAAAACACAAGATTTATGGAATGGTTAAAAGTGCATGAAAATGGCCAATTTACTCACTCTGAGTTCTCAAAAAGGGTTTCTTCACCCCGGGAAGTTAATTAAATACCATTTGGAGGCATTTAATGTTCGAGCAAAAACGGCTGATTTTCGACAAAAGAGATAACACCCCCCCATTACGTCATGCTTCAGAAATGTGGAAAATGGTCCATTTTCAAATGTTTTATTTTTGAACGTCAGTTCACATTTGTAGGTGGATCATCAGTGTTAGAGCTAAAATTAGCATGTTTAAAGTGATTTTCATGCTTCCAGGGGCTCGGGAAGTGAAATAAATACCATTTGGAGGCATTTAATGTTCGAGCAAAAACGGCTGATTTTCGACAAAAGAGATAACACCCCCCCATTACGTCATGCTTCAGAAATGTGGAAAATGGTCCGTTTTCAAATGTTTTATTTTTGAACGTCAGTTCACATTTGTAGGTGGATCATCAGTGTTAGAGCTAAAATTAGCATGTTTAAAGTGATTTTCATGCTTCCAGGGGCTCGGAAAGTGAAATAAATACCATTTGGAGGCATTTAATGTTCGAACAAAAACGGCTGATTTTCGACAAAAGAGATAACACCCCCCCATTACGTCATGCTTCAGAAATGTGGAAAATGGTCCGTTTTCAAATGTTTCATTTTTGAACGTCAGTTCACATTTGTAGGTGGATCATCAGTGTTAGAGCTAAAATTAGCATGTTTAAAGTGATTTTCATGCTTCCAGGGGCTCGGGAAGTTAATTAAATACCATTTGGAGGCATTTAATGTTCGAGCAAAAACGGCTGATTTTCGACAAAAGAGATACCACCCCCCCATTACGTCATGCTTCAGAAATGTGGAAAATGGTCCGTTTTCAAATGTTTTATTTTTGAACGTCAGTTCACATTTGTAGGTGGATCATCAGTGTTAGAGCTAAAATTAGCATGTTTAAAGTGATTTTCATGCTTCCACGGGCTCGGGAAGTTAATTAAATACCATTTGGAGGCATTTAATGTTCGAGCAAAAACGGCTGATTTTCCACAAAAGAGATAACACCCCCCCATTACGTCATGCTTCAGAAATGTGGAAAATGGTCCGTTTTCAAATGTTTTATTTTTGAACGTCAGTTCACATTTGTAGGTGGATCATCAGTGTTAGAGCTAAAATTAGCATGTTTAAAGTGATTTTCATGCTTCCAGGGGCCCAAAACACAAGATTTATGGAATGGTTAAAAGTGCATGAAAATGGCCAATTTACTCACTCTGAGTTCTCAAAAAGGGTTTCTTCACCCCGGGAAGTTAATTAAATACCATTTGGAGGCATTTAATGTTCGAGCAAAAACGGCTGATTTTCGACAAAAGAGATAACACCCCCCCATTACGTCATGCTTCAGAAATGTGGAAAATGGTCCGTTTCCAAATGTTTTATTTTTGAACGTCAGTTCACATTTGTAGGTGGATCATCAGTGTTAGAGCTAAAATTAGCATGTTTAAAGTGATTTTCATGCTTCCAGGGGCCCAAAACACAAGATTTATGGAATGGTTAAAAGTGCATGAAAATGGCCAATTTACTCACTCTGAGTTCTCAAAAAGGGTTTCTTCACCCCGGGAAGTTAATTAAATAACATTTGGAGGCATTTAATGTTCGAGCAAAAACGGCTGATTTTCGACAAAAGAGATAACACCCCCCCATTACGTCATGCTTCAGAAATGTGGAAAATGGTCCGTTTTCAAATGTTTTATTTTTGAACGTCAGTTCACATTTGTAGGTGGATCATCAGTGTTAGAGCTAAAATTAGTATGTTTAAAGTGATTTTCATGCTTCCAGGGGCTCGGGAAGTTAATTAAATACCATTTGGAGGCATTTAATGTTCGAGCAAAAACGGCTGATTTTCGACAAAAGAGATAACACCCCCCCATTACGTCATGCTTCAGAAATGTGGAAATTGGTCCGTTTTCAAATGTTTTATTTTTGAACGTCAGTTCACACTTGTAGGTGGATCATCAGTGTTAGAGCTAAAATTAGCATGTTTAAAGTGATTTTCATGCTTCCAGGGGCTCGGGAAGTTAATTAAATACCATTTGGAGGCATTTAATGTTAGAGCAAAAACGGCTGATTTTCCACAAAAGAGATAACACCCCCCCATTACGTCATGCTTCAGAAATGTGGAAAATGGTCCGTTTTCAAATGTTTTATTTTTGAACGTCAGTTCACATTTGTAGGTGGATCATCAGTGTTAGAGCTAAAATTAGCATGTTTAAAGTGATTTTCATGCTTCCAGGGGCCCAAAACACAAGATTTATGGAATGGTTAAAAGTGCATGAAAATGGCCAATTTACTCACTCTGAGTTCTCAAAAAGGGTTTCTTCACCCCGGGAAGTTAATTAAATACCATTTGGAGGCAATTATTGTTAGAGCAAAACGGCTGATTTTCGACAAAAGAGATAACACCCCCCCATTACGTCATGCTTCAGAAATGTGGAAAATGGTCCGTTTTCAAATGTTTTATTTTTGAACGTCAGTTCACATTTGTAGGTGGATCATCAGTGTTAGAGCTAAAATTAGCATGTTTAAAGTGATTTTCATGCTTCCAGGGGCCCAAAACACAAGATTTATGGAATGGTTAAAAGTGCATGAAAATGGCCAATTTACTCACTCTGAGTTCTCAAAAAGGGTTTCTTCACCCCGGGAAGTTAATTAAATACCATTTGGAGGCATTTAATGTTCGAGCAAAAACGGCTGATTTTCGACAAAAGAGATAACACCCCCCATTACGTCATGCTTCAGAAATGTGGAAAATGGTCCGTTTTCAAATGTTTTATTTTTGAACGTCAGTTCACATTTGTAGGTGGATCATCAGTGTTAGAGCTAAAATTAGCATGTTTAAAGTGATTTTCATGCTTCCAGGGGCTCGGGAACTTAATTAAATACCATTTGGAGGCATTTAATTTTAGAGCAAAAACGGCTGATTTTCGACAAAAGAGATAAAACCCCCCCATTACGTCATGCTTCAGAAATGTGGAAAATGGTCCGTTTTCAAATGTTTTATTTTTGAACGTCAGTTCACATTTGTAGGTGGATCATCAGTGTTAGAGCTAAAATTAGCATGTTTAAAGTGATTTTCATGCTTCCAGGGGCTCGGGAAGTTAATTAAATACCATTTGAGGGCATTTAATGTTCGAGCAAAAACGGCTGATTTTCGACAAAAGAGATAACACCCCCCCATTACGTCATGCTTCAGAAATGTGGAAAATGGTCCGTTTTCAAATGTTTTATTTTTGAACGTCAGTTCACATTTGTGGGTGGATCATCAGTGTTAGAGCTAAAATTAGCATGTTTAAAGTGATTTTCATGCTTCCAGGGGCTCGGGAAGTTAATTAAATACCATTTGGAGGCATTTAATGTTCGAGCAAAAACGGCTGATTTTCGACAAAAGAGATAAAACCCCCCCATTACGTCATGCTTCAGAAATGTGGAAAATGGTCCGTTTTCAAATGTTTTATTTTTGAACGTCAGTTCACATTTGTAGGTGGATCATCAGTGTTAGAGCTAAAATTAGCATGTTTAAAGTGATTTTCATGCTTCCAGGGGCTCGGGAAGTTAATTAAATACCATTTGGAGGCATTTAATGTTCGAGCAAAAACGGCTGATTTTCGACAAAAGAGATAACACCCCCCCATTACGTCATGCTTCAGAAATGTGGAAAATGGTCCGTTTTCAAATGTTTTATTTTTGAACGTCAGTTCACATTTGTAGGTGGATCATCAGTGTTAGAGCTAAAATTATCATGTTTAAAGTGATTTTCATGCTTCCAGGGGCCCAAAACACAAGATTTATGGAATGGTTAAAAGTGCATGAAAATGGCCAATTTACTCACTCTGAGTTCTCAAAAAGGGTTTCTTCACCCCGGGAAGTTAATTAAATACCATTTGGAGGCATTTAATGTTAGAGCAAAAACGGCTGATTTTCGACAAAAGAGATAACACCCCCCCATTACGTCATGCTTCAGAAATGTGGAAAATGGTCCGTTTTCAAATGTTTTATTTTTGAACGTCAGTTCACATTTGTAGGTGGATCATCAGTGTTAGAGCTAAAATTAGCATGTTTAAAGTGATTTTCATGCTTCCAGGGGCCCAAAACACAAGATTTATGGAATGGTTAAAAGTGCATGAAAATGGCCAATTTACTCACTCTGAGTTCTCAAAAAGGGTTTCTTCACCCCGGGAAGTTAATTAAATACCATTTGGAGGCATTTAATGTTCGAGCAAAAACGGCTGATTTTCGACAAAAGAGATAACACCCCCCTATTACGTCATGCTTCAGAAATGTGAAAAATGGTCCGTTTTCAAATGTTTTATTTTTGAACGTCAGTTCACATTTGTAGGTGGATCATCAGTGTTAGAGCTAAAATTAGCATGTTTAAAGTGATTTTCATGCTTCCAGGGGCTCGGGAAGTTAATTAAATACCATTTGGAGGCATTTAATGTTCGAGCAAAAACGGCTGATTTTCGACAAAAGAGATAACACCCCCCATTACGTCATGCTTCAGAAATGTGGAAAATGGTCAGTTTTCAAATGTTTTATTTTTGAACGTCAGTTCACATTTGTAGGTGGATCATCAGTGTTAGAGCTAAAATTAGCATGTTTAAAGTGATTTTCATGCTTCCAGGGGCTCGGGAAGTTAATTAAATACCATTTGGAGGCATTTAATGTTCGAGCAAAAACGGCTGATTTTCCACAAAAGAGATAACACCCCCCCATTACGTCATGCTTCAGAAATGTGGAAAATGGTCCGTTTTCAAATGTTTTATTTTTGAACGTCAGTTCACATTTGTAGGTGGATCATCAGTGTTAGAGCTAAAATTAGCATGTTTAAAGTGATTTTCATGCTTCCAGGGGCTCGGGAAGTTAATTAAATACCATTTGGAGGCATTTAATGTTCGAGCAAAAACGGCTGATTTTCGACAAAAGAGATAACACCCCCCCATTACGTCATGCTTCAGAAATGTGGAAAATGGTCCGTTTTCAAATGTTTTATTTTTGAACGTCAGTTCACATTTGTAGGTGGATCATCAGTGTTAGAGCTAAAATTAGCATGTTTAAAGTGATTTTCATGCTTCCAGGGGCCCAAAACACAAGATTTATGGAATGGTTAAAAGTGCATGAAAATGGCCAATGTACTCACTCTGAGTTCTCAAAAAGGGTTTCTTCACCCCGGGAAGTTAATTAAATACCATTTGGAGGCACTTAATGTTCGAGCAAAAACGGCTGATTTTCGACAAAAGAGATAACACCCCCCCATTACGTCATGCTTCAGAAATGTGGAAAATGGTCCGTTTTCAAATGTTTTATTTTTGAACGTCAGTTCACATTTGTAGGTGGATCATCAGTGTTAGAGCTAAAATTAGCATGTTTAAAGTGATTTTCATGCTTCCAGGGGCTCGGGAAGTTAATTAAATACCATTTGAAGGCATTTAATGTTAGAGCAAAAACAGCTGATTTTCGACAAAAGAGATAACACCCCCCAATTACGTCATGCTTCAGAAATGTGGAAAATGGTCCGTTTTCAAATGTTTTATTTTTGATCGTCAGTTCACATTTGTAGGTGGATCATCAGTGTTAGAGCTAAAATTAGCATGTTTAAAGTGATTTTCATGCTTCCAGGGGCTCGGGAAGTGAAATAAATACCATTTGGAGGCATTTAATGTTCGAGCAAAAACAGCTGATTTTCGACAAAAGAGATAACACCCCCCCATTACGTCATGCTTCAGAAATGTGGAAAATGGTCCGTTTTCAAATGTTTTATTTTTGAATGTCAGTTCACATTTGTAGGTGGATCATCAGTGTTAGAGCTAAAATTAGCATGTTTAAAGTGATTTTCATGCTTCCAGGGGCTCGGGAAGTGAAATAAATACCATTTGGAGGCATTTAATGTTCGAGCAAAAACGGCTGATTTTCGACAAAAGAGATGGCACCCCCCCATTACGTCATGCTTCAGAAATGTGGAAAATGGTCCGTTTTCAAATGTTTTATTTTTGAACGTCAGTTCACATTTGTAGGTGGATCATCAGTGTTAGAGCTAAAATTAGCATGTTTAAAGTGATTTTCATGCTTCCAGGGGCTCGGGAAGTTAATTAAATACCATTTGGAGGCATTTAATGTTCGAGCAAAAACGGCTGATTTTCGACAAAAGAGATAACACCCCCCCATTACGTCATGCTTCAGAAATGTGGAAAATGGTCCGTTTTCAAATGTTTTATTTTTGAACGTCAGTTCACATTTGTAGGTGGATCATCAGTGTTAGAGCTAAAATTAGCATGTTTAAAGTGATTTTTATGCTTCCAGGGGCCCAAAACACAAGATTTATGGAATGGTTAAAAGTGCATGAAAATGGCCAATTTACTCACTCTGAGTTCTCAAAAAGGGTTTCTTCACCCCGGGAAGTTAATTAAATACCATTTGGAGGCATTTAATGTTAGAGCAAAAACGGCTGATTTTTGACAAAAGAGATAACACCCCCCCATTACGTCATGCTTCAGAAATGTGGAAAATGGTCCGTTTTCAAATGTTTTATTTTTGAACGTCAGTTCACATTTGTAGGTGGATCATCAGTGTTAGAGCTAAAATTAGCATGTTTAAAGTGATTTTCATGCTTCCAGGGGCTCGGGAAGTTAATTAAATACCATTTGGAGGCATTTAATGTTCGAGCAAAAACGGCTGATTTTCGACAAAAGAGATAACACCCCCCCATTATGTCATGCTTCAGAAATGTGGAAAATGGTCCGTTTTCAAATGTTTTATTTTTGAACGTCAGTTCACATTTGTAGGTGGATCATCAGTGTTAGAGCTAAAATTAGCATGTTTAAAGTGATTTTCATGCTTCCAGGGGCTCGGGAAGTTAATTAAATACCATTTGGAGGCATTTAATGTTCGAGCAAAAACGGCTGATTTTCGACAAAAGAGATAACACCCCCCCATTACGTCATGCTTCAGAAATGTGGAAAATGGTCCGTTTTCAAATGTTTTATTTTTGAACGTCAGTTCACATTTGAAGGTGGATCATCAGTGTTAGAGCTAAAATTAGCATGTTTAAAGTGATTTTCATGCTTCCAGGGGCCCAAAACACAAGATTTATGGAATGGTTAAAAGTGCATGAAAATGGCCAATTTACTCACTCTGAGTTCTCAAAAAGGGTTTCTTCACCCCGGGAAGTTAATTAAATACCATTTGGAGGCATTTAATGTTCGAGCAAAAACGGCTGATTTTCGACAAAAGAGATAACACCCCCCCATTACGTCATGCTTCAGAAATGTGGAAAATGGTCCATTTTCAAATGTTTTATTTTTGAACGTCAGTTCACATTTGTAGGTGGATCATCAGTGTTAGAGCTAAAATTAGCATGTTTAAAGTGATTTTCATGCTTCCAGGGGCTCGGGAAGTGAAATAAATACCATTTGGAGGCATTTAATGTTCGAGCAAAAACGGCTGATTTTCGACAAAAGAGATAACACCCCCCCATTACGTCATGCTTCAGAAATGTGGAAAATGGTCCGTTTTCAAATGTTTTATTTTTGAACGTCAGTTCACATTTGTAGGTGGATCATCAGTGTTAGAGCTAAAATTAGCATGTTTAAAGTGATTTTCATGCTTCCAGGGGCTCGGAAAGTGAAATAAATACCATTTGGAGGCATTTAATGTTCGAACAAAAACGGCTGATTTTCGACAAAAGAGATAACACCCCCCCATTACGTCATGCTTCAGAAATGTGGAAAATGGTCCGTTTTCAAATGTTTCATTTTTGAACGTCAGTTCACATTTGTAGGTGGATCATCAGTGTTAGAGCTAAAATTAGCATGTTTAAAGTGATTTTCATGCTTCCAGGGGCTCGGGAAGTTAATTAAATACCATTTGGAGGCATTTAATGTTCGAACAAAAACGGCCGATTTTCGACAAAAGAGATACCACCCCCCCATTACGTCATGCTTCAGAAATGTGGAAAATGGTCCGTTTTCAAATGTTTTATTTTTGAACGTCAGTTCACATTTGTAGGTGGATCATCAGTGTTAGAGCTAAAATTAGCATGTTTAAAGTGATTTTCATGCTTCCACGGGCTCGGGAAGTTAATTAAATACCATTTGGAGGCATTTAATGTTCGAGCAAAAACGGCTGATTTTCCACAAAAGAGATAACACCCCCCCATTACGTCATGCTTCAGAAATGTGGAAAATGGTCCGTTTTCAAATGTTTTATTTTTGAACGTCAGTTCACATTTGTAGGTGGATCATCAGTGTTAGAGCTAAAATTAGCATGTTTAAAGTGATTTTCATGCTTCCAGGGGCCCAAAACACAAGATTTATGGAATGGTTAAAAGTGCATGAAAATGGCCAATTTACTCACTCTGAGTTCTCAAAAAGGGTTTCTTCACCCCGGGAAGTTAATTAAATACCATTTGGAGGCATTTAATGTTCGAGCAAAAACGGCTGATTTTCGACAAAAGAGATAACACCCTCCCATTACGTCATGCTTCAGAAATGTGGAAAATGGTCAGTTTTCAAATGTTTTATTTTTGAACGTCAGTTCACATTTGTAGGTGGATCATCAGTGTTAGAGCTAAAATTAGCATGTTTAAAGTGATTTTCATGCTTCCAGGGGCTCGGGAAGTTAATTAAATACCATTTGGAGGCATTTAATGTTCGAGCAAAAACGGCTGATTTTCGACAAAAGAGATAACACCCCCCCATTACGTCATGCTTCAGAAATGTGGAAAATGGTCCGTTTTCAAATGTTTTATTTTTGAACGTCAGTTCACATTTGTAGGTGGATCATCAGTGTTAGAGCTAAAATTAGCATGTTTAAAGTGATTTTCATGCTTCCAGGGGCCCAAAACACAAGATTTATGGAATGGTTAAAAGTGCATGAAAATGGCCAATTTACTCACTCTGAGTTCTCAAAAAGGGTTTCTTCACCCCGGGAAGTTAATTAAATACCATTTGGAGGCATTTAATGTTCGAGCAAAAACGGCTGATTTTCGACAAAAGAGATAACACCCCCCTATTACGTCATGCTTCAGAAATGTGGAAAATGGTCCGTTTTCAAATGTTTTATTTTTGAACGTCAGTTCACATTTGTAGGTGGATCATCAGTGTTAGAGCTAAAATTAGCATGTTTAAAGTGATTTTCATGCTTCCAGGGGCTCGGGAAGTTAATTAAATACCATTTGGAGGCATTTAATGTTCGAGCAAAAACGGCTGATTTTCGACAAAAGAGATAACACCCCCCATTACGTCATGCTTCAGAAATGTGGAAAATGGTCAGTTTTCAAATGTTTTATTTTTGAACGTCAGTTCACATTTGTAGGTGGATCATCAGTGTTAGAGCTAAAATTAGCATGTTTAAAGTGATTTTCATGCTTCCAGGGGCTCGGGAAGTTAATTAAATACCATTTGGAGGCATTTAATGTTCGAGCAAAAACGGCTGATTTTCCACAAAAGAGATAACACCCCCCCATTACGTCATGCTTCAGAAATGTGGAAAATGGTCCGTTTTCAAATGTTTTATTTTTGAACGTCAGTTCACATTTGTAGGTGGATCATCAGTGTTAGAGCTAAAATTAGCATGTTTAAAGTGATTTTCATGCTTCCAGGGGCTCGGGAAGTTAATTAAATACCATTTGGAGGCATTTAATGTTCGAGCAAAAACGGCTGATTTTCGACAAAAGAGATAACACCCCCCCATTACGTCATGCTTCAGAAATGTGGAAAATGGTCCGTTTTCAAATGTTTTATTTTTGAACGTCAGTTCACATTTGTAGGTGGATCATCAGTGTTAGAGCTAAAATTAGCATGTTTAAAGTGATTTTCATGCTTCCAGGGGCCCAAAACACAAGATTTATGGAATGGTTAAAAGTGCATGAAAATGGCCAATTTACTCACTCTGAGTTCTCAAAAAGGGTTTCTTCACCCCGGGAAGTTAATTAAATACCATTTGGAGGCATTTAATGTTCGAGCAAAAACGGCTGATTTTCGACAAAAGAGATAACACCCTCCCATTACGTCATGCTTCAGAAATGTGGAAAATGGTCAGTTTTCAAATGTTTTATTTTTGAACGTCAGTTCACATTTGTAGGTGGATCATCAGTGTTAGAGCTAAAATTAGCATGTTTAATGTGATTTTCATGCTTCCAGGGGCTCGGGAAGTTAATTAAATACCATTTGGAGGCATTTAATGTTCGAGCAAAAACGGCTGATTTTCGACAAAAGAGATAACACCCCCCCATTACGTCATGCTTCAGAAATGTGGAAAATGGTCCGTTTTCAAATGTTTTATTTTTGAACGTCAGTTCACATTTGTAGGTGGATCATCAGTGTTAGAGCTAAAATTAGCATGTTTAAAGTGATTTTCATGCTTCCAGGGGCCCAAAACACAAGATTTATGGAATGGTTAAAAGTGCATGAAAATGGCCAATTTACTCACTCTGAGTTCTCAAAAAGGGTTTCTTCACCCCGGGAAGTTAATTAAATACCATTTGGAGGCATTTAATGTTAGAGCAAAAACGGCTGATTTTCGACAAAAGAGATAACACCCCCCCATTACGTCATGCTTCAGAAATGTGGAAAATGGTCCGTTTTCAAATGTTTTATTTTTGAACGTCAGTTCACATTTGTAGGTGGATCATCAGTGTTAGAGCTAAAATTAGCATGTTTAAAGTGATTTTCATGCTTCCAGGGGCCCAAAACACAAGATTTATGGAATGGTTAAAAGTGCATGAAAATGGCCAATTTACTCACTCTGAGTTCTCAAAAAGGGTTTCTTCACCCCGGGAAGTTAATTAAATACCATTTGGAGGCATTTAATGTTCGAGCAAAAACGGCTGATTTTCGACAAAAGAGATAACACCCCCCTATTACGTCATGCTTCAGAAATGTGAAAAATGGTCCGTTTTCAAATGTTTTATTTTTGAACGTCAGTTCACATTTGTAGGTGGATCATCAGTGTTAGAGCTAAAATTAGCATGTTTAAAGTGATTTTCATGCTTCCAGGGGCTCGGGAAGTTAATTAAATACCATTTGGAGGCATTTAATGTTCGAGCAAAAACGGCTGATTTTCGACAAAAGAGATAACACCCCCCATTACGTCATGCTTCAGAAATGTGGAAAATGGTCAGTTTTCAAATGTTTTATTTTTGAACGTCAGTTCACATTTGTAGGTGGATCATCAGTGTTAGAGCTAAAATTAGCATGTTTAAAGTGATTTTCATGCTTCCAGGGGCTCGGGAAGTTAATTAAATACCATTTGGAGGCATTTAATGTTCGAGCAAAAACGGCTGATTTTCCACAAAAGAGATAACACCCCCCCATTACGTCATGCTTCAGAAATGTGGAAAATGGTCCGTTTTCAAATGTTTTATTTTTGAACGTCAGTTCACATTTGTAGGTGGATCATCAGTGTTAGAGCTAAAATTAGCATGTTTAAAGTGATTTTCATGCTTCCAGGGGCTCGGGAAGTTAATTAAATACCATTTGGAGGCATTTAATGTTCGAGCAAAAACGGCTGATTTTCGACAAAAGAGATAACACCCCCCCATTACGTCATGCTTCAGAAATGTGGAAAATGGTCCGTTTTCAAATGTTTTATTTTTGAACGTCAGTTCACATTTGTAGGTGGATCATCAGTGTTAGAGCTAAAATTAGCATGTTTAAAGTGATTTTCATGCTTCCAGGGGCCCAAAACACAAGATTTATGGAATGGTTAAAAGTGCATGAAAATGGCCAATGTACTCACTCTGAGTTCTCAAAAAGGGTTTCTTCACCCCGGGAAGTTAATTAAATACCATTTGGAGGCACTTAATGTTCGAGCAAAAACGGCTGATTTTCGACAAAAGAGATAACACCCCCCCATTACGTCATGCTTCAGAAATGTGGAAAATGGTCCGTTTTCAAATGTTTTATTTTTGAACGTCAGTTCACATTTGTAGGTGGATCATCAGTGTTAGAGCTAAAATTAGCATGTTTAAAGTGATTTTCATGCTTCCAGGGGCTCGGGAAGTTAATTAAATACCATTTGAAGGCATTTAATGTTAGAGCAAAAACAGCTGATTTTCGACAAAAGAGATAACACCCCCCAATTACGTCATGCTTCAGAAATGTGGAAAATGGTCCGTTTTCAAATGTTTTATTTTTGATCGTCAGTTCACATTTGTAGGTGGATCATCAGTGTTAGAGCTAAAATTAGCATGTTTAAAGTGATTTTCATGCTTCCAGGGGCTCGGGAAGTGAAATAAATACCATTTGGAGGCATTTAATGTTCGAGCAAAAACAGCTGATTTTCGACAAAAGAGATAACACCCCCCCATTACGTCATGCTTCAGAAATGTGGAAAATGGTCCGTTTTCAAATGTTTTATTTTTGAATGTCAGTTCACATTTGTAGGTGGATCATCAGTGTTAGAGCTAAAATTAGCATGTTTAAAGTGATTTTCATGCTTCCAGGGGCTCGGGAAGTGAAATAAATACCATTTGGAGGCATTTAATGTTCGAGCAAAAACGGCTGATTTTCGACAAAAGAGATGGCACCCCCCCATTACGTCATGCTTCAGAAATGTGGAAAATGGTCCGTTTTCAAATGTTTTATTTTTGAACGTCAGTTCACATTTGTAGGTGGATCATCAGTGTTAGAGCTAAAATTAGCATGTTTAAAGTGATTTTCATGCTTCCAGGGGCTCGGGAAGTTAATTAAATACCATTTGGAGGCATTTAATGTTCGAGCAAAAACGGCTGATTTTCGACAAAAGAGATAACACCCCCCCATTACGTCATGCTTCAGAAATGTGGAAAATGGTCCGTTTTCAAATGTTTTATTTTTGAACGTCAGTTCACATTTGTAGGTGGATCATCAGTGTTAGAGCTAAAATTAGCATGTTTAAAGTGATTTTTATGCTTCCAGGGGCCCAAAACACAAGATTTATGGAATGGTTAAAAGTGCATGAAAATGGCCAATTTACTCACTCTGAGTTCTCAAAAAGGGTTTCTTCACCCCGGGAAGTTAATTAAATACCATTTGGAGGCATTTAATGTTAGAGCAAAAACGGCTGATTTTTGACAAAAGAGATAACACCCCCCCATTACGTCATGCTTCAGAAATGTGGAAAATGGTCCGTTTTCAAATGTTTTATTTTTGAACGTCAGTTCACATTTGTAGGTGGATCATCAGTGTTAGAGCTAAAATTAGCATGTTTAAAGTGATTTTCATGCTTCCAGGGGCTCGGGAAGTTAATTAAATACCATTTGGAGGCATTTAATGTTCGAGCAAAAACGGCTGATTTTCGACAAAAGAGATAACACCCCCCCATTATGTCATGCTTCAGAAATGTGGAAAATGGTCCGTTTTCAAATGTTTTATTTTTGAACGTCAGTTCACATTTGTAGGTGGATCATCAGTGTTAGAGCTAAAATTAGCATGTTTAAAGTGATTTTCATGCTTCCAGGGGCTCGGGAAGTTAATTAAATACCATTTGGAGGCATTTAATGTTCGAGCAAAAACGGCTGATTTTCGACAAAAGAGATAACACCCCCCCATTACGTCATGCTTCAGAAATGTGGAAAATGGTCCGTTTTCAAATGTTTTATTTTTGAACGTCAGTTCACATTTGAAGGTGGATCATCAGTGTTAGAGCTAAAATTAGCATGTTTAAAGTGATTTTCATGCTTCCAGGGGCCCAAAACACAAGATTTATGGAATGGTTAAAAGTGCATGAAAATGGCCAATTTACTCACTCTGAGTTCTCAAAAAGGGTTTCTTCACCCCGGGAAGTTAATTAAATACCATTTGGAGGCATTTAATGTTCGAGCAAAAACGGCTGATTTTCGACAAAAGAGATAACACCCCCCCATTACGTCATGCTTCAGAAATGTGGAAAATGGTCCATTTTCAAATGTTTTATTTTTGAACGTCAGTTCACATTTGTAGGTGGATCATCAGTGTTAGAGCTAAAATTAGCATGTTTAAAGTGATTTTCATGCTTCCAGGGGCTCGGGAAGTGAAATAAATACCATTTGGAGGCATTTAATGTTCGAGCAAAAACGGCTGATTTTCGACAAAAGAGATAACACCCCCCCATTACGTCATGCTTCAGAAATGTGGAAAATGGTCCGTTTTCAAATGTTTTATTTTTGAACGTCAGTTCACATTTGTAGGTGGATCATCAGTGTTAGAGCTAAAATTAGCATGTTTAAAGTGATTTTCATGCTTCCAGGGGCTCGGAAAGTGAAATAAATACCATTTGGAGGCATTTAATGTTCGAACAAAAACGGCTGATTTTCGACAAAAGAGATAACACCCCCCCATTACGTCATGCTTCAGAAATGTGGAAAATGGTCCGTTTTCAAATGTTTCATTTTTGAACGTCAGTTCACATTTGTAGGTGGATCATCAGTGTTAGAGCTAAAATTAGCATGTTTAAAGTGATTTTCATGCTTCCAGGGGCTCGGGAAGTTAATTAAATACCATTTGGAGGCATTTAATGTTCGAACAAAAACGGCTGATTTTCGACAAAAGAGATACCACCCCCCCATTACGTCATGCTTCAGAAATGTGGAAAATGGTCCGTTTTCAAATGTTTTATTTTTGAACGTCAGTTCACATTTGTAGGTGGATCATCAGTGTTAGAGCTAAAATTAGCATGTTTAAAGTGATTTTCATGCTTCCACGGGCTCGGGAAGTTAATTAAATACCATTTGGAGGCATTTAATGTTCGAGCAAAAACGGCTGATTTTCCACAAAAGAGATAACACCCCCCCATTACGTCATGCTTCAGAAATGTGGAAAATGGTCCGTTTTCAAATGTTTTATTTTTGAACGTCAGTTCACATTTGTAGGTGGATCATCAGTGTTAGAGCTAAAATTAGCATGTTTAAAGTGATTTTCATGCTTCCAGGGGCCCAAAACACAAGATTTATGGAATGGTTAAAAGTGCATGAAAATGGCCAATTTACTCACTCTGAGTTCTCAAAAAGGGTTTCTTCACCCCGGGAAGTTAATTAAATACCATTTGGAGGCATTTAATGTTCGAGCAAAAACGGCTGATTTTCGACAAAAGAGATAACACCCTCCCATTACGTCATGCTTCAGAAATGTGGAAAATGGTCAGTTTTCAAATGTTTTATTTTTGAACGTCAGTTCACATTTGTAGGTGGATCATCAGTGTTAGAGCTAAAATTAGCATGTTTAAAGTGATTTTCATGCTTCCAGGGGCTCGGGAAGTTAATTAAATACCATTTGGAGGCATTTAATGTTCGAGCAAAAACGGCTGATTTTCGACAAAAGAGATAACACCCCCCCATTACGTCATGCTTCAGAAATGTGGAAAATGGTCCGTTTTCAAATGTTTTATTTTTGAACGTCAGTTCACATTTGTAGGTGGATCATCAGTGTTAGAGCTAAAATTAGCATGTTTAAAGTGATTTTCATGCTTCCAGGGGCCCAAAACACAAGATTTATGGAATGGTTAAAAGTGCATGAAAATGGCCAATTTACTCACTCTGAGTTCTCAAAAAGGGTTTCTTCACCCCGGGAAGTTAATTAAATACCATTTGGAGGCATTTAATGTTCGAGCAAAAACGGCTGATTTTCGACAAAAGAGATAACACCCCCCTATTACGTCATGCTTCAGAAATGTGGAAAATGGTCCGTTTTCAAATGTTTTATTTTTGAACGTCAGTTCACATTTGTAGGTGGATCATCAGTGTTAGAGCTAAAATTAGCATGTTTAAAGTGATTTTCATGCTTCCAGGGGCTCGGGAAGTTAATTAAATACCATTTGGAGGCATTTAATGTTCGAGCAAAAACGGCTGATTTTCGACAAAAGAGATAACACCCCCCATTACGTCATGCTTCAGAAATGTGGAAAATGGTCAGTTTTCAAATGTTTTATTTTTGAACGTCAGTTCACATTTGTAGGTGGATCATCAGTGTTAGAGCTAAAATTAGCATGTTTAAAGTGATTTTCATGCTTCCAGGGGCTCGGGAAGTTAATTAAATACCATTTGGAGGCATTTAATGTTCGAGCAAAAACGGCTGATTTTCCACAAAAGAGATAACACCCCCCCATTACGTCATGCTTCAGAAATGTGGAAAATGGTCCGTTTTCAAATGTTTTATTTTTGAACGTCAGTTCACATTTGTAGGTGGATCATCAGTGTTAGAGCTAAAATTAGCATGTTTAAAGTGATTTTCATGCTTCCAGGGGCTCGGGAAGTTAATTAAATACCATTTGGAGGCATTTAATGTTCGAGCAAAAACGGCTGATTTTCGACAAAAGAGATAACACCCCCCCATTACGTCATGCTTCAGAAATGTGGAAAATGGTCCGTTTTCAAATGTTTTATTTTTGAACGTCAGTTCACATTTGTAGGTGGATCATCAGTGTTAGAGCTAAAATTAGCATGTTTAAAGTGATTTTCATGCTTCCAGGGGCCCAAAACACAAGATTTATGGAATGGTTAAAAGTGCATGAAAATGGCCAATTTACTCACTCTGAGTTCTCAAAAAGGGTTTCTTCACCCCGGGAAGTTAATTAAATACCATTTGGAGGCATTTAATGTTCGAGCAAAAACGGCTGATTTTCGACAAAAGAGATAACACCCTCCCATTACGTCATGCTTCAGAAATGTGGAAAATGGTCAGTTTTCAAATGTTTTATTTTTGAACGTCAGTTCACATTTGTAGGTGGATCATCAGTGTTAGAGCTAAAATTAGCATGTTTAATGTGATTTTCATGCTTCCAGGGGCTCGGGAAGTTAATTAAATACCATTTGGAGGCATTTAATGTTCGAGCAAAAACGGCTGATTTTCGACAAAAGAGATAACACCCCCCCATTACGTCATGCTTCAGAAATGTGGAAAATGGTCCGTTTTCAAATGTTTTATTTTTGAACGTCAGTTCACATTTGTAGGTGGATCATCAGTGTTAGAGCTAAAATTAGCATGTTTAAAGTGATTTTCATGCTTCCAGGGGCCCAAAACACAAGATTTATGGAATGGTTAAAAGTGCATGAAAATGGCCAATTTACTCACTCTGAGTTCTCAAAAAGGGTTTCTTCACCCCGGGAAGTTAATTAAATACCATTTGGAGGCATTTAATGTTCGAGCAAAAACGGCTGATTTTCGACAAAAGAGATAACACCCCCCTATTACGTCATGCTTCAGAAATGTGGAAAATGGTCCGTTTTCAAATGTTTTATTTTTGAACGTCAGTTCACATTTGTAGGTGGATCATCAGTGTTAGAGCTAAAATTAGCATGTTTAAAGTGATTTTCATGCTTCCAGGGGCTCGGGAAGTTAATTAAATACCATTTGGAGGCATTTAATGTTCGAGCAAAAACGGCTGATTTTCGACAAAAGAGATAACACCCCCCATTACGTCATGCTTCAGAAATGTGGAAAATGGTCAGTTTTCAAATGTTTTATTTTTGAACGTCAGTTCACATTTGTAGGTGGATCATCAGTGTTAGAGCTAAAATTAGCATGTTTAAAGTGATTTTCATGCTTCCAGGGGCTCGGGAAGTTAATTAAATACCATTTGGAGGCATTTAATGTTCGAGCAAAAACGGCTGATTTTCCACAAAAGAGATAACACCCCCCCATTACGTCATGCTTCAGAAATGTGGAAAATGGTCCGTTTTCAAATGTTTTATTTTTGAACGTCAGTTCACATTTGTAGGTGGATCATCAGTGTTAGAGCTAAAATTAGCATGTTTAAAGTGATTTTCATGCTTCCAGGGGCTCGGGAAGTTAATTAAATACCATTTGGAGGCATTTAATGTTCGAGCAAAAACGGCTGATTTTCGACAAAAGAGATAACACCCCCCCATTACGTCATGCTTCAGAAATGTGGAAAATGGTCCGTTTTCAAATGTTTTATTTTTGAACGTCAGTTCACATTTGTAGGTGGATCATCAGTGTTAGAGCTAAAATTAGCATGTTTAAAGTGATTTTCATGCTTCCAGGGGCCCAAAACACAAGATTTAAGGAATGGTTAAAAGTGCATGAAAATGGCCAATGTACTCACTCTGAGTTCTCAAAAAGGGTTTCTTCACCCCGGGAAGTTAATTAAATACCATTTGGAGGCACTTAATGTTCGAGCAAAAACGGCTGATTTTCGACAAAAGAGATAACACCCCCCCATTACGTCATGCTTCAGAAATGTGGAAAATGGTCCGTTTTCAAATGTTTTATTTTTGAACGTCAGTTCACATTTGTAGGTGGATCATCAGTGTTAGAGCTAAAATTAGCATGTTTAAAGTGATTTTCATGCTTCCAGGGGCTCGGGAAGTTAATTAAATACCATTTGAAGGCATTTAATGTTAGAGCAAAAACAGCTGATTTTCGACAAAAGAGATAACACCCCCCAATTACGTCATGCTTCAGAAATGTGGAAAATGGTCCGTTTTCAAATGTTTTATTTTTGATCGTCAGTTCACATTTGTAGGTGGATCATCAGTGTTAGAGCTAAAATTAGCATGTTTAAAGTGATTTTCATGCTTCCAGGGGCTCGGGAAGTTAATTAAATACCATTTGGAGGCATTTAATGTTCGAGCAAAAACGGCTGATTTTCGACAAAAGAGATAACACCCCCCCATTACGTCATGCTTCAGAAATGTGGAAAATGGTCCGTTTTCAAATGTTTTATTTTTGAATGTCAGTTCACATTTGTAGGTGGATCATCAGTGTTAGAGCTAAAATTAGCATGTTTAAAGTGATTTTCATGCTTCCAGGGGCTCGGGAAGTGAAATAAATACCATTTGGAGGCATTTAATGTTCGAGCAAAAACGGCTGATTTTCGACAAAAGAGATAACACCCCCCCATTACGTCATGCTTCAGAAATGTGGAAAATGGTCCGTTTTCAAATGTTTTATTTTTGAACGTCAGTTCACATTTGTAGGTGGATCATCAGTGTTAGAGCTAAAATTAGCATGTTTAAAGTGATTTTCATGCTTCCAGGGGCTCGGAAAGTGAAATAAATACCATTTGGAGGCATTTAATGTTCGAACAAAAACGGCTGATTTTCGACAAAAGAGATAACACCCCCCCATTACGTCATGCTTCAGAAATGTGGAAAATGGTCCGTTTTCAAATGTTTCATTTTTGAACGTCAGTTCACATTTGTAGGTGGATCATCAGTGTTAGAGCTAAAATTAGCATGTTTAAAGTGATTTTCATGCTTCCAGGGGCTCGGGAAGTTAATTAAATACCATTTGGAGGCATTTAATGTTCGAGCAAAAACGGCTGATTTTCCACAAAAGAGATAACACCCCCCCATTACGTCATGCTTCAGAAATGTGGAAAATGGTCCGTTTTCAAATGTTTTATTTTTGAACGTCAGTTCACATTTGTAGGTGGATCATCAGTGTTAGAGCTAAAATTAGCATGTTTAAAGTGATTTTCATGCTTCCAGGGGCCCAAAACACAAGATTTATGGAATGGTTAAAAGTGCATGAAAATGGCCAATTTACTCACTCTGAGTTCTCAAAAAGGGTTTCTTCACCCCGGGAAGTTAATTAAATACCATTTGGAGGCATTTAATGTTCGAGCAAAAACGGCTGATTTTCGACAAAAGAGATAACACCCTCCCATTACGTCATGCTTCAGAAATGTGGAAAATGGTCAGTTTTCAAATGTTTTATTTTTGAACGTCAGTTCACATTTGTAGGTGGATCATCAGTGTTAGAGCTAAAATTAGCATGTTTAAAGTGATTTTCATGCTTCCAGGGGCTCGGGAAGTTAATTAAATACCATTTGGAGGCATTTAATGTTCGAGCAAAAACGGCTGATTTTCGACAAAAGAGATAACACCCCCCCATTACGTCATGCTTCAGAAATGTGGAAAATGGTCTGTTTTCAAATGTTTTATTTTTGAACGTCAGTTCACATTTGTAGGTGGATCATCAGTGTTAGAGCTAAAATTAGCATGTTTAAAGTGATTTTCATGCTTCCAGGGGCTCGGGAACTTAATTAAATACCATTTGGAGGCATTTAATGTTCGAGCAAAAACGGCTGATTTTCCACAAAAGAGATAACACCCCCCCATTACGTCATGCTTCAGAAATGTGGAAAATGGTCCGTTTTCAAATGTTTTATTTTTGAACGTCAGTTCACATTTGTAGGTGGATCATCAGTGTTAGAGCTAAAATTAGCATGTTTAAAGTGATTTTCATGCTTCCAGGGGCTCGGGAAGTTAATTAAATACCATTTGGAGGCATTTAATGTTCGAGCAAAAACTGCTGTTTTTCGACAAAATAGATAACACCCCCCCATTACGTCATGCTTCAGAAATTTGGAAAATGGTCCGTTTTCAAATGTTTTATTTTTGAACGTCAGTTCACATTTGTAGGTGGATCATCAGTGTTAAAGCTAAAATTAGCATGTTTAAAGTGATTTTCATGCTTCCAGGGGCCCAAAACACAAGATTTATGGAATGGTTAAAAGTGCATGAAAATGGCCAATTTACTCACTCTGAGATCTCAAAAAGGGTTTCTTCACCCCGGGAAGTTAATTAAATACCATTTGGAGGCATTTAATGTTCGAGCAAAAACGGCTGATTTTCGACAAAAGAGATAACACCCCCCCATTACGTCATGCTTCAGATATGTGGAAAATGGTCCGTTTTCAAATGTTTTATTTTTGAACGTCAGTTCACATTTGTAGGTGGATCATCAGTGTTAGAGCTAAAATTAGCATGTTTAAAGTGATTTTCATGCTTCAAGGGGCTCGGGAAGTTAATTAAATACCATTTGGAGGCATTTAATGTTAGAGCAAAAACGGCTGATTTTCGACAAAAGAGATAACACCCCCCCATTACGTCATGCTTCAGAAATGTGGAAAATGGTCCGTTTTCAAATGTTTTATTTTTGAACGTCAGTTCACATTTGTAGGTGGATCATCAGTGTTAGAGCTAAAATTATCATGTTTAAAGTGATTTTCATGCTTCCAGGGGCCCAAAACACAAGATTTATGGAATGGTTAAAAGTGCATGAAAATGGCCAATTTACTCACTCTGAGTTCTCAAAAAGGGTTTCTTCACCCCGGGAAGTTAATTAAATACCATTTGGAGGCATTTAATGTTAGAGCAAAAACGGCTGATTTTCGACAAAAGAGATAACACCCCCCCATTACGTCATGCTTCAGAAATGTGGAAAATGGTCCGTTTTCAAATGTTTTATTTTTGAACGTCAGTTCACATTTGTAGGTGGATCATCAGTGTTAGAGCTAAAATTAGCATGTTTAAAGTGATTTTCATGCTTCCAGGGGCCCAAAACACAAGATTTATGGAATGGTTAAAAGTGCATGAAAATGGCCAATTTACTCACTCTGAGTTCTCAAAAAGGGTTTCTTCACCCCGGGAAGTTAATTAAATACCATTTGGAGGCATTTAATGTTCGAGCAAAAACGGCTGATTTTCGACAAAAGAGATAACACCCCCCTATTACGTCATGCTTCAGAAATGTGGAAAATGGTCCGTTTTCAAATGTTTTGTTTTTGAACGTCAGTTCACATTTGTAGGTGGATCATCAGTGTTAGAGCTAAAATTAGCATGTTTAAAGTGATTTTCATGCTTCCAGGGGCTCGGAAAGTTAATTAAATACCATTTGGAGGCATTTAATGTTCGAGCAAAAACGGCTGACTTTCGACAAAAGAGATAACACCCCCCATTACGTCATGCTTCAGAAATGTGGAAAATGGTCAGTTTTCAAATGTTTTATTTTTGAACGTCAGTTCACATTTGTAGGTGGATCATCAGTGTTAGAGCTAAAATTAGCATGTTTAAAGTGATTTTCATGCTTCCAGGGGCTCGGGAAGTTAATTAAATACCATTTGGAGGCATTTAATGTTCGAGCAAAAACGGCTGATTTTCCACAAAAGAGATAACACCCCCCCATTACGTCATGCTTCAGAAATGTGGAAAATGGTCCGTTTTCAAATGTTTTATTTTTGAACGTCAGTTCACATTTGTAGGTGGATCATCAGTGTTAGAGCTAAAATTAGCATGTTTAAAGTGATTTTCATGCTTCCAGGGGCTCGGGAAGTTAATTAAATACCATTTGGAGGCATTTAATGTTCGAGCAAAAACGGCTGATTTTCGACAAAAGAGATAACACCCCCCCATTACGTCATGCTTCAGAAATGTGGAAAATGGTCCGTTTTCAAATGTTTTATTTTTGAACGTCAGTTCACATTTGTAGGTGGATCATCAGTGTTAGAGCTAAAATTAGCATGTTTAAAGTGATTTTCATGCTTCCAGGGGCCCAAAACACAAGATTTATGGAATGGTTAAAAGTGCATGAAAATGGCCAATTTACTCACTCTGAGTTCTCAAAAAGGGTTTCTTCACCCCGGGAAGTTAATTAAATACCATTTGGAGGCATTTAATGTTCGAGCAAAAACGGCTGATTTTCGACAAAAGAGATAACACCCCCCCATTACGTCATGCTTCAGAAATGTGGAAAATGGTCCGTTTTCAAATGTTTTATTTTTGAACGTCAGTTCACATTTGTAGGTGGATCATCAGTGTTAGAGCTAAAATTAGCATGTTTAAAGTGATTTTCATGCTTCCAGGGGCTCGGGAAGTTAATTAAATACCATTTGAAGGCATTTAATGTTAGAGCAAAAACAGCTGATTTTCGACAAAAGAGATAACACCCCCCAATTACGTCATGCTTCAGAAATGTGGAAAATGGTCCGTTTTCAAATGTTTTATTTTTGATCGTCAGTTCACATTTGTAGGTGGATCATCAGTGTTAGAGCTAAAATTAGCATGTTTAAAGTGATTTTCATGCTTCCAGGGGCTCGGGAAGTGAAATAAATACCATTTGGAGGCATTTAATGTTCGAGCAAAAACGGCTGATTTTCGACAAAAGAGATAACACCCCCCCATTACGTCATGCTTCAGAAATGTGGAAAATGGTCCGTTTTCAAATGTTTTATTTTTGAATGTCAGTTCACATTTGTAGGTGGATCATCAGTGTTAGAGCTAAAATTAGCATGTTTAAAGTGATTTTCATGCTTCCAGGGGCTCGGGAAGTGAAATAAATACCATTTGGAGGCATTTAATGTTCGAGCAAAAATGGCTGATTTTCGACAAAAGAGATGGCACCCCCCCATTACGTCATGCTTCAAAAATGTGGAAAATGGTCCGTTTTCAAATGTTTTATTTTTGAACGTCAGTTCACATTTGTAGGTGGATCATCAGTGTTAGAGCTAAAATTAGCATGTTTAAAGTGATTTTCATGCTTCCAGGGGCTCGGGAAGTTAATTAAATACCATTTGGAGGCATTGAATGTTCGAGCAAAAACGGCTGATTTTCGACAAAAGAGATAACACCCCCCCATTACGTCATGCTTCAGAAATGTGGAAAATGGTCCGTTTTCAAATGTTTTATTTTTGAACGTCAGTTCACATTTGTAGGTGGATCATCAGTGTTAGAGCTAAAATTAGCATGTTTAAAGTGATTTTCATGCTTCCAGGGGCCCAAAACACAAGATTTATGGAATGGTTAAAAGTGCATGAAAATGGCCAATTTACTCACTCTGAGTTCTCAAAAAGGGTTTCTTCACCCCGGGAAGTTAATTAAATACCATTTGGAGGCATTTAATGTTAGAGCAAAAACGGCTGATTTTTGACAAAAGAGATAACACCCCCCCATTACGTCATGCTTCAGAAATGTGGAAAATGGTCCGTTTTCAAATGTTTTATTTTTGAACGTCAGTTCACATTTGTAGGTGGATCATCAGTGTTAGAGCTCAAATTAGCATGTTTAAAGTGATTTTCATGCTTCCAGGGGCTCGGGAAGTTAATTAAATACCATTTGGAGGCATTTAATGTTCGAGCAAAAACGGCTGATTTTCGACAAAAGAGATAACACCCCCCCATTACGTCATGCTTCAGAAATGTGGAAAATGGTCCGTTTTCAAATGTTTTATTTTTGAACGTCAGTTCACATTTGTAGGTGGATCATCAGTGTTAGAGCTAAAATTAGCATGTTTAAAGTGATTTTCATGCTTCCAGGGGCCCAAAACACAAGATTTATGGAATGGTTAAAAGTGCATGAAAATGGCCAATTTACTCACTCTGAGTTCTCAAAAAGGGTTTCTTCACCCCGGGAAGTTAATTAAATACCATTTGGAGGCATTTAATGTTAGAGCAAAAACGGCTGATTTTTGACAAAAGAGATAACACCCCCCCATTACGTCATGCTTCCGAAATGTGGAAAATGGTCCGTTTTCAAATGTTTTATTTTTGAACGTCAGTTCACATTTGTAGGTGGATCATCAGTGTTAGAGCTCAAATTAGCATGTTTAAAGTGATTTTCATGCTTCCAGGGGCTCGGGAAGTTAATTAAATACCATTTGGAGGCATTTAATGTTCGAGCAAAAACGGCTGATTTTCGACAAAAGAGATAACACCCCCCCATTACGTCATGCTTCAGAAATGTGGAAAATGGTTCTTTTTTCAAATGTTTTATTTTTGAACGTCAGTTCACATTTGTAGGTGGATCATCAGTGTTAGAGCTAAAATTAGCATGTTTAAAGTGATTTTCATGCTTCCAGGGGCCCAAAACACAAGATTTATGGAATGGTTAAAAGTGCATGAAAATGGCCAATTTACTCACTCTGAGTTCTCAAAAAGGGTTTCTTCACCCCGGGAAGTTAATTAAATACCATTTGGAGGCATTTAATGTTCGAGCAAAAACGGCAGATTTTCGACAAAAGAGATAACACCTCCCCATTACGTCATGCTTCAGAAATGTGGAAAATGGTCCGTTTTCAAATGTTTTATTTTTGAACGTCAGTTCACATTTGTAGGTGGATCATCAGTGTTAGAGCTAAAATTAGCATGTTTAAAGTGATTTTCATGCTTCCAGGGGCTCGGGAAGTGAAATAAATACCATTTGGAGGCATTTAATGTTCGAGCAAAAACGGCTGATTTTCGACAAAAGAGATAACACCCCCCCATTACGTCATGCTTCAGAAATGTGGAAAATGGTCCGTTTTCAAATGTTTTATTTTTGAACGTCAGTTCACATTTGTAGGTGGATCATCAGTGTTAGAGCTAAAATTAGCATGTTTATAGTGATTTTCATGCTTCCAGGGGCTCGGGAAGTGAAATAAATACCATTTGGAGGCATTTAATGTTCGAGCAAAAACGGCTGATTTTCGACAAAAGAGATAACACCCCCCCATTACGTCATGCTTCAGAAATGTGGAAAATGGTCCGTTTTCAAATGTTTCATTTTTGAACGTCAGTTCACATTTGTAGGTGGATCATCAGTGTTAGAGCTAAAATTAGCATGTTTAAAGTGATTTTCATGCTTCCAGGGGCTCGGGAAGTTAATTAAATACCATTTGGAGGCATTTAATGTTCGAGCAAAAACGGCTGATTTTCGACAAAAGAGATAACACCCCCCCATTACGTCATGCTTCAGAAATGTGGAAAATGGTCCGTTTTCAAATGTTTTATTTTTGAACGTCAGTTCACATTTGTAGGTGGATCATCAGTGTTAGAGCTAAAATTAGCATGTTTAAAGTGATTTTCATGCTTCCAGGGGCTCGGGAAGTTAATTAAATACCATTTGGAGGCATTTAATGTTCGAGCAAAAACGGCTGATTTTCCACAAAAGAGATAACACCCCCCCATTACGTCATGCTTCAGAAATGTGGAAAATGGTCCGTTTTCAAATGTTTTATTTTTGAACGTCAGTTCACATTTGTAGGTGGATCATCAGTGTTAGAGCTAAAATTAGTATGTTTAAAGTGATTTTCATGCTTCCAGGGGCCCAAAACACAAGATTTATGGAATGGTTAAAAGTGCATGAAAATGGCCAATTTACTCACTCTGAGTTCTCAAAAAGGGTTTCTTCACCCCGGGAAGTTAATTAAATACCATTTGGAGGCATTTAATGTTTGAGCAAAAACGGCTGATTTTCGACAAAAGAGATAACACCCCCCTATTACGTCATGCTTCAGAAATGTGGAAAATGGTCCGTTTTCAAATGTTTTGTTTTTGAACGTCAGTTCACATTTGTAGGTGGATCATCAGTGTTAGAGCTAAAATTAGCATGTTTAAAGTGATTTTCATGCGTCCAGGGGCTCGGGAAGTTAATTAAATACCATTTGGAGGCATTTAATGTTCGAGCAAAAACGGCTGATTTTCCACAAAAGAGATAACACCCCCCCATTACGTCATGCTTCAGAAATGTGGAAAATGGTCCGTTTTCAAATGTTTTATTTTTGAACGTCAGTTCACATTTGTAGGTGGATCATCAGTGTTAGAGCTAAAATTAGCATGTTTAAAGTGATTTTCATGCTTCCAGGGGCTCGGGAAGTTAATTAAATACCATTTGGAGGCATTTAATGTTCGAGCAAAAACGGCTGATTTTCGACAAAAGAGATAACACCCCCCCATTACGTCATGCTTCAGAAATGTGGAAAATGGTCCGTTTTCAAATGTTTTATTTTTGAACGTCAGTTCACATTTGTAGGTGGATCATCAGTGTTAGAGCTAAAATTAGCATGTTTAAAGTGATTTTCATGCTTCCAGGGGCCCAAAACACAAGATTTATGGAATGGTTAAAAGTGCATGAAAATGGCCAATTTACTCACTCTGAGTTCTCAAAAAGGGTTTCTTCACCCCGGGAAGTTAATTAAATACCATTTGGAGGCATTTAATGTTCGAGCAAAAACGGCTGATTTTCGACAAAAGAGATAACACCCCCCCATTACGTCATGCTTCAGAAATGTGGAAAATGGTCCGTTTTCAAATGTTTTATTTTTGAACGTCAGTTCACATTTGTAGGTGGATCATCAGTGTTAGAGCTAAAATTAGCATGTTTAAAGTGATTTTCATGCTTCCAGGGGCTCGGGAAGTTAATTAAATACCATTTGAAGGCATTTAATGTTAGAGCAAAAACAGCTGATTTTCGACAAAAGAGATAACACCCCCCAATTACGTCATGCTTCAGAAATGTGGAAAATGGTCCGTTTTCAAATGTTTTATTTTTGATCGTCAGTTCACATTTGTAGGTGGATCATCAGTGTTAGAGCTAAAATTAGCATGTTTAAAGTGATTTTCATGCTTCCAGGGGCTCGGGAAGTGAAATAAATACCATTTGGAGGCATTTAATGTTCGAGCAAAAACGGCTGATTTTCGACAAAAGAGATAACACCCCCCCATTACGTCATGCTTCAGAAATGTGGAAAATGGTCCGTTTTCAAATGTTTTATTTTTGAATGTCAGTTCACATTTGTAGGTGGATCATCAGTGTTAGAGCTAAAATTAGCATGTTTAAAGTGATTTTCATGCTTCCAGGGGCTCGGGAAGTGAAATAAATACCATTTGGAGGCATTTAATGTTCGAGCAAAAATGGCTGATTTTCGACAAAAGAGATGGCACCCCCCCATTACGTCATGCTTCAGAAATGTGGAAAATGGTCCGTTTTCAAATGTTTTATTTTTGAACGTCAGTTCACATTTGTAGGTGGATCATCAGTGTTAGAGCTAAAATTAGCATGTTTAAAGTGATTTTCATGCTTCCAGGGGCTCGGGAAGTTAATTAAATACCATTTGGAGGCATTGAATGTTCGAGCAAAAACGGCTGATTTTCGACAAAAGAGATAACACCCCCCCATTACGTCATGCTTCAGAAATGTGGAAAATGGTCCGTTTTCAAATGTTTTATTTTTGAACGTCAGTTCACATTTGTAGGTGGATCATCAGTGTTAGAGCTAAAATTAGCATGTTTAAAGTGATTTTCATGCTTCCAGGGGCCCAAAACACAAGATTTATGGAATGGTTAAAAGTGCATGAAAATGGCCAATTTACTCACTCTGAGTTCTCAAAAAGGGTTTCTTCACCCCGGGAAGTTAATTAAATACCATTTGGAGGCATTTAATGTTAGAGCAAAAACGGCTGATTTTTGACAAAAGAGATAACACCCCCCCATTACGTCATGCTTCAGAAATGTGGAAAATGGTCCGTTTTCAAATGTTTTATTTTTGAACGTCAGTTCACATTTGTAGGTGGATCATCAGTGTTAGAGCTCAAATTAGCATGTTTAAAGTGATTTTCATGCTTCCAGGGGCCCAAAACACAAGATTTATGGAATGGTTAAAAGTGCATGAAAATGGCCAATTTACTCACTCTGAGTTCTCAAAAAGGGTTTCTTCACCCCGGGAAGTTAATTAAATACCATTTGGAGGCATTTAATGTTAGAGCAAAAACGGCTGATTTTTGACAAAAGAGATAACACCCCCCCATTACGTCATGCTTCCGAAATGTGGAAAATGGTCCGTTTTCAAATGTTTTATTTTTGAACGTCAGTTCACATTTGTAGGTGGATCATCAGTGTTAGAGCTCAAATTAGCATGTTTAAAGTGATTTTCATGCTTCCAGGGGCTCGGGAAGTTAATTAAATACCATTTGGAGGCATTTAATGTTCGAGCAAAAACGGCTGATTTTCGACAAAAGAGATAACACCCCCCCATTACGTCATGCTTCAGAAATGTGGAAAATGGTTCTTTTTTCAAATGTTTTATTTTTGAACGTCAGTTCACATTTGTAGGTGGATCATCAGTGTTAGAGCTAAAATTAGCATGTTTAAAGTGATTTTCATGCTTCCAGCGGCCCAAAACACAAGATTTATGGAATGGTTAAAAGTGCATGAAAATGGCCAATTTACTCACTCTGAGTTCTCAAAAAGGGTTTCTTCACCCCGGGAAGTTAATTAAATACCATTTGGAGGCATTTAATGTTCGAGCAAAAACGGCAGATTTTCGACAAAAGAGATAACACCTCCCCATTACGTCATGCTTCAGAAATGTGGAAAATGGTCCGTTTTCAAATGTTTTATTTTTGAACGTCAGTTCACATTTGTAGGTGGATCATCAGTGTTAGAGCTAAAATTAGCATGTTTAAAGTGATTTTCATGCTTCCAGGGGCTCGGGAAGTGAAATAAATACCATTTGGAGGCATTTAATGTTCGAGCAAAAACGGCTGATTTTCGACAAAAGAGATAACACCCCCCCATTACGTCATGCTTCAGAAATGTGGAAAATGGTCCGTTTTCAAATGTTTTATTTTTGAACGTCAGTTCACATTTGTAGGTGGATCATCAGTGTTAGAGCTAAAATTAGCATGTTTATAGTGATTTTCATGCTTCCAGGGGCTCGGGAAGTGAAATAAATACCATTTGGAGGCATTTAATGTTCGAGCAAAAACGGCTGATTTTCGACAAAAGAGATAACACCCCCCCATTACGTCATGCTTCAGAAATGTGGAAAATGGTCCGTTTTCAAATGTTTCATTTTTGAACGTCAGTTCACATTTGTAGGTGGATCATCAGTGTTAGAGCTAAAATTAGCATGTTTAAAGTGATTTTCATGCTTCCAGGGGCTCGGGAAGTTAATTAAATACCATTTGGAGGCATTTAATGTTCGAGCAAAAACGGCTGATTTTCGACAAAAGAGATAACACCCCCCCATTACGTCATGCTTCAGAAATGTGGAAAATGGTCCGTTTTCAAATGTTTTATTTTTGAACGTCAGTTCACATTTGTAGGTGGATCATCAGTGTTAGAGCTAAAATTAGCATGTTTAAAGTGATTTTCATGCTTCCAGGGGCTCGGGAAGTTAATTAAATACCATTTGGAGGCATTTAATGTTCGAGCAAAAACGGCTGATTTTCCACAAAAGAGATAACACCCCCCCATTACGTCATGCTTCAGAAATGTGGAAAATGGTCCGTTTTCAAATGTTTTATTTTTGAACGTCAGTTCACATTTGTAGGTGGATCATCAGTGTTAGAGCTAAAATTAGTATGTTTAAAGTGATTTTCATGCTTCCAGGGGCCCAAAACACAAGATTTATGGAATGGTTAAAAGTGCATGAAAATGGCCAATTTACTCACTCTGAGTTCTCAAAAAGGGTTTCTTCACCCCGGGAAGTTAATTAAATACCATTTGGAGGCATTTAATGTTTGAGCAAAAACGGCTGATTTTCGACAAAAGAGATAACACCCCCCTATTACGTCATGCTTCAGAAATGTGGAAAATGGTCCGTTTTCAAATGTTTTGTTTTTGAACGTCAGTTCACATTTGTAGGTGGATCATCAGTGTTAGAGCTAAAATTAGCATGTTTAAAGTGATTTTCATGCGTCCAGGGGCTCGGGAAGTTAATTAAATACCATTTGGAGGCATTTAATGTTCGAGCAAAAACGGCTGATTTTCCACAAAAGAGATAACACCCCCCCATTACGTCATGCTTCAGAAATGTGGAAAATGGTCCGTTTTCAAATGTTTTATTTTTGAACGTCAGTTCACATTTGTAGGTGGATCATCAGTGTTAGAGCTAAAATTAGCATGTTTAAAGTGATTTTCATGCTTCCAGGGGCTCGGGAAGTTAATTAAATACCATTTGGAGGCATTTAATGTTCGAGCAAAAACGGCTGATTTTCGACAAAAGAGATAACACCCCCCCATTACGTCATGCTTCAGAAATGTGGAAAATGGTCCGTTTTCAAATGTTTTATTTTTGAACGTCAGTTCACATTTGTAGGTGGATCATCAGTGTTAGAGCTAAAATTAGCATGTTTAAAGTGATTTTCATGCTTCCAGGGGCCCAAAACACAAGATTTATGGAATGGTTAAAAGTGCATGAAAATGGCCAATTTACTCACTCTGAGTTCTCAAAAAGGGTTTCTTCACCCCGGGAAGTTAATTAAATACCATTTGGAGGCATTTAATGTTCGAGCAAAAACGGCTGATTTTCGACAAAAGAGATAACACCCCCCCATTACGTCATGCTTCAGAAATGTGGAAAATGGTCCGTTTTCAAATGTTTTATTTTTGAACGTCAGTTCACATTTGTAGGTGGATCATCAGTGTTAGAGCTAAAATTAGCATGTTTAAAGTGATTTTCATGCTTCCAGGGGCTCGGGAAGTTAATTAAATACCATTTGAAGGCATTTAATGTTAGAGCAAAAACAGCTGATTTTCGACAAAAGAGATAACACCCCCCAATTACGTCATGCTTCAGAAATGTGGAAAATGGTCCGTTTTCAAATGTTTTATTTTTGATCGTCAGTTCACATTTGTAGGTGGATCATCAGTGTTAGAGCTAAAATTAGCATGTTTAAAGTGATTTTCATGCTTCCAGGGGCTCGGGAAGTGAAATAAATACCATTTGGAGGCATTTAATGTTCGAGCAAAAACGGCTGATTTTCGACAAAAGAGATAACACCCCCCCATTACGTCATGCTTCAGAAATGTGGAAAATGGTCCGTTTTCAAATGTTTTATTTTTGAATGTCAGTTCACATTTGTAGGTGGATCATCAGTGTTAGAGCTAAAATTAGCATGTTTAAAGTGATTTTCATGCTTCCAGGGGCTCGGGAAGTGAAATAAATACCATTTGGAGGCATTTAATGTTCGAGCAAAAATGGCTGATTTTCGACAAAAGAGATGGCACCCCCCCATTACGTCATGCTTCAGAAATGTGGAAAATGGTCCGTTTTCAAATGTTTTATTTTTGAACGTCAGTTCACATTTGTAGGTGGATCATCAGTGTTAGAGCTAAAATTAGCATGTTTAAAGTGATTTTCATGCTTCCAGGGGCTCGGGAAGTTAATTAAATACCATTTGGAGGCATTGAATGTTCGAGCAAAAACGGCTGATTTTCGACAAAAGAGATAACACCCCCCCATTACGTCATGCTTCAGAAATGTGGAAAATGGTCCGTTTTCAAATGTTTTATTTTTGAACGTCAGTTCACATTTGTAGGTGGATCATCAGTGTTAGAGCTAAAATTAGCATGTTTAAAGTGATTTTCATGCTTCCAGGGGCCCAAAACACAAGATTTATGGAATGGTTAAAAGTGCATGAAAATGGCCAATTTACTCACTCTGAGTTCTCAAAAAGGGTTTCTTCACCCCGGGAAGTTAATTAAATACCATTTGGAGGCATTTAATGTTAGAGCAAAAACGGCTGATTTTTGACAAAAGAGATAACACCCCCCCATTACGTCATGCTTCAGAAATGTGGAAAATGGTCCGTTTTCAAATGTTTTATTTTTGAACGTCAGTTCACATTTGTAGGTGGATCATCAGTGTTAGAGCTCAAATTAGCATGTTTAAAGTGATTTTCATGCTTCCAGGGGCTCGGGAAGTTAATTAAATACCATTTGGAGGCATTTAATGTTCGAGCAAAAACGGCTGATTTTCGCCAAAAGAGATAACACCCCCCCATTACGTCATGCTTCAGAAATGTGGAAAATGGTCCGTTTTCAAATGTTTTATTTTTGAACGTCAGTTCACATTTGTAGGTGGATCATCAGTGTTAGAGCTAAAATTAGCATGTTTAAAGTGATTTTCATGCTTCCAGGGGCCCAAAACACAAGATTTATGGAATGGTTAAAAGTGCATGAAAATGGCCAATTTACTCACTCTGAGTTCTCAAAAAGGGTTTCTTCACCCCGGGAAGTTAATTAAATACCATTTGGAGGCATTTAATGTTAGAGCAAAAACGGCTGATTTTTGACAAAAGAGATAACACCCCCCCATTACGTCATGCTTCCGAAATGTGGAAAATGGTCCGTTTTCAAATGTTTTATTTTTGAACGTCAGTTCACATTTGTAGGTGGATCATCAGTGTTAGAGCTCAAATTAGCATGTTTAAAGTGATTTTCATGCTTCCAGGGGCTCGGGAAGTTAATTAAATACCATTTGGAGGCATTTAATGTTCGAGCAAAAACGGCTGATTTTTGACAAAAGAGATAACACCCCCCCATTACGTCATGCTTCAGAAATGTGGAAAATGGTTCTTTTTTCAAATGTTTTATTTTTGAACGTCAGTTCACATTTGTAGGTGGATCATCAGTGTTAGAGCTAAAATTAGCATGTTTAAAGTGATTTTCATGCTTCCAGGGGCCCAAAACACAAGATTTATGGAATGGTTAAAAGTGCATGAAAATGGCCAATTTACTCACTCTGAGTTCTCAAAAAGGGTTTCTTCACCCCGGGAAGTTAATTAAATACCATTTGGAGGCATTTAATGTTCGAGCAAAAACGGCAGATTTTCGACAAAAGAGATAACACCCCCCCATTACGTCATGCTTCAGAAATGTGGAAAATGGTCCGTTTTCAAATGTTTTATTTTTGAACGTCAGTTCACATTTGTAGGTGGATCATCAGTGTTAGAGCTAAAATTAGCATGTTTAAAGTGATTTTCATGCTTCCAGGGGCTCGGGAAGTGAAATAAATACCATTTGGAGGCATTTAATGTTCGAGCAAAAACGGCTGATTTTCGACAAAAGAGATAACACCCCCCCATTATGTCATGCTTCAGAAATGTGGAAAATGGTCCGTTTTCAAATGTTTTATTTTTGAACGTCAGTTCACATTTGTAGGTGGATCATCAGTGTTAGAGCTAAAATTAGCATGTTTATAGTGATTTTCATGCTTCCAGGGGCTCGGGAAGTGAAATAAATACCATTTGGAGGCATTTAATGTTCGAGCAAAAACGGCTGATTTTCGACAAAAGAGATAACACCCCCCCATTACGTCATGCTTCAGAAATGTGGAAAATGGTCCGTTTTCAAATGTTTCATTTTTGAACGTCAGTTCACATTTGTAGGTGGATCATCAGTGTTAGAGCTAAAATTAGCATGTTTAAAGTGATTTTCATGCTTCCAGGGGCTCGGGAAGTTAATTAAATACCATTTGGAGGCATTTAATGTTCGAGCAAAAACGGCTGATTTTTGACAAAAGAGATAACACCCCCCCATTACGTCATGCTTCAGAAATGTGGAAAATGGTCCGTTTTCAAATGTTTTATTTTTGAACGTCAGTTCACATTTGTAGGTGGATCATCAGTGTTAGAGCTAAAATTAGCATGTTTAAAGTGATTTTCATGCTTCCAGGGGCTCGGGAAGTTAATTAAATACCATTTGGAGGCATTTAATGTTCGAGCAAAAACGGCTGATTTTCCACAAAAGAGAGAACACCCCCCCATTACGTCATGCTTCAGAAATGTGGAAAATGGTCCGTTTTCAAATGTTTTATTTTTGAACGTCAGTTCACATTTGTAGGTGGATCATCAGTGTTAGAGCTAAAATTAGCATGTTTAAAGTGATTTTCATGCTTCCAGGGGCCCAAAACACAAGATTTATGGAATGGTTAAAAGTGCATGAAAATGGCCAATTTACTCACTCTGAGTTCTCAAAAAGGGTTTCTTCACCCCGGGAAGTTAATTAAATACCATTTGGAGGCATTTAATGTTTGAGCAAAAACGGCTGATTTTCGACAAAAGAGATAACACCATCCCATTACGTCATGCTTCAGAAATGTGGAAAATGGTCCGTTTTCAAATGTTTTATTTTTGAACGTCAGTTCACATTTGTAGGTGGATCATCAGTGTTAGAGCTAAAATTAGCATGTTTAAAGTGATTTTGATGCTTCCAGGGGCTCGGGAAGTTAATTAAATACCATTTGGAGGCATTTAATGTTCGAGCAAAAACGGCTGATTTTCGACAAAAGAGATAACACCCCCCCATTACGTCATGCTTCAGAAATGTGGAAAATGGTCCGTTTTCAAATGTTTTATTTTTGAACGTCAGTTCACATTTGTAGGTGGATCATCAGTGTTAGAGCTAAAATTAGCATGTTTAAAGTGATTTTCATGCTTCCAGGGGCTCGGGAAGTTAATTAAATACCATTTGGAGGCATTTAATGTTCGAGCAAAAACGGCTGATTTTCCACAAAAGAGATAACACCCCCCATTACGTCATGCTTCAGAAATGTGGAAAATGGTCCGTTTTCAAATGTTTTATTTTTGAACGTCAGTTCACATTTGTAGGTGGATCATCAGTGTTAGAGCTAAAATTAGCATGTTTAAAGTGATTTTCATGCTTCCAGGGGCTCGGGAAGTTAATTAAATACCATTTGGAGGCATTTAATGTTTGAGCAAAAACGGCTGATTTTCGACAAAAGAGATAACACCCCCCCATTACGTCATGCTTCAGAAATGTGGAAAATGGTCCGTTTTCAAATGTTTTATTTTTGAACGTCAGTTCACATTTGTAGGTGGATCATCAGTGTTAAAGCTAAAATTAGCATGTTTAAAGTGATTTTCATGCTTCCAGGGGCCCAAAACACAAGATTTATGGAATGGTTAAAAGTGCATGAAAATGGCCAATTTACTCACTCTGAGTTCTCAAAAAGGGTTTCTTCACCCCGGGAAGTTAATTAAATACCATTTGGAGGCATTTAATGTTCGAGCAAAAACGGCTGATTTTCGACAAAAGAGATAACACCCCCCCATTACGTCATGCTTCAGAAATGTGGAAAACGGTCCGTTTTCAAATGTTTTATTTTTGAACGTCAGTTCACATTTGTAGGTGGATCATCAGTGTTAGAGCTAAAATTAGCATGTTTAATGTGATTTTCATGCTTCCAGGGGCTCGGGAAGTTAATTAAATACCATTTGGAGGCATTTAATGTTCGAGCAAAAACGGCTGATTTTCGACAAAAGAGATAACACCCCCCCATTACGTCATGCTTCAGAAATGTGGAAAATGGTCCGTTTTCAAATGTTTTATTTTTGAACGTCAGTTCACATTTGTAGGTGGATCATCAGTGTTAGAGCTAAAATTAGCATGTTTAAAGTGATTTTCATGCTTCTTGGGGCCCAAAACACAAGATTTATGGAATGGTTAAAAGTGCATGAAAATGGCCAATTTACTCACTCTGAGTTCTCAAAAAGGGTTTCTTCACCCCGGGAAGTGAAATAAATACCATTTGGAGGCATTTAATGTTAGAGCAAAAACGGCTGATTTTCGACAAAAGAGATAACACCCCCCCATTACGTCATGCTTCAGAAATGTTGAAAATGGTCCGTTTTCAAATGTTTTATTTTTGAACGTCAGTTCACATTTGTAGGTGGATCATCAGTGTTAGAGCTAAAATTAGCATGTTTAAAGTGATTTTCATGCTTCCAGGGGCTCGGGAAGTGAAATAAATACCATTTGGAGGCATTTAATGTTCGAGCAAAAACGGCTGATTTTCGACAAAAGAGATAACACCCCCCCATTACGTCATGCTTCAGAAATGTGGAAAATGGTCCGTTTTCAAATGTTTTATTTTTGAACGTCAGTTCACATTTGTAGGTGGATCATCAGTGTTAGAGCTAAAATTAGCATGTTTAAAGTGATTTTCATGCGTCCAGGGGCTCGGGAAGTGAAATAAATACCATTTGGAGGCATTTAATGTTAGAGCAAAAACGGCTGATTTTCGACAAAAGAGATAACACCCCCCCATTACGTCATGCTTCAGAAATGTGGAAAATGGTCCGTTTTCAAATGTTTTATTTTTGAACGTCAGTTCACATTTGTAGGTGGATCATCAGTGTTAGAGCTAAAATTAGCATGTTTAAAGTGATTTTCATGCTTCCAGGGGCTCGGGAAGTGAAATAAATACCATTTGGAGGCATTTAATGTTCGAGCAAAAACGGCTGATTTTCGACAAAAGAGATAACACCCCCCATCACGTCATGCTTCAGAAATGTGGAAAATGGTCCGTTTTCAAATGTTTTATTTTTGAACGTCAGTTCACATTTGTAGGTGGATCATCAGTGTTAGAGCTAAAATTAGCATGTTTAAAGTGATTTTCATGCTTCCAGGGGCTCGGGAAGTTAACTAAATACCATTTGGAGGCATTTAATGTTCGAGCAAAAACGGCTGATTTTCGACAAAAGAGATAACACCCCCCCATTACGTCATGCTTCAGAAATGTGGAAAATGGTCCGTTTTCAAATGTTTTATTTTTGAACGTCAGTTCACATTTGTAGGTGGATCATCAGTGTTAGAGCTAAAATTAGCATGTTTAAAGTGATTTTCATGCTTCCAGGGGCTAGGGAAGTTAATTAAATACCATTTGGAGGCATTTAATGTTCGAGCAAAAACGGCTGATTTTCGACAAAAGAGATAACACTCCCCCCATTACGTCATGCTTTAGAAATGTGGAAAATGGTCCGTTTTCAAATGTTTTATTTTTGAACGTCAGTTCACATTTGTAGGTGGATCATCAGTGTTAGAGCTAAAATTAGCATGTTTAAAGTGATTTTCATGCTTCCAGGGGCTCGGGAAGTTAATTAAATACCATTTGGAGGCATTTAATGTTCGAGCAAAAACGGCTGATTTTCGACAAAAGAGATAACCCCCCCCATTACGTCATGCTTCAGAAATGTGAAAAATGGTCCGTTTTCAAATGTTTTATTTTTGAACGTCAGTTCACATTTGTAGGTGGATCATCAGTGTTAGAGCTAAAATTAGCATGTTTAAAGTGATTTTCATGCTTCCAGGGGCCCAAAACACAAGATTTATGGAATGGTTAAAAGTGCATGAAAATGGCCAATTTACTCACTCTGAGTTCTCAAAAAGGGTTTCTTCACCCCGGGAAGTTAATTAAATACCATTTGGAGGCATTTAATGTTAGAGCAAAAACGGCTGATTTTCGACAAAAGAGATAACACCCCCCCATTACGTCATGCTTCAGAAATGTGGAAAATGGTCCGTTTTCAAATGTTTTATTTTTGAACGTCAGTTCACATTTGTAGGTGGATCATCAGTGTTAGAGCTAAAATTAGCATGTTTAAAGTGATTTTCATGCTTCCAGGGGCCCAAAACACAAGATTTATGGAATGGTTAAAAGTGCATGAAAATGGCCAATTTACTCACTCTGAGTTCTCAAAAAGGGTTTCTTCACCCCGGGAAGTTAATTAAATACCATTTGGAGGCATTTAATGTTCGAGCAAAAACGGCTGATTTTCGACAAAAGAGATAACACCCCCCCATTACGTCATGCTTCAGAAATGTGGAAAATGGTCCGTTTTCAAATGTTTTATTTTTGAACGTCAGTTCACATTTGTAGGTGGATCATCAGTGTTAGAGCTAAAATTAGCATGTTTAAAGTGATTTTCATGCTTCCAGGGGCTCGGGAAGTTAATTAAATACCATTTGGAGGCATTTAATGTTCGAGCAAAAACGGCTGATTTTCGACAAAAGAGATAACACCCCCCCATTACGTCATGCTTCAGAAATGTGGAAAATGGTCCGTTTTCAAATGTTTTATTTTTGAACGTCAGTTCACATTTGTAGGTGGATCATCAGTGTTAGAGCTAAAATTAGCATGTTTAAAGTGATTTTCATGCTTCTTGGGGCCCAAAACACAAGATTTATGGAATGGTTAAAAGTGCATGAAAATGGCCAATTTACTCACTCTGAGTTCTCAAAAAGGGTTTCTTCACCCCGGGAAGTTAATTAAATACCATTTGGAGGCATTTAATGTTCTGTTGTAAATATTTAATTTACCGTCTTAATTTCTATGCAGGTAAGTACTTAATCAATAATAACTCAATCGGAAAGAAAGAAACAGAGTCCATGGTGTTAGAGTTCTTAGGGGTTTTATTCCTTAAAAAGGAATCGTTCCGGAACTGGATATCAGGTTCCTGGTTCCACACAGGGTCCAGGAAGGGATAGAGCAATATTTTATTGACAATACATAGCTTATATACTTAATTTACACCATAGAAACCAATATAGAAGGCGTAACAGCTGAGAGAAGACAAGATAACAGCATCCACGTGTTACTAGTACGTAATCAGAAGGCGTGGACTAGGCGTGAACTAGAGGTGTGCGCTAGAAACGTCACAGGTAGGTGTCACAAGGGGGTGGCACTAAACAGAAATGTTGCAATGTCAGCAGAAATCGGAGGCTTGGATGCGCGCGCAGCTGCATGACGTGTGATTGACGTGGAACTGTAGGGTGCAGGGGGCTTGACATTTACACTGACGGAAAGAGACAGAAGTCTGGCATGTCAGATCAACTCGTACTTGTATCATATCTGATATCTGATGTTTGGGAACCATATTATCAGAACGGAAAAGGTCTCTGGGGCAGAAGCTATTCTATACTGACTGTGAGTGCGTGTATAAGCGCCTGAGTGTCTGCATGAGAAGTGTGGGGGCATGGGCCTTCCATGGGAGCATGGTAACAGAGGCTATGAATTACTTGCATGGAGACAGGCCGGCCCTTCGGCTCTGCAGCTGGGGGATGTTTACTTAAACTAGTAGGCAGGAATGTATTTTCGAGGAGCGGAACAGATAATTTGAAGGTTGTAGTCAGTCTTGGCAGGCAGCGGGCTGAGCTAAGCGCGGTGGGCCGCGCTGGAAGTAAGTCAGAGTTCACGGGTACAGAGACAGCCTGGGCTGAGGCTTTCAGAGTCAGAAGCCAGAAAAAGGCTCGATGGCAGAAATTCAGGGCCTACTTTGCCAGAGCTGAAAAACGTGTAAAGTACACTACAAAAAGACGTTGGCATAGCATACTTAGGAACGGACTATTCAACCCATTCAGGGTGGGTCTGAAAGAGGACATGTTAACGTTGGACGCAAATGTATTTGCATCTTCATAGCTGGCACAGGAGGGAAGTTACATGCACTTTAAGCTGGTACATGGAGACGGTGGGGTACACGCTAGGGAACACAACTTGACCATAAAATTTATATTTCCTCATTCCCTCCTTGTTCCCTACGGACCCTTCATGATATATCGATCCTCATGAATCGATCAGTTTTTTCTTGTAACATCATTTGCTCTTCTTTCTTTCTTTCACGTCTTGAAAGAAAACTGGAATGTTCAATGCATGAAGTGGCGCACAGTCCACAAATCGCTGGCCCACACTGCAAGCACAGGCAGCAACTGAATACTAGGACTAGGCCAATGCCTAGGAAGGATAGGATCTTCCATCCCCAAGCAGTTAACGTTGTCCAGAACCAACCGGACCAAGTCCAGGTGCCTGGATTCTGATGTATCAGATTAGCAATTTTATGAAGACGTGTAATAGCTTTGTATACAGATGGCGCGTTTTCTGGAATGAAAACACAGCAACTTGACCCGATGACCTTATAGGCTCCACCTCTATCTGCCAAGATGACGTCAATAACAAGACGATTCTGAAGGACAACAACCCGCATGGCGGACTGCTCTTCGGTTAAGTTACCTAGGGCGGAGGCAGTTTCATTCACTACTGCTTCAAGTGTTCTAGTCAATCTACGTATTAGTTTACTATTTTGGACAGGGCCTAAAAAGAAAAAGAATCCTTTATTAAAATCGGTGTATTGTTCCCATGCCGTTTCTGTGTAGTCGACAAGCGGGAGATCTCTTCTGAGTCTATTCTTTACTAGATTTGTATTTCTGTGATAATCAGGAGGAGCTAGAAAAACAGGTGGCAGAAGGAATGCAATATAACAGGTACCATCCCAATCTGGAGGTAAGCGTATGTATGCGGTATGACCACAAACAAAATAGGAATGACGGATAGCTTTAAAGGACGATTTACCATGATCACTGAATTCGACCACAGTAGTACATTTACTATGACCTAAGTGTACTGAACCTTTCTTCCTGACACATAATTCACCAGTGACTGGTAATACTGACATAGCGGGCAGAACTGGTGCAGCTTCGGATTCAACAGTAAGAATCATAAGGTTTATTGTGTAATTACTTAATCCATATACTTCATTTTCTAGATCAGTTCCTATTCTAGTGGGGAGTCCCTCCTTATCAGGGTAACAGATGTCGAGCAGGACTAAGTTCAAGTTTCCCCAAACCCAGCTCCCGTCGAAAACAGCAATATCAGGATCTAAGGAATTAATTATTTTAAACCATGCACCACAGGAGCCGTTGTGAGTGAACGGGTACGGAAAGAGGGGCAGAGCTCCCTTATAATTCTGGTAGGGAGGGAGTCGGCCACATATCCAACAATTTGTAGCATTATTAGTCTGATGGGAATGATGTAACATACTAATGAAAGTGTTGTTGCGCAGCGCAAGTCTGTAAGAAAGTTCATGTGGAGGTAACTCGCTAAAAGAATGTTCAGCAGAAACATTGTAAGCAGATTGTTCACGCTTGAAAATAGGGCAATAGATAGGAAGTAGTATACTTGCAACAATAATCAGAAGACTTAGAAAAAACATGATTAACAATGTCACTATACAGTGACTACGCAGTGATTTGCAGTATGTACGTTTCTTGAATTGTCTCTCTCTCTCTCTATCTCGATCTAGGGGATACATGTCAGAAACTATTTAACCGATTCACCTAGGGGAGGACTTAAACAATTAAACTGTCTGACTTGCTAGATCGGAGCTTTAATCGGTACTCTTCTTGGGGAGTTTTCTCTCGGTCGGAAACTTTAAAGTCACTAGGCTCGATACAGTCTTTGGAAGGGGTGGACGAGCCTGGGTCTGGTTTCAGTTCATTGCATAGTTTAATATGGCTCGTGTGGATCCACCCCTTTCTGCCCTCCACTTTCACCGCTGTCCTCATAGTAAGAAGAACGGTCTTCGGCGCTTTCCAGCGGGGCTCCAGCTGACTTTTCCTGTCAAAGTTCCTTATTAACACCAGGTCGCCAGGACGGACATCATGCGGCTTTACATCAGTGTTGTCAGGGAAGGCTGCGGCAACCTGTGAACGACATGATTGGAGTGCAGACATCAAGGAGGCAAGGTAATCTGTCAACATATTGCAATCAACATCAGTAATTTTCTTAGGAATGGGCGTCCCCCACATATTCGGTGGTCTACCAAAGACCACTTCGTACGGGGATAGTCCTGATCTCGAGTGGGCAACCATTCTCATATAGAACAGTGCCACTGGCAGGGCGACTATCCAGTCGACCCCTTTCTCTTGACATATTTTTCCAAGGCGGGTCTTTAATGTCTGATTATGCCTCTCTACAAGGCCTGGGGCTTCGGGATGTCGGACACAATGGAATTTCCATTGATATCCTAGCAGCAAGGAAACCTGCCTCATTAATTCGGATGAGAATGGCTGTCCGTTATCTGAGTACACGACACGAGGCATGCCGTACCGTGGGAAGAATTCACGAACCAACTGCCTGGCAGTGGTCGGAGCAGTGTAATCTGGGACTGGATATGCTTCGGTCCAACGGGAAAGTGCACAAACAATTACAAGGACATATTTGAATCCTCGACAACGGTCCATCTGGATATAATCCATCTGGAGGACTTCAAAAGGGTGATCGGGAGGATGAAATCCACCTTGCTCTACAGGGACGCTTTTACCTGGATTGAACTGACAACAGATCATGCAAGTACGCACTTTCTGTTTTGCTGCTGCTCGTAAGTGTTTATTGCTCCAAAGATTTTGTAAACTGTCTAACATCGCTTTCTCTCCTAGATGTGCTGGACTATGTGCTGTATTGATCATGACTTGAACCATAGAATCAGGGAGAAACCATGTAGATTTTCCCTTCGTCATCCAACCTTGATCTGTCTGGATCCCCCCTAGTTCAATCCATTTCTTTATTTCATCTGGGGTAGCATGTGTCCGAATATCGATTACATCTAGTGTGGGATCCCTGACTGTCATACAATTTGTCGGTCCTATTGTCTTTGTCATGTCAGTTGTCTGAGTGTGAGTCAATACTGTATGTTTTGCTGTCTGGTCTGCCAGGTCGTTACCCTGGGAAACAGAATCTGTAACTTTAGTATGTGCTTTACACTTCATGACGGATATGCCTGAAGGCAGATGTATTGCTTATAACAGTGCTTGAATGAGGGGACCGTGTTGGATCTTGGCACCATGAGAGGTCAGAAAACCTCGTTCTTGCCATAACATTCTGAAGTCGTGTACAACTCCGAACGCATAACGGGAATCAGTGTATATGTTGACATTTCTGTTTTTGGCTAGTATACAGGCTCGGGTCAGAGCGATAAGCTCTGCCGCTTGAGCGGACAGTGTGTCAATACGATGTGTTTCTTTTACTTCGGTTTCAGTGGTCACTGCATACGCGGCCACTAATTCTCCTGTACTTGTTCTCATACATGAACCATCCACATAAAGTGTCAGGTCTGGATTTGTCAGTGGAACATCTGTTAAGTCTCGTCGGGGCTTTGTTACTGCATTAATGATCTCTATACAATCATGCGGGGCTGGATCTGTCATAATTGACGGTAACAGTGTTGCGGGGTTCAGAATGCTGCAGCGTCTGATTTCTATGTGTGGCTGGAATAGCGTTAATTCATAACCTGTCAGTCGTGCTATAGTCAAGTGCTGAGTCTGGGTTCTGTTTAAAAGAACCTCTACAGAGTGTGGAACTTGTACTGTTAACTGATGGCCTAAAACAATTGAATCGCTCTGTCTGATTGCTAGTGCTGTTGCTGCTACTGACTTTAAGCACGCAGGGAGTGCCTGGGCTACTGAATCCAATGTACTTGAAAAATAAGCGCAAGGCTTATGTGAACCTGCTTGGTCTTGAGTGAGGACAGACAATGCTGTGCCATCACGTTCTGTCACAAAAAGTGTAAACGGTTTACTGTAACATGGTGTCGCTAAAACTGGTGCTCGACATAATGCTTTCTTTAATTCCTCAAAGGCTTGTGTGTGTTCCTGAGTCCAAGGGAGGACAGTCGAAGTCGCTGCCTCCTGTGTCCTTAACTGGATGAGTGGTTTAGCTAGAAATGCATATTGAGGAATCCATTGTCTGCAGTACGAGGTGAGGCCTATAAAGGCCCGCACTTCCTTTTGTGTCTGGGGTTGTGGCATATTTACAATTAACTGAATGCGATCGGGAGTGAGCTGTCTCCCCACTTTGGACAGCAAATGACCCAAGTACACAACTTGCTGAACACAGAATTGTAGCTTCGAAGGAGACACCTTGTGTCCCTTGTCGGCCAGGAAATGTAAAACTGTCAGTGATGCTTGTTCACATTCGGGCTCACTTCGTGCGGTGATCAGCAGATCATCGACGTATTGCAGTAAAGCGGTGTTAACTGGCATTTGAATACAATCTAGTTGTCTTTTCAGTGCTTGACTATAGATGCTGGGGCTTTCTGTGAATCCTTGAGGTGCGCGGGAAAATTTGAAACTTCGTCCATTTAAACTGAATCCGAAGAGATATTGGCTCTCTGGATCAATAGGTACACTGAAGAAAGCGTTCTTGAGGTCAATTACAGTGAAGAACGTTGCTTCTGAATCAATAGCAGTCAATAGGGAAGAGATATCAGGGACCACAGGGTACTGTGGTACAATGCATTTATTCAGCTCTCGCAGATCAATCACCAGCCGATATACTGGTGGTGCATTGGGATCGGTACGTTTAAGAATTGGAATGATGGGTGAATTACAGATATTGGAGTCGGTCTCTATGACCACTCCTTGGGCAATCAGCTCTTCAATGATTTCCAGTAAAGCCACTACAGCATCGGGTGGTAACTTGTATTGTCTGATTCGTGGTAAAACAACTCCTGTCTTGAGTGTAACACGGTATGGTGTGATATGCATACAACCTACATCAGTTGGGCCTTTTGCCCACAAGTGATCCGGTACATTTTTCAATCTGACATCAAACTCTCGTAATACATAATGACCCTTGAAATCCCGCAGAAAGAGTCTAACTCCCTCCGGGGAACAGCAAATGATGGCTCCTAGAGCCTTCAATGTTTTTATTCCTAACAGATTTCTGGACATGATTTCGTAAGTAACAAGTCTGTAACTCGTGATAATGGACCCACAGCCAGGGGGACTGGTTCTGATACTTCATTTACAATGGGCTGTCCTGAAAAACCAAGGGAAACATTCTGTGAGCCTGAGAGGGGTGCCCCTGGGACTTCGTCATGACTTATTGTGGTGCGGCTTGCCCCTGTGTCAATTAAAAACTTTCTGTCTTTTCCCAATACTTGACTATGCACATAAGGACCTTCTTGATCTACAGGAATTTCAATAAGAGGCAAACCCAACTCCCTCTCTAAGCTGTTTCATGCGTATCGTTGGTAATCGGGGTAAGCAGCTTGGGCATATTGGTACATCTGTTGGGAAACTTGTTGAGTCGCGGCAATGGGCTGTGGCTGTGATACCGCTACTGTCTGTGCTGTATGAGATGAAGCATGCATAGGCTGCGTGTTCTGCATGGGCTGTACGTTCTGTGAGGTCTGTTGCTGGACCTGATCTTGTCTTGGTGGATGTGGTCTCTCTTTAGTTTTACCTGTTGATATGTTATGTTTCAGAACTGGACATTCATGTACGTAGTGACCTGGCTGCTTGCAATAGTTGCATGTCCCTTTAACGGGAGCTGCGGCGTGACCTGTCTGGGTCGTACCCTTTCTGTGGCCGTCGGTTGGGACCGACTGGGCTACTAACATTTTCATTTTCGTGTCTTTCATACGTTTCTGTTCCTGATCCTGTTCTTCTCTAATTCTGTTCTGATGGTATTGTAACATTTGTAACATCTGTGATGGCGTATTTGCTTGCCATGTACTCTCAACCTTGTATACACGATTTTTGACTGCTAACAGGGAATTCTCAACTAACTTGGATACAAAAAGATGCGGGTACGACTCGCTACTTGGTTTAAGACCACTATTAATAATAAAACATTTCTCGAATCTTGAATAGAAGTCACTAGTATCTTCGTCGGGTTTCTGTTTACATGCGGAGATTGCATCCCAGTCTTCCTTTCTTGTTGTCAGCAATCTTGGCAGAACCTGTACTATCATACCTGGTAATGCTTTAGTTTTCTCCCCAAGGCCTACCCCTGGGACACGTTTGTTCTCTTCGTCTTCTATTTCTGCCCATACAATCTTTTTCTCTCCCACCTCCCATTCTTTTTCCTTTAGTTTCTCGTAGATGCCCTTGGGCAGCAGTACCTTTAACATTTTCATGATATCTTCATATGTGTAATCCCCCATTAGTAACATGTCTATAAGCTCTCTGTGAAAACCTGCAGGGTCTTTATCATGGCACGGGACTAGTTTTTTCATTTCTAACAGTTCTAACTTGGTCAGAGGCGTGTGTACATACACACGTTTCAAGTTATGATCCTCACCCATAACTGGGTGCACTTCTCGTAAGGGGTTCTGACTTTCAATGCCATTCAGACGTTCCATATGATATATTTTTCTTTCTGGGGGCGGAGCGGGAACATATTCGGAGCTTATGAAAGTGTTATATCTATGTCGTTGTTCTAGAATTATTTGTATTAACTTGGTACTGAGACCTCTCCATCTATCCATGAGTAGTGCTTCTAATGTTTCGTGTAAGGGACCTGGGTCAGAATGTTGGTTTCTGTATTTCGTGAGGAGGTGCTGAATCATGTATACCCCTGCTAATTTCTGCTCGTCTGGGGAAAGGTTCAGGAATGTCTGCGCTACGGTGTCATCATTGTATATATCCGGATTGTCAGTCCATAATATGGCTGACCGGGCTAGTTCTTGTTCATCCATAGAATTGAGTACATGGTACCCCATTCGCTCTCGGAGCCTTTTATCAGTCTCCTGGAACTGATGTTCAGAAGAATTCGGGTTTGTTAAGGCAGAGAGAAAAACTCTCTTGCTTTCTGGACGTATGCCTTTCCTAAGGTAAGTTCCCTTACCTACATACGCTATAGTGTCTGTAGTCTTTTCTGGTTCTTCAGGTTCTTCTTCCTCCTCGGAGGAAGCCTTTTCTTTCTCTTCTTTGTGCATGTCTATCACTGCTTTTCTTATTTTCCTGTACATACTGGCTATGCAAGTCCCTTTGTCGTGTTTTCCTTCAGATATATTTTGACCCCACTTGTTCAGTGCATCTAATTCACCCTGATCTGTCCCAGGCCTGTCTCGTTCTCTTATTAGGCAATTTATGAAAAAACGTAGTATCTGTGCTTGAACGTCAACTTTCTGATGCTCCATGGCATCCTTAATACTGTCAGGGTCTTTCCCAGTCTGAACAAACTGATATATTCTATCTAGGCGCTCCTTCATTCCTGCAAAGCACAGCAGGAAATCAGTAGCAGATCGTAACCGTAGTGATGCCATCATCATTCTATCGTCTTTGCCGGGTACTGGATCATATCTGCAAACTGAAAGGTTTTCTTTGAGTATGTCGAGGCGGGGTGATTTGAACGTGAAAGGACTCTGCATATCCTTAAGGTTAAATCTGTGCGTTAATGGCGGGGTCCGGAGACCCCCGGTCGCACCTCCTGAGGCGGAAGCTTGGACATTATCTCTCTGTGGAGTCTGTATCTGAACTTGAATTTGTCTTTTAGTAGGGTCAGGTAGACGTGGTTTCGGTAGATCAATTTTAGGTACGGGAGGTGGTGGAGGTGGAGGAATGGCCGATCGAACGGGAAAACCTGGTTGCAGTTGTGGCAGAATTTGGTCTGGAGGCGGGTTGACACCCCCGTCCCCGTCAGGAGGCGGGGGGCGAACAGGCAGATTGGTGTAAGCGGGTGCTACATCCTCTAGATAGGAATTCAGGAATATGTCTTTAGTGGTCCTGTGAGTTACTTTAGTTGGAACCAATGGTGGCGGCAGATTTTTTGGTATTTCTGAAATGGCCTCAGGCGAACCCTCGGCCGCGAGATACATACCGTTTACGAGATTGTTTCGTGCACGGTCTACTTGCTCTGATTTTACTCGGATCCCTTCAGTAACTAATTCGTTTTCTTGGGCTTTATCTGATTCTCTAAGTCTGTCTTCTCTACGTAATTCTTTTTCAGCACGCTTATGTGATTCCTTACGCCAAAACTCTATGGCGTCTTTCTGAGATTGTCTGGCTTTCTTTTTCCATAGTGCTTCCTCTACCTTCATGATGCACTCGGCATCCCATTTTCCGGTAACAGGCCATCTGTGTCTTTCGTCTAGATGTTTAGTATACTCGGCCCATAAATCTAGATATAATATGGCATCTATGCCATGCTTATGGTACATAAAATTTCCTGGAGTGTCCCTAGGGGGGATAGGAATTTCTTCCTCTAGTATCCCTTTCCTAGTTCCTATCTGCTTTAACTTGTTGAAAAACGGCATCTTGTTTACTTAGTACTGAATGCTCAATCCTTGCTACTTAATACTGGATACAGCTAGTTATACAAGAACACAATAATACACATTAAAAACAGTCACACTCATACCACGACATTAATCACATGAAAAGACATTTGAGACATATATGACTACCCCCTATACCGGATGTACTGCTAAACAGCACAGATACACTGCTAAAACAGTGCAGAAACTTGAAATAACGGATGTACTGCTAAACAGTACAGATACACTGTCTAAAAACAGTGCAGACCGGACTTGTGTACCCAAACCCGTCTAGATATGTCCCAGCAATGGTACTCACCGGGAAGCACGGAAACAGAAGGCCTCGGAAAACTCGACTGGACTGGACTCGACTTGACACGTGGATACTTCGGAAAACTTCGGAAAACTGGTGGGCCTCTTGACACCTCGGACCTTGCTTCTTTCGGCTAGGCTCTGGTCGGGATCCTCCGCACTCCTCACCGCCTCGTCTGGGTACTGATCGCAGTCTTCGTCACCTCCGTGGGCCAGAGGGAGATACAGGAAATCCTGCCGGTACGCGTAGTTTCCTTCTAACTGATGGCAGGGGACAGAGCTTGCAACGCACCAACCGGCGCGTGAGGTGGGGGAGGGGTCCCTATTCGGGCGCCAAAATGTCGTAAATATTTAATTTACCGTCTTAATTTCTATGCAGGTAAGTACTTAATCAATAATAACTCAATCGGAAAGAAAGAAACAGAGTCCGTGGTGTTAGAGTTCTTAGGGGTTTTATTCCTTAAAAAGGAATCGTTCCGGAACTGGATATCAGGTTCCTGGCACCACACAGGGTCCAGGAAGGGATAGAGCAATATTTTATTGACAATACATAGCTTATATACTTAATTTACACCATAGAAACCAATATAGAAGGCGTAACAGCTGAGAGAAGACAAGATAACAGCATCCACGTGTTACTAGTACGTAATCAGAAGGCGTGGACTAGGCGTGAACTAGAGGTGTGCGCTAGAAACGTCACAGGTAGGTGTCACAAGGGGGTGGCACTAAACAGAAATGTTGCAATGTCAGCAGAAATCGGAGGCTTGGATGCGCGCGCAGCTGCATGACGTGTGATTGACGTGGAACTGTAGGGTGCAGGGGGCTTGACATTTACACTGACGGAAAGAGACAGAAGTCTGGCATGTCAGATCAACTCGTACTTGTATCATATCTGATATCTGATGTTTGGGAATCATATTATCAGAACGGAAAAGGTCTCTGGGGCAGAAGCTATTCTATACTGACTGTGAGTGCGTGTATAAGCGCCTGAGTGTCTGCATGAGAAGCGTGGGGGCATGGGCCTTCCATGGGAGCATGGTAACAGAGGCTATGAATTACTTGCATGGAGACAGGCCGGCCCTTCGGCTCTGCAGCTGGGGGATGTTTACTTAAACTAGTAGGCAGGAATGTATTTTCGAGGAGCGGAACAGATAATTTGAAGGTTGTAGTCAGTCTTGGCAGGCAGCGGGCTGAGCTAAGCGCGGTGGGCCGCGCTGGAAGTAAGTCAGAGTTCACGGGTACAGAGACAGCCTGGGCTGAGGCTTTCAGAGTCAGAAGCCAGAAAAAGGCTCGATGGCAGAAATTCAGGGCCTACTTTGCCAGAGCTGAAAAACGTGTAAAGTACACTACAAAAAGACGTTGGCATAGCATACTTAGGAACGGACTATTCAACCCATTCAGGGTGGGTCTGAAAGAGGACATGTTAACGTTGGACGCAAATGTATTTGCGTCTTCATAGCTGGCACAGGAGGGAAGTTACATGCACTTTAAGCTGGTACATGGAGACGGTGGGGTACACGCTAGGGAACACAACTTGACCATAAAATTTATATTTCCTCAGTTCGAGCAAAAACGGCTTATTTTCGACAAAAGAGATAACACCCCCCCATTACGTCATGCTTCAGAAATGTGGAAAATGGTCCGTTTTCAAATGTTTTATTTTTGAACGTCAGTTCACATTTGTAGGTGGATCATCAGTGTTAGAGCTAAAATTAGCATGTTTAAAGTGATTTTCATGCTTCCAGGGGCTCGGGAAGTTAATTAAATACCATTTGGAGGCATTTAATGTTAGAGCAAAAACGGCTGATTTTCGACAAAAGAAATAACACCCCCCCCGTACGTCATGCTTCAGAAATGTGGAAAATGGTCCGTTTTCAAATGTTTTATTTTTGAACGTCAGTTCACATTTGTAGGTGGATCATCAGTGTTAGAGCTAAAATTAGCATGTTTAAAGTGATTTTCATGCTTCCAGGGGCTCGGGAAGTGAAATAAATACCATTTGGAGGCATTTAATGTTCGAGCAAAAACGGCTGATTTTCGACAAAAGAGATAACACCCCCCCATTACGTCATGCTTCAGAAATGTGGAAAATGGTCCGTTTTCAAATGTTTCATTTTTGAACGTCAGTTCACATTTGTAGGTGGATCATCAGTGTTAGAGCTAAAATTAGCATGTTTAAAGTGATTTTCATGCTTCCAGGGGCTCGGGAAGTTAATTAAATACCATTTGGAGGCATTTAATGTTCGAGCAAAAACGGCTGATTTTCGACAAAAGAGATAACACCCCCCCATTACGTCATGCTTCAGAAATGTGGAAAATGGTCAGTTTTCAAATGTTTTATTTTTGAACGTCAGTTCACATTTGTAGGTGGATCATCAGTGTTAGAGCTAAAATTAGCATGTTTAAAGTGATTTTCATGCTTCCAGGGGCTCGGGAAGTTAAATAAATACCATTTGGAGGCATTTAATGTTCGAGCAAAAACGGCTGATTTTCCACAAAAGAGATAACACCCCCCCATTATGTCATGCTTCAGAAATGTGGAAAATGGTCCGTTTTCAAATGTTTTATTTTTGAACGTCAGTTCACATTTGTAGGTGGATCATCAGTGTTAGAGCTAAAATTAGCATGTTTAAAGTGATTTTCATGCTTCCAGGGGCTCGGGAAGTTAATTAAATACCATTTGGAGGCATTTAATGTTCGAGCAAAAACGGCTGATTTTCGACAAAAGAGATAACACCCCCCCATTACGTCATGCTTCAGAAATGTGGAAAATGGTCCGTTTTCAAATGTTTTATTTTTGAATGTCAGTTCACATTTGTAGGTGGATCATCAGTGTTAGAGCTAAAATTAGCATGTTTAAAGTGATTTTCATGCTTCCAGGGGCTCGGGAAGTTAATTAAATACCATTTGGAGGCATTTAATGTTCGAGCAAAAACGGCTGATTTTCGACAAAAGAGATAACACCCCCCATTACGTCATGCTTCAAAAATGTGGAAAATGGTCCGTTTTCAAATGTTTTATTTTTGAACGTCAGTTCACATTTGTAGGTGGATCATCAGTGTTAGAGCTAAAATTAGCATGTTTAAAGTGATTTTCATGCTTCCAGGGGCTCGGGAAGTTAATTAAATACCATTTGGAGGCATTTAATGTTCGAGCAAAAACGGCTGATTTTCGACAAAAGAGATAACACCCCCCCATTACGTCATGCTTCAGAAATGTGGAAAATGGTCCGTTTTCAAATGTTTTATTTTTGAACGTCAGTTCACATTTGTAGGTGGATCATCAGTGTTAGAGCTAAAATTAGCATGTTTAAAGTGATTTTCATGCTTCCAGGGGCCCAAAACACAAGATTTATGGAATGGTTAAAAGTGCATGAAAATGGCCAATTTACTCACTCTGAGTTCTCAAAAAGGGTTTCTTCACCCCGGGAAGTTAATTAAATACCATTTGGAGGCATTTAATGTTCGAGTAAAAACGGCTGATTTTCGACAAAAGAGATAACACCCCCCCATTACGTCATGCTTCAGAAATGTGGAAAATGGTCCGTTTTCAAATGTTTCATTTTTGAACGTCAGTTCACATTTGTAGGTGGATCATCAGTGTTAGAGCTAAAATTAGCATGTTTAAAGTGATTTTCATGCTTCCAGGGGCTCGGGAAGTTAATTAAATACCATTTGGAGGCATTTAATGTTAGAGCAAAAACGGCTGATTTTCGACAAAAGAGATAACACCCCCCCATTATGTCATGCTTCAGAAATGTGGGAAATGGTCCGTTTTCAAATGTTTTATTTTTGAACGTCAGTTCACATTTGTAGGTGGATCATCAGTGTTAGAGCTAAAATTAGCATGTTTAAAGTGATTTTCATGCTTCCAGGGGCTCGGGAAGTGAAATAAATACCATTTGGAGGCATTTAATGTTAGAGCAAAAACGGCTGATTTTCGACAAAAGAGATAACACCCCCCCATTACGTCATGCTTCAGAAATGTGGAAAATGGCCCGTTTTCAAATGTTTTATTTTTGAACGTCAGTTCACATTTGTAGGTGGATCATCAGTGTTAGAGCTAAAATTAGCATGTTTAAAGTGATTTTCATGCTTCCAGGGGCTCGGGAAGTGAAATAAATACCATTTGGAGGCATTTAATGTTCGAGCAAAAACGGCTGATTTTCGACAAAAGAGATAACACCCCCCCATTACGTCATGCTTCAGAAATGTGGAAAATGGTCCGTTTTCAAATGTTTTATTTTTGAACGTCAGTTCACATTTGTAGGTGGATCATCAGTGTTAGAGCTAAAATTAGCATGTTTAAAGTGATTTTCATGCTTCCAGGGGCTCGGGAAGTTAATTAAATACCATTTGGAGGCATTTAATGTTCGAGCAAAAACGGCTGATTTTCGACAAAAGAGATAACACCCCCCCCATTACGTCATGCTTCAGAAATGTGGAAAATGGTCCGTTTTCAAATGTTTTATTTTTGAACGTCAGTTCACATTTGTAGGTGGATCATCAGTGTTAGAGCTAAAATTAGCATGTTTAAAGTGATTTTCATGCTTCCAGGGGCTCGGGAAGTTAATTAAATACCATTTGGAGGCATTTAATGTTCGAGCAAAAACGGCTGATTTTCGACAAAAGAGATAACACCCCCCCATTACGTCATGCTTCAGAAATGTGGAAAATGGTCCGTTTTCAAATGTTTTATTTTTGAACGTCAGTTCACATTTGTAGGTGGATCATCAGTGTTAGAGCTAAAATTAGCATGTTTAAAGTGATTTTCATGCTTCCAGGGGCCCAAAACACAAGATTTATGGAATGGTTAAAAGTGCATGAAAATGGCCAATTTACTCACTCTGAGTTCTCAAAAAGGGTTTCTTCATCCCGAGAAGTTAATTAAATACCATTTGGAGGCATTTAATGTTCGAGCAAAAACGGCTGATTTTCGACAAAAGAGATAACACCCCCCCATTACGTCATGCTTCAGAAATGTGGAAAATGGTCCGTTTTCAAATGTTTTATTTTTGAACGTCAGTTCACATTTGTAGGTGGATCATCAGTGTTAGAGCTAAAATTAGCATGTTTAAAGTGATTTTCATGCTTCCAGGGGCTCGGGAAGTTAATTAAATACCATTTGGAGGCATTTAATGTTCGAGCAAAAACGGCTGATTTTCGACAAAAGAGATAACACCCCCCCATTACGTCATGCTTCAGAAATGTGGAAAATGGTCCGTTTTCAAATGTTTTATTTTTGAACGTCAGTTCACATTTGTAGGTGGATCATCAGTGTTAGAGCTAAAATTAGCATGTTTAAAGTGATTTTCATGCTTCCAGGGGCTCGGGAAGTTAATTAAATACCATTTGGAGGCATTTAATGTTCGAGCAAAAACGGCTGATTTTCGACAAAAGAGATAACACCCCCCCATTACGTCATGCTTCAGAAATGTGGAAAATGGTCCGTTTTCAAATGTTTTATTTTTGAACGTCAGTTCACATTTGTAGGTGGATCATCAGTGTTAGAGCTAAAATTAGCATGTTTAAAGTGATTTTCATGCTTCCAGGGGCTCGAGAAGTGAAATAAATACCATTTGGAGGCATTTAATGTTCGAGCAAAAACGGCTGATTTTCGACAAAAGAGATAACACCCCCCCATTACGTCATGCTTCAGAAATGTGGAAAATGGTCCGTTTTCAAATGTTTTATTTTTGAACGTCAGTTCACATTTGTAGGTGGATCATCAGTGTTAGAGCTAAAATTAGCATGTTTAAAGTGATTTTCATGCTTCCAGGGGCTCGGGAAGTTCATTAAATACCATTTGGAGGCATTTAATGTTCGAGCAAAAACGGCTGATTTTCGACAAAAGAGATAACACCCCCCCCATTACGTCATGCTTCAGAAATGTGGAAAATGGTCCGTTTTCAAATGTTTTATTTTTGAACGTCAGTTCACATTTGTAGGTGGACCATCAGTGTTAGAGCTAAAATTAGCATGTTTAAAGTGATTTTTATGCTTCCAGGGGCTTGGGAAGTTAATTAAATACCATTTGGAGGCATTTAATGTTCGAGCAAAAACGGCTGATTTTCGACAAAAGAGATAACACCACCCCATTACGTCATGCTTCAGAAATGTGGAAAATGGTCCGTTTTCAAATGTTTTATTTTTGAACGTCAGTTCACATTTGTAGGTGGATCATCAGTGTTAGAGCTAAAATTAGCATGTTTAAAGTGATTTTCATGCTTCCAGGGGCTCGGGAAGTTAATTAAATACCATTTGGAGGCATTTAATGTTCGAGCAAAAACGGCTGATTTTCGACAAAAGAGATAACACCCCCCCATTACCTCATGCTTCAGAAATGTGGAAAATGGTCCGTTTTCAAATGTTTTATTTTTGAACGTCAGTTCACATTTGTAGGTGGATCATCAGTGTTAGAGCTAAAATTAGCATGTTTAAAGTGATTTTCATGCTTCCAGGGGCCCAAAACACAAGATTTATGGAATGGTTAAAAGTGCATGAAAATGGCCAATTTACTCACTCTGAGTTCTCAAAAAGGGTTTCTTCACCCCGGGAAGTTAATTAAATACCATTTGGAGGCATTTAATGTTCGAGCAAAAACGGCTGATTTTCGACAAAAGAGATAACACCCCCCCATTACGTCATGCTTCAGAAATGTGGAAAATGGTCCGTTTTCAAATGTTTCATTTTTGAACGTCAGTTCACATTTGTAGGTGGATCATCAGTGTTAGAGCTAAAATTAGCATGTTTAAAGTGATTTTCATGCTTCCAGGGGCTCGGGAAGTTAATTAAATACCATTTGGAGGCATTTAATGTTCGAGCAAAAACGGCTGATTTTCGACAAAAGAGATAACACCCCCCCATTACGTCATGCTTCAGAAATGTGGAAAATGGTCCGTTTTCAAATGTTTTATTTTTGAACGTCAGTTCACATTTGTAGGTGCATCATCAGTGTTAGAGCTAAAATTAGCATGTTTAAAGTGATTTTCATGCTTCCAGGGGCCCAAAACACAAGATTTATGGAATGGTTAAAAGTGCATGAAAATGGCCAATTTACTCACTCTGAGTTCTCAAAAAGGGTTTCTTCACCCCGGGAAGTTAATTAAATACCATTTGGAGGCATTTAATGTTAGAGCAAAAACGGCTGATTTTCGACAAAAGAGATAACACCCCCCCATTACGTCATGCTTCAGAAATGTGGAAAATGGTCCGTTTTCAAATGTTTTATTTTTGAACGTCAGTTCACATTTGTAGGTGGATCATCAGTGTTAGAGCTAAAATTAGCATGTTTAAAGTGATTTTCATGCTTCCAGGGGCCCAAAACACAAGATTTATGGAATGGTTAAAAGTGCATGAAAATGGCCAATTTACTCACTCTGAGTTCTCAAAAAGGGTTTCTTCATCCCGAGAAGTTAATTAAATACCATTTGGAGGCATTTAATGTTCGAGCAAAAACGGCTGATTTTCGACAAAAGAGATAACACCCCCCCATTACGTCATGCTTCAGAAATGTGGAAAATGGTCCGTTTTCAAATGTTTTATTTTTGAACGTCAGTTCACATTTGTAGGTGGATCATCAGTGTTAGAGCTAAAATTAGCATGTTTAAAGTGATTTTCATGCTTCCAGGGGCCCAAAACACAAGATTTATGGAATGGTTAAAACTGCATGAAAATGGCCAATTTACTCACTCTGAGTTCTCAAAAAGGGTTTCTTCACCCCGGGAAGTTAATTAAATACCATTTGGAGGCATTTAATGTTCGAGCAAAAACGGCTGATTTTCGACAAAAGAGATAACACCCCCCCATTACGTCATGCTTCAGAAATGTGGAAAATGGTCCGTTTTCAAATGTTTTATTTTTGAACGTCAGTTCACATTTGTAGGTGGATCATCAGTGTTAGAGCTAAAATTAGCATGTTTAAAGTGATTTTCATGCTTCCAGGGGCTCAGGAAGTTAATTAAATACCATTTGGAGGCATTTAATGTTCGAGCAAAAACGGCTGATTTTCGACAAAAGAGATAACACCCCCCCATTACGTCATGCTTCAGAAATGTGGAAAATGGTCCGTTTTCAAATGTTTTATTTTTGAACGTCAGTTCACATTTGTAGGTGGATCATCAGTGTTAGAGCTAAAATTAGCATGTTTAAAGTGATTTTCATGCTTCCAGGGGCTCGGGAAGTTAATTAAATACCATTTGGAGGCATTTAATGTTCGAGCAAAAACGGCTGATTTTCGACAAAAGAGATAACACCCCCCCATTACGTCATGCTTCAGAAATGTGGAAAATGGTCCGTTTTCAAATGTTTTATTTTTGAACGTCAGTTCACATTTGTAGGTGGATCATCAGTGTTAGAGCTAAAATTAGCATGTTTAAAGTGATTTTCATGCTTCCAGGGGCTCGGGAACTTAATTAAATACCATTTGGAGGCATTTAATGTTCGAGCAAAAACGGCTGATTTTCGACAAAAGAGATAACACCCCCCCCATTACGTCATGCTTCAGAAATGTGGAAAATGGTCCGTTTTCAAATGTTTTATTTTTGAACGTCAGTTCACATTTGTAGGTGGATCATCAGTGTTAGAGCTAAAATTAGCATGTTTAAAGTGATTTTCATGCTTCCAGGGGCTCGGGAAGTTAATTAAATACCATTTGGAGGCATTTAATGTTCGAGCAAAAACGGCTGATTTTCGACAAAAGAGATAACACCCCCCCCATTACGTCATGCTTCAGAAATGTGGAAAATGGTCCGTTTTCAAATGTTTTATTTTTGAACGTCAGTTCACATTTGTAGGTGGATCATCAGTGTTAGAGCTAAAATTAGCATGTTTAAAGTGATTTTCATGCTTCCAGGGGCTCGGGAAGTTAATTAAATACCATTTGGAGGCATTTAATGTTCGAGCAAAAACGGCTGATTTTCGACAAAAGAGATAACACCCCCCCATTACGTCATGCTTCAGAAATGTGGAAAATGGTCCGTTTTCAAATGTTTTATTTTTGAACGTCAGTTCACATTTGTAGGTGGATCATCAGTGTTAGAGCTAAAATTAGCATGTTTAAAGTGATTTTCATGCTTCCAGGGGCTCGGGAAGTGAAATAAATACCATTTGGAGGCATTTATTGTTCGAGCAAAAACGGCTGATTTTCGACAAAAGAGATAACACCCCCCCATTACGTCATGCTTCAGAAATGTGGAAAATGGTCCGTTTTCAAATGTTTTATTTTTGAACGTCAGTTCACATTTGTAGGTGGATCATCAGTGTTAGAGCTAAAATTAGCATGTTTAAAGTGATTTTCATGCTTCCAGGGGCTCGGGAAGTTCATTAAATACCATTTGGAGGCATTTAATGTTCGAGCAAAAACGGCTGATTTTCAACAAAAGAGATAACACCCCCCCCATTACGTCATGCTTCAGAAATGTGGAAAATGGTCTGTTTTCAAATGTTTTATTTTTGAACGTCAGTTCACATTTGTAGGTGGATCATCAGTGTTAGAGCTAAAATTAGCATGTTTAAAGTGATTTTTATGCTTCCAGGGGCTTGGGAAGTTAATTAAATACCATTTGGAGGCATTTAATGTTCGAGCAAAAACGGCTGATTTTCGACAAAAGAGATAACACCCCCCCATTACGTCATGCTTCAGAAATGTGGAAAATGGTCCGTTTTCAAATGTTTTATTTTTGAACGTCAGTTCACATTTGTAGGTGGATCATCAGTGTTAGAGCTAAAATTAGCATGTTTAAAGTGATTTTCATGCTTCCAGGGGCTCGGGAAGTTCATTAAATACCATTTGGAGGCATTTAATGTTCAAGCAAAAACGGCTGATTTTCGACAAAAGAGATAACACCCCCCCATTACCTCATGCTTCAGAAATGTGGAAAATGGTCCGTTTTCAAATGTTTTATTTTTGAACGTCAGTTCACATTTGTAGGTGGATCATCAGTGTTAGAGCTAAAATTAGCATGTTTAAAGTGATTTTCATGCTTCCAGGGGCCCAAAACACAAGATTTATGGAATGGTTAAAAGTGCATGAAAATGGCCAATTTACTCACTCTGAGTTCTCAAAAAGGGTTTCTTCACCCCGGGAAGTTAATTAAATACCATTTGGAGGCATTTAATGTTCGAGCAAAAACGGCTGATTTTCGACAAAAGAGATAACACCCCCCCATTACGTCATGCTTCAGAAATGTGGAAAATGGTCCGTTTTCAAATGTTTCATTTTTGAACGTCAGTTCACATTTGTAGGTGGATCATCAGTGTTAGAGCTAAAATTAGCATGTTTAAAGTGATTTTCATGCTTCCAGGGGCTCGGGAAGTTAATTAAATACCATTTGGAGGCATTTAATGTTCGAGCAAAAACGGCTGATTTTCGACAAAAGAGATAACACCCCCCCATTACGTCATGCTTCAGAAATGTGGAAAATGGTCCGTTTTCAAATGTTTTATTTTTGAACGTCAGTTCACATTTGTAGGTGGATCATCAGTGTTAGAGCTAAAATTAGCATGTTTAAAGTGATTTTCATGCTTCCAGGGGCTCGGGAAGTTAATGAAATACCATTTGGAGGCATTTAATGTTCAAGCAAAAACGGCTGATTTTCGACAAAAGAGATAACACCCCCCCATTACGTCATGCTTCAGAAATGTGGAAAATGGTCCGTTTTCAAATGTTTTATTTTTGAACGTCAGTTCACATTTGTAGGTGGATCATCAGTGTTAGAGCTAAAATTAGATGTTTAAAGTGATTTTCATGCTTCCAGGGGCCCAAAACACAAGATTTATGGAATGGTTAAAAGTGCATGAAAATGGCCAATTTACTCACTCTGAGTTCTCAAAAAGGGTTTCTTCAGCCCGGGAAGTTAATTAAATACCATTTGGAGGCATTTAATGTTCGAGCAAAAACGGCTGATTTTCGACAAAAGAGATAACACCCCCCCATTACGTCATGCTTCAGAAATGTGGAAAATGGTCCGTTTCCAAATGTTTTATTTTTGAACGTCAGTTCACATTTGTAGGTGGATCATCAGTGTTAGAGCTAAAATTAGCATGTTTAAAGTGATTTTCATGCTTCCAGGGGCCCAAAACACAAGATTTATGGAATGGTTAAAAGTGCATGAAAATGGCCAATTTACTCACTCTGAGTTCTCAAAAAGGGTTTCTTCACCCCGGGAAGTTAATTAAATAACATTTGGAGGCATTTAATGTTCGAGCAAAAACGGCTGATTTTCGACAAAAGAGATAACACCCCCCCATTACGTCATGCTTCAGAAATGTGGAAAATGGTCCGTTTTCAAATGTTTTATTTTTGAACGTCAGTTCACATTTGTAGGTGGATCATCAGTGTTAGAGCTAAAATTAGTATGTTTAAAGTGATTTTCATGCTTCCAGGGGCTCGGGAAGTTAATTAAATACTATTTGGAGGCATTTAATGTTCGAGCAAAAACGGCTGATTTTCGACAAAAGAGATAACACCCCCCCATTACGTCATGCTTCAGAAATGTGGAAATTGGTCCGTTTTCAAATGTTTTATTTTTGAACGTCAGTTCACACTTGTAGGTGGATCATCAGTGTTAGAGCTAAAATTAGCATGTTTAAAGTGATTTTCATGCTTCCAGGGGCTCGGGAAGTTAATTAAATACCATTTGGAGGCATTTAATGTTAGAGCAAAAACGGCTGATTTTCCACAAAAGAGATAACACCCCCCCATTACGTCATGCTTCAGAAATGTGGAAAATGGTCCGTTTTCAAATGTTTTATTTTTGAACGTCAGTTCACATTTGTAGGTGGATCATCAGTGTTAGAGCTAAAATTAGCATGTTTAAAGTGATTTTCATGCTTCCAGGGGCCCAAAACACAAGATTTATGGAATGGTTAAAAGTGCATGAAAATGGCCAATTTACTCACTCTGAGTTCTCAAAAAGGGTTTCTTCACCCCGGGAAGTTAATTAAATACCATTTGGAGGCAATCAATGTTAGAGCAAAAACGGCTGATTTTCGACAAAAGAGATAACACCCCCGCATTACGTCATGCTTCAGAAATGTGGAAAATGGTCCGTTTTCAAATGTTTTATTTTTGAACGTCAGTTCACATTTGTAGGTGGATCATCAGTGTTAGAGCTAAAATTAGCATGTTTAAAGTGATTTTCATGCTTCCAGGGGCCCAAATCACAAGATTTATGGAATGGTTAAAAGTGCATGAAAATGGCCAATTTACTCACTCTGAGTTCTCAAAAAGGGTTTCTTCACCCCGGGAAGTTAATTAAATACCATTTGGAGGCATTTAATGTTCGAGCAAAAACGGCTGATTTTCGACAAAAGAGATAACACCCCCCCATTACGTCATGCTTCAGAAATGTGGAAAATGGTCCGTTTTCAAATGTTTTATTTTTGAACGTCAGTTCACATTTGTAGGTGGATCATCAGTGTTAGAGCTAAAATTAGCATGTTTAAAGTGATTTTCATGCTTCCAGGGGCTCGGGAAGTTAATTAAATACCATTTGGAGCATTTAATTTTAGAGCAAAAACGGCTGATTTTCGACAAAAGAGATAAAACCCCCCCATTACGTCATGCTTCAGAAATGTGGAAAATGGTCCGTTTTCAAATGTTTTATTTTTGAACGTCAGTTCACATTTGTAGGTGGATCATCAGTGTTAGAGCTAAAATTAGCATGTTTAAAGTGATTTTCATGCTTCCAGGGGCTCGGGAAGTTAATTAAATACCATTTGAGGGCATTTAATGTTCGAGCAAAAACGGCTGATTTTCGACAAAAGAGATAACACCCCCCCATTACGTCATGCTTCAGAAATGTGGAAAATGGTCCATTTTCAAATGTTTTATTTTTGAACGTCAGTTCACATTTGTAGGTGGATCATCAGTGTTAGAGCTAAAATTAGCATGTTTAAAGTGATTTTCATGCTTCCAGGGGCTCGGGAAGTTAATTAAATACCATTTGGAGGCATTTAATGTTCGAGCAAAAACGGCTGATTTTCGACAAAAGAGATAACACCCCCCCATTACGTCATGCTTCAGAAATGTGGAAAATGGTCCGTTTTCAAATGTTTTATTTTTGAACGTCAGTTCACATTTGTAGGTGGATCATCAGTGTTAGAGCTAAAATTAGCATGTTTAAAGTGATTTTCATGCTTCCAGGGGCTCGGGAAGTTAATTAAATACCATTTGGAGGCATTTAATGTTCGAGCAAAAACGGCTGATTTTCGACAAAAGAGATAACACCCCCCCATTACGTCATGCTTCAGAAATGTGGAAAATGGTCCGTTTTCAAATGTTTTATTTTTGAACGTCAATTCACATTTGTAGGTGGATCATCAGTGTTAGAGCTAAAATTATCATGTTTAAAGTGATTTTCATGCTTCCAGGGGCCCAAAACACAAGATTTATGGAATGGTTAAAAGTGCATGAAAATGGCCAATTTACTCACTCTGAGTTCTCAAAAAGGGTTTCTTCACCCAGGGAAGTTAATTAAATACCATTTGGAGGCATTTAATGTTAGAGCAAAAACGGCTGATTTTCGACAAAAGAGATAACACCCCCCCATTACGTCATGCTTCAGAAATGTGGAAAATGGTCCGTTTTCAAATGTTTCATTTTTGAACGTCAGTTCACATTTGTAGGTGGATCATCAGTGTTAGAGCTAAAATTAGCATGTTTAAAGTGATTTTCATGCTTCTTGGGGCCCAAAACACAAGATTTATGGAATGGTTAAAAGTGCATGAAAATGGCCAATTTACTCACTCTGAGTTCTCAAAAAGGGTTTCTTCACCCCGGGAAGTTAATTAAATACCATTTGGAGGCATTTAATGTTCGAGCAAAAACGGCTGATTTTCGACAAAAGAGATAACACCCCCCCATTACGTCATGCTTCAGAAATGTGGAAAATGGTCCGTTTTCAAATGTTTTATTTTTGAACGTCAGTTCACATTTGTAGGTGGATCATCAGTGTTAGAGCTAAAATTAGCATGTTTAAAGTGATTTTCATGCTTCCAGGGGCCCAAAACACAAGATTTATGGAATGGTTAAAAGTGCATGAAAATGGCCAATTTACTCACTCTGAGTTCTCAAAAAGGGTTTCTTCACCCCGGGAAGTTAATTAAATACCATTTGGAGGCATTTAATGTTCGAGCAAAAACGGCTGATTTTCGACAAAAGAGATAACACCCCCCCATTACGTCATGCTTCAGAAATGTGGAAAATGGTCCGTTTTCAAATGTTTTATTTTTGAACGTCAGTTCACATTTGTAGGTGGATCATCAGTGTTAGAGCTAAAATTAGCATGTTTAAAGTGATTTTCATGCTTCCAGGGGCTGGGGAAGGTAATTAAATACCATTTGGAGGCATTTAATGTTCGAGCAAAAACGGCTGATTTTCGACAAAAGAGATAACACCCCCCCATTACGTCATGCTTCAGAAATGTGGAAAATGGTCCGTTTTCAAATGTTTTATTTTTGAACGTCAGTTCACATTTGTAGGTGGATCATCAGTGTTAGAGCTAAAATTAGCATGTTTAAAGTGATTTTCATGCTTCCAGGGGCTCGGGAAGTTAATTAAATACCATTTGGAGGCATTTAATGTTCGAGCAAAAACGGCTGATTTTCGACAAAAGAGATAACACCCCCCCATTACGTCATGCTTCAGAAATGTGGAAAATGGTCCGTTTTCAAATGTTTTATTTTTGAACGTCAGTTCACATTTGTAGGTGGATCATCAGTGTTAGAGCTAAAATTAGCATGTTTAAAGTGATTTTCATGCTTCCAGGGGCTCGGGAAGTTAATTAAATACCATTTGGAGGCATGTAATGTTCGAGCAAAAACGGCTGATTTTCGACAAAAGAGATAACACCCCCCCATTACGTCATGCTTCAGAAATGTGGAAAATGGTCCGTTTTCAAATGTTTTATTTTTGAACGTCAGTTCACATTTGTAGGTAGATCATCAGTGTTAGAGCTAAAATTAGCATGTTTAAAGTGATTTTCATGCTTCCAGGGGCTCGGGAAGTTAATTAAATACCATTTGGAGGCATTTAATGTTCGAACAAAAACGGCTGATTTTCGACAAAAGAGATAGCACCCCCCCATTACGTCATGCTTCAGAAATGTGGAAAATGGTCCGTTTTCAAATGTTTTATTTTTGAACGTCAGTTCACATTTGTAGGTGGATCATCAGTGTTAGAGCTAAAATTAGCATGTTTAAAGTGATTTTCATGCTTCCAGGGGCCCAAAACACAAGATTTATGGAATGGTTAAAAGTGCATGAAAATGGCCAATTTACTCACTCTGAGTTCTCAAAAAGGGTTTCTTCACCCCGGGAAGTTAATTAAATACCATTTGGAGGCATTTAATGTTAGAGCAAAAACGGCTGATTTTCGACAAAAGAGATAACACCCCCCCATTACGTCATGCTTCAGAAATGTGGAAAATGGTCCGTTTTCAAATGTTTCATTTTTGAACGTCAGTTCACATTTGTAGGTGGATCATCAGTGTTAGAGCTAAAATTAGCATGTTTAAAGTGATTTTCATGCTTCTTGGGGCCCAAAACACAAGATTTATGGAATGGTTAAAAGTGCATGAAAATGGCCAATTTACTCACTCTGAGTTCTCAAAAAGGGTTTCTTCACCCCGGGAAGTTAATTAAATACCATTTGGAGGCATTTAATGTTCGAGCAAAAACGGCTGATTTTCGACAAAAGAGATAACACCCCCCCATTACGTCATGCTTCAGAAATGTGGAAAATGGTCCGTTTTCAAATGTTTTATTTTTGAACGTCAGTTCACATTTGTAGGTGGATCATCAGTGTTAGAGCTAAAATTAGCATGTTTAAAGGGATTTTCATGCTTCCAGGGGCCCAAAACACAAGATTTATGGAATGGTTAAAAGTGCATGAAAATGGCCAATTTACTCACTCTGAGTTCTCAAAAAGGGGTTTCTTCACCCCGGGAAGTTAATTAAATACCATTTGGAGGCATTTAATGTTCGAGCAAAAACAGCTGATTTTCGACAAAAGAGATAACACCCCCCCATTACGTCATGCTTCAGAAATGTGGAAAATGGTCCGTTTTCAAATGTTTCATTTTTGAACGTCAGTTCACATTTGTAGGTGGATCATCAGTGTTAGAGCTAAGATTAGCATGTTTAAAGTGATTTTCATGCTTCCAGGGGCTCGGGAAGTTAATTAAATACCATTTGGAGGCATTTAATGTTCGAGCAAAAACGGCTGATTTTCGACAAAAGAGATAACACCCCCCCATTACGTCATGCTTCAGAAATGTGGAAAATGGTCCGTTTTCAAATGTTTTATTTTTGAACGTCAGTTAACATTTGTAGGTGGATCATCAGTGTTAGAGCTAAAATTAGCATGTTTAAAGTGATTTTCATGCTTCCAGGGGCTCGGGAAGTTAATTAAATACCATTTGGAGGCATTTAATGTTAGAGCAAAAACGGCTGATTTTCGACAAAAGAGATAACACCCCCCCATTACGTCATGCTTCAGAAATGTGGAAAATGGTCCGTTTTCAAATGTTTTATTTTTGAACGTCAGTTCACATTTGTAGGTGGATCATCAGTGTTAGAGCTAAAATTAGCATGTTTAAAGTGATTTTCATGCTTCCAGGGGCCCAAAACACAAGATTTATGGAATGGTTAAAAGTGCATGAAAATGGCCAATTTACTCACTCTGAGTTCTCAAAAAGGGTTTCTTCACCCCGGGAAGTTAATTAAATACCATTTGGAGGCATTTAATGTTAGAGCAAAAACGGCTGATTTTCGACAAAAGAGATAACACCCCCCATTACGTCATGCTTCAGAAATGTGGAAAATGGTCCGTTTTCAAATGTTTTATTTTTGAACGTCAGTTCACATTTGTAGGTGGATCATCAGTGTTAGAGCTAAAATTAGCATCTTTAAAGTGATTTTCATGCTTCCAGGGGCCCAAAACACAAGATTTATGGAATGGTTAAAAGTGCATGAAAATGGCCAATTTACTCACTCTGAGTTATCAAAAAGGGTTTCTTCACCCCGGGAAGTTAATTAAATACCATTTGGAGGCATTTAATGTTCGAGCAAAAACGGCTGATTTTCGACAAAAGAGATAACACCCCCCCATTACGTCATGCTTCAGAAATGTGGAAAATGGTCCGTTTTCAAATGTTTTATTTTTGAACGTCAGTTCACATTTGTAGGTGGATCATCAGTGTTAGAGCTAAAATTAGCATGTTTAAAGTGATTTTCATGCTTCCAGGGGCTCTGGAAGTTAATTAAATACCATTTGGAGGCATTTAATGTTCGAGCAAAAACGGCTGATTTTCGACAAAAGAGATAACACCCCCCCATTACGTCATGCTTCAGAAATGTGGAAAATGGTCCGTTTTCAAATGTTTTATTTTTGAACGTCAGTTCACATTTGTAGGTGGATCATCAGTGTTAGAGCTAAAATTAGCATGTTTAAAGTGATTTTCATGCTTCCAGGGGCTCTGGAAGTTAATTAAATACCATTTGGAGGCATTTAATGTTTGAGCAAAAACGGCTGATTTTCGACAAAAGAGATAACACCCCCCCATTACGTCATGCTTCAGAAATGTGGAAAATGGTCCGTTTTCAAATGTTTTATTTTTGAACGTCAGTTCACATTTGTAGGTGGATCATCAGTGTTAGAGCTAAAATTAGCATGTTTAAAGTGATTTTCATGCTTCCAGGGGCTCGGGAAGTTAATTAAATACCATTTGGAGGCATTTAATGTTCGAGCAAAAACGGCTGATTTTCGACAAAAGAGATAACACCCCCCCATTACGTCATGCTTCAGAAATGTGGAAAATGGTCCGTTTTCAAATGTTTCATTTTTGAACGTCAGTTCACATTTGTAGGTGGATCATCAGTGTTAGAGCTAAAATTAGCATGTTTAAAGTGATTTTCATGCTTCTTGGGGCCCAAAACACAAGATTTATGGAATGGTTAAAAGTGCATGAAAATGGCCAATTTACTCACTCTGAGTTCTCAAAAAGGGTTTCTTCACCCCGGGAAGTTAATTAAATACCATTTGGAGGCATTTAATGTTCGAGCAAAAACGGCTGATTTTCGACAAAAGAGATAACCCCCCCCCATTACGTCATGCTTCAGAAATGTGGAAAATGGTCCGTTTTCAAATGTTTTATTTTTGAACGTCAGTTCACATTTGTAGGTGGATCATCAGTGTTAGAGCTAAAATTAGCATGTTTAAAGTGAGTTTCATGCTTCCAGGGGCCCAAAACACAAGATTTATGGAATGGTTAAAAGTGCATGAAAATGGCCAATTTACTCACTCTGAGTTCTCAAAAAGGGTTTATTCACCCCGGGAAGTTAATTAAATACCATTTGGAGGCATTTAATGTTTGAGCAAAAACGGCTGATTTTCGACAAAAGAGATAACACCCCCCCATTACGTCATGCTTCAGAAATGTGGAAAATGGTCCGTTTTCAAATGTTTTATTTTTGAACGTCAGTTCACATTTGTAGGTGGATTATCAGTGTTAGAGCTAAAATTAGCATGTTTAAAGTGATTTTCATGCTTCCAGGGGCTCGGGAAGTTAATTAAATACCATTTGGAGGCATTTAATGTTCGAGCAAAAACGGCTGATTTTCGACAAAAGAGATAACACCCCCCCTCATTACGTCATGCTTCAGAAATGTGGAAAATGGTCCGTTTTCAAATGTTTTATTTTTGAACGTCAGTTCACATTTGTAGGTGGATCATCAGTGTTAGAGCTAAAATTAGCATGTTTAAAGTGATTTTCATGCTTCCAGGGGCCCAAAACACAAGATTTATGGAATGGTTAAAAGTGCATCAAAATGGCCAATTTACTCACTCTGAGTTCTCAAAAAGGGTTTCTTCACCCCAGGAAGTTAATTAAATACCATTTGGAGGCATTTAATGTTAGAGCAAAAACGGCTGATTTTCGACAAAAGAGATAACACCCCCCCATTACGTCATGCTTCAGAAATGTGGAAAATGGTCCGTTTTCAAATGTTTTATTTTTGAACGTCAGTTCACATTTGTAGGTGGATCATCAGTGTTAGAGCTAAAATTAGCATGTTTAAAGTGATTTTCATGCTTCCAGGGGCCCAAAACACAAGATTTATGGAATGGTTAAAAGTGCATGAAAATGGCCAATTTACTCACTCTGAGTTCTCAAAAAGGGTTTCTTCACCCCGGGAAGTTAATTAAATACCATTTGGAGGCATTTAATGTTAGAGCAAAAACGGCTGATTTTCTACAAAAGAGATAACACCCCCCCATTACGTCATGCTTCAGAAATGTGGAAAATGGTCCGTTTTCAAATGTTTCATTTTTGAACGTCAGTTCACATTTGTAGGTGGATCATCAGTGTTAGAGCTAAAATTAGCATGTTTAAAGTGATTTTCATGCTTCTTGGGGCCCAAAACACAAGATTTATGGAATGGTTAAAAGTGCATGAAAATGGCCAATTTACTCACTCTGAGTTCTCAAAAAGGGTTTCTTCACCCCGGGAAGTTAATTAAATACCATTTGGAGGCATTTAATGTTCGAGCAAAAATGGCTGATTTTCGACAAAAGAGATAACCCCCCCCCCCATTACGTCATGCTTCAGAAATGTGGAAAATGGTCCGTTTTCAAATGTTTTATTTTTGAACGTCAGTTCACATTTGTAGGTGGATCATCAGTGTTAGAGCTAAAATTAGCATGTTTAAAGTGAGTTTCATGCTTCCAGGGGCCCAAAACACAAGATTTATGGAATGGTTAAAAGTGCATGAAAATGGCCAATTTACTCACTCTGAGTTCTCAAAAAGGGTTTCTTCACCCCGGGAAGTTATTTAAATACCATTTGGAGGCATTTAATGTTTGAGCAAAAACGGCTGATTTTCGACAAAAGAGATAACACCCCCCCATTACGTCATGCTTCAGAAATGTGGAAAATGGTCCGTTTTCAAATGTTTCATTTTTGAACGTCAGTTCACATTTGTAGGTGGATCATCAGTGTTAGAGCTAAAATTAGCATGTTTAAAGTGATTTTCATGCTTCCAGGGGCTCGGGAAGTTAATTAAATACCATTTGGAGGCATTTAATGTTCGAGCAAAAACGGCTGATTTTCGACAAAAGAGATAACACCCCCCCCCCATTACGTCATGCTTCAGAAATGTGGAAAATGGTCCGTTTTCAAATGTTTTATTTTTGAACGTCAGTTCACATTTGTAGGTGGATCATCAGTGTTAGAGCTAAAATTAGCATGTTTAAAGTGATTTTCATGCTTCCAGGGGCCCAAAACACAAGATTTATGGAATGGTTAAAAGTGCATCAAAATGGCCAATTTACTCACTCTGAGTTCTCAAAAAGGGTTTCTTCACCCCGGGAAGTTAATTAAATACCATTTGGAGGCATTTAATGTTAGAGCAAAAACGGCTGATTTTCGACAAAAGAGATAACACCCCCCCATTACGTCATGCTTCAGAAATGTGGAAAATGGTCCGTTTTCAAATGTTTCATTTTTGAACGTCAGTTCACATTTGTAGGTGGATCATCAGTGTTAGAGCTAAAATTAGCATGTTTAAAGTGATTTTCATGCTTCCAGGGGCTCGGGAAGTTAATTAAATACCATTTGGAGGCATTTAATGTTCGAGCAAAAACGGCTGATTTTCGACAAAAGAGATAACACCCCCCCATTACGTCATGCTTCAGAAATGTGGAAAATGGTCCGTTTTCAAATGTTTTATTTTTGAACGTCAGTTCACATTTGTAGGTGGATCATCAGTGTTAGAGCTAAAATTAGCATGTTTAAAGTGATTTTCATGCTTCCAGGGGCCCAAAACACAAGATTTATGGAATGGTTAAAAGTGCATGAAAATGGCCAATTTACTCACTCTGAGTTCTCAAAAAGGGTTTCTTCACCCCGGGAAGTTAATTAAATACCATTTGGAGGCATTTAATGTTCGAGCAAAAACGGCTGATTTTCGACAAAAGAGATAACACCCCCCCATTACGTCATGCTTCAGAAATGTGGAAAATGGTCCGTTTTCAAATGTTTTATTTTTGAACGTCAGTTCACATTTGTAGGTGGATCATCAGTGTTAGAGCTAAAATTAGCATGTTTAAAGTGATTTTCATGCTTCCAGGGGCTCGGGAAGTTAATTAAATACCATTTGGAGGCATTTAATGTTCGAGCAAAAACGGCTGATTTTCGACAAAAGAGATAACACCCCCCCATTACGTCATGCTTCAGAAATGTGGAAAATGGTCCGTTTTCAAATGTTTTATTTTTGAACGTCAGTTCACATTTGTAGGTGGATCATCAGTGTTAGAGCTAAAATTAGCATGTTTAAAGTGATTTTCATGCTTCTTGGGGCCCAAAACAAAAGATTTATGGAATGGTTAAAAGTGCATGAAAATGGCCAATTTACTCACTCTGAGTTCTCAAAAAGGGTTTCTTCACCCCGGGAAGTTAATTAAATACCATTTGGAGGCATTTAATGTTCGAGCAAAAACGGCTGATTTTCGACAAAAGAGATAACACCCCCCCATTACGTCATGCTTCAGAAATGTGGAAAATGGTCCGTTTTCAAATGTTTTATTTTTGAACGTCAGTTCACATTTGTAGGTGGATCATCAGTGTTAGAGCTAAAATTAGCACGTTTAAAGTGATTTTCATGCTTCCAGGGGCTCGGGAAGTTAATTAAATACCATTTGGAGGCATTTAATGTTCGAGCAAAAACGGCTGATTTTCGACAAAAGAGATAACACCCCCCCATTACGTCATGCTTCAGAAATGTGGAAAATGGTCCGTTTTCAAATGTTTTATTTTTGAACGTCAGTTCACATTTGTAGGTGGATCATCAGTGTTAGAGCTAAAATTAGCATGTTTAAAGTGATTTTCATGCTTCCAGGGGCTCGGGAAGTTAATTAAATACCATTTGGAGGCATTTAATGTTAGAGCAAAAACGGCTGATTTTCGACAAAAGAGATAACACCCCCCCATTACGTCATGCTTCAGAAATGTGGAAAATGGTCTGTTTTCAAATGTTTTATTTTTGAACGTCAGTTCACATTTGTAGGTGGATCATCAGTGTTAGAGCTAAAATTAGCATGTTTAAAGTGATTTTCATGCTTCTTGGGGCCCAAAACACAAGATTTATGGAATGGTTAAAAGTGCATGAAAATGGCCAATTTACTCACTCTGAGTTCTCAAAAAGGGGTTCTTCACCCCGGGAAGTTAATTAAATACCATTTGGAGGCATTTAATGTTAGAGCAAAAACGGCTGATTTTCGACAAAAGAGATAACACCCCCCCATTACGTCATGCTTCAGAAATGTGGAAAATGGTCCGTTTTCAAATGTTTTATTTTTGAACGTCAGTTCACATTTGTAGGTGGATCATCAGTGTTAGAGCTAAAATTAGCATGTTTAAAGTGATTTTCATGCTTCCAGGGGCCCAAAACACAAGATTTATGGAATGGTTAAAAGTGCATGAAAATGGCCAATTTACTCACTCTGAGTTCTCAAAAAGGGTTTCTTCACCCCGGGAAGTTAATTAAATACCATTTGGAGGCATTTAATGTTAGAGCAAAAACGGCTGATTTTCGACAAAAGAGATAACACCCCCCCATTACGTCATGCTTCAGAAATGTGGAAAATGGTCCGTTTTCAAATGTTTTATTTTTGAACGTCAGTTCACATTTGTAGGTGGATCATCAGTGTTAGAGCTAAAATTAGCATGTTTAAAGTGATTTTCATGCTTCTTGGGGCCCAAAACACAAGATTTATGGAATGGTTAAAAGTGCATGAAAATGGCCAATTTACTCACTCTGAGTTCTCAAAAGGGGTTTCTTCACCCCGGGAAGTTAATTAAATACCATTTGGAGGCATTTAATGTTAGAGCAAAAACGGCTGATTTTCGACAAAAGAGATAACACCCCCCCATTACGTCATGCTTCAGAAATGTGGAAAATGGTCCGTTTTCAAATGTTTCATTTTTGAACGTCAGTTCACATTTGTAGGTGGATCATCAGTGTTAGAGCTAAAATTAGCATGTTTAAAGTGATTTTCATGCTTCCAGGGGCTCGGGAAGTTAATTAAATACCATTTGGAGGCATTTAATGTTCGAGCAAAAACGGCTGATTTTCGACAAAAGAGATAACACCCCCCCATTACGTCATGCTTCAGAAATGTGGAAAATGGTCCGTTTTCAAATGTTTTATTTTTGAACGTCAGTTCACATTTGTAGGTGGATCATCAGTGTTAGAGCTAAAATTAGCATGTTTAAAGTGATTTTCATGCTTCCAGGGGCTCGGGAAGTGAAATAAATACCATTTGGAGGCATTTAATGTTCGAGCAAAAACGGCTGATTTTCGACAAAAGAGATAACACCCCCCCATTACGTCATGCTTCAGAAATGTGGAAAATGGTCCGTTTTCAAATGTTTTATTTTTGAACGTCAGTTCACATTTGTAGGTGGATCATGAGTGTTAGATCTAAAATTAGCATGTTTAAAGTGATTTTCATGCTTCTTGGGGCCCAAAACACAAGATTTATGGAATGGTTAAAAGTGCATGAAAATGGCCAATTTACTCACTCTGAGTTCTCAAAAAGGGTTTCTTCACCCCGGGAAGTTAATTAAATACCTTTTGGAGGCATTTAATGTTCGAGCAAAAACGGCTGATTTTCGACAAAAGAGATAACACCCCCCCATTACGTCATGCTTCAGAAATGTGGAAAATGGTCCGTTTTCAAATGTTTTATTTTTGAACGTCAGTTCACATTTGTAGGTGGATCATCAGTGTTAGAGCTGAAATTAGCATGTTTAAAGTGATTTTCATGCTTCTTGGGGCCCAAAACACAAGATTTATGGAATGGTTAAAAGTGCATGAAAATGGCCAATTTACTCACTCTGAGTTCTCAAAAAGGGTTTCTTCACCCCGGGAAGTTATTTAAATACCATTTGGAGGCATTTAATGTTAGAGCAAAAACGGCAGATTTTCCACAAAAGAGATAACACCCCCCCATTACGTCATGCTTCAGAAATGTGGAAAATGGTCCGTTTTCAAATGTTTTATTTTTGAACGTCAGTTCACATTTGTAGGTGGATCATCAGTGTTAGAGCTAAAATTAGCATGTTTAAAGTGATTTTCATGCTTCTTGGGGCCCAAAACACAAGATTTATGGAATGGTTAAAAGTGCATGAAAATGGCCAATTTACTCACTCTGAGTTCTCAAAAAGGGGTTCTTCACCCCGGGAAGTTAATTAAATACCATTTGGAGGCATTTAATGTTAGAGCAAAAACGGCTGATTTTCGACAAAAGAGATAACACCCCCCCATTACGTCATGCTTCAGAAATGTGGAAAATGGTCCGTTTTCAAATGTTTTATTTTTGAACGTCAGTTCACATTTGTAGGTGGATCATCAGTGTTAGAGCTAAAATTAGCATGTTTAAAGTGATTTTCATGCTTCCAGGGGCCCAAAACACAAGATTTATGGAATGGTTAAAAGTGCATGAAAATGGCCAATTTACTCACTCTGAGTTCTCAAAAAGGGTTTCTTCACCCCGGGAAGTTAATTAAATACCATTTGGAGGCATTTAATGTTAGAGCAAAAACGGCTGATTTTCGACAAAAGAGATAACACCCCCCCATTACGTCATGCTTCAGAAATTTGGAAAATGGTCCGTTTTCAAAAGTTTTATTTTTGAACGTCAGTTCACATTTGTAGGTGGATCATCAGTGTTAGAGCTAAAATTAGCATGTTTAAAGTGATTTTCATGCTTCCAGGGGCTCGGGAAGTTAATTAAATACCATTTGGAGGCAATTAATGTTCGAGCAAAAACGGCTGATTTTCGACAAAAGAGATAACACCCCCCCATTACGTCATGCTTCAGAAATGTGGAAAATGGTCCGTTTTCAAATGTTTTATTTTTGAACGTCAGTTCACATTTGTAGGTGGATCATCAGTGTTAGAGCTAAAATTAGCATGTTTAAAGTGATTTTCATGCTTCTTGGGGCCCAAAACACAAGATTTATGGAATGGTTAAAAGTGCATGAAAATGGCCAATTTACTCACTCTGAGTTCTCAAAAAGGGTTTCTTCACCCCGGGAAGTTAATTAAATACCATTTGGAGGCATTTAATGTTCGAGCAAAAACGGCTGATTTTCGACAAAAGAGATAACACCCCCCCATTACGTCATGCTTCAGAAATGTGGAAAATGGTCCGTTTTCAAATGTTTTATTTTTGAACGTCAGTTCACATTTGTAGGTGGATCATCAGTGTTAGAGCTAAAATTAGCATGTTTAAAGTGATTTTCATGCTTCTTGGGGCCCAAAACACAAGATTTATGGAATGGTTAAAAGTGCATGAAAATGGCCAATTTACTCACTCTGAGTTCTCAAAAAGGGTTTCTTCACCCCGGGAAGTTAATTAAATACCATTTGGAGGCATTTAATGTTCGAGCAAAAACGGCTGATTTTCGACAAAAGAGATAACACCCCCCCATTACGTCATGCTTCAGAAATGTGGAAAATGGTCCGTTTTCAAATGTTTTATTTTTGAACGTCAGTTCACATTTGTAGGTGGATCATCAGTGTTAGAGCTAAAATTAGCATGTTTAAAGTGATTTTCATGCTTCCAGGGGCCCAAAACACAAGATTTATGGAATGGTTAAAAGTGCATGAAAATGGCCAATTTACTCACTCTGAGTTCTCAAAAAGGGTTTCTTCACCCCGGGAAGTTAATTAAATACCATTTGGAGGCATTTAATGTTAGAGCAAAAACGGCTGATTTTCGACAAAAGAGATAACACCCCCCCATTACGTCATGCTTCAGAAATGTGGAAAATGGTCCGTTTTCAAATGTTTTATTTTTGAACGTCAGTTCACATTTGTAGGTGGATCATCAGTGTTAGAGCTAAAATTAGCATGTTTAAAGGGATTTTCTTGCTTCCAGGGGCCCAAAACACAAGATTTATGGAATGGTTAAAAGTGCATGAAAATGGCCAATTTACTCACTCTGAGTTCTCAAAAAGGGTTTCTTCACCCCGGGAAGTTAATTAAATACCATTTGGAGGCATTTAATGTTAGAGCAAAAACGGCTGATTTTCGACAAAAGAGATAACACCCCCCCATTACGTCATGCTTCAGAAATGTGGAAAATGGTCCGTTTTCAAATGTTTTATTTTTGAACGTCAGTTCACATTTGTAGGTGGATCATCAGTGTTAGAGCTAAAATTAGCATGTTTAAAGTGATTTTCATGCTTCCAGGGGCCCAAAACACAAGATTTATGGAATGGTTAAAAGTGCATGAAAATGGCCAATTTACTCACTCTGAGTTCTCAAAAAGGGTTTCTTCACCCCGGGAAGTTAATTAAATACCATTTGGAGGCATTTAATGTTAGAGCAAAAATGGCTGATTTTCGACAAAAGAGATAACACCCCCCCATTACATCATGCTTCAGAAATGTGGAAAATGGTCCGTTTTCAAATGTTTTATTTTTGAACGTCAGTTCACATTTGTAGGCGGATCATCAGTGTTAGAGCTAAAATTAGCATGTTTAAAGTGATTTTCATGCTTCCAGGGGCTCGGGAAGTTAATTAAATACCATTTGGAGGGATTTAATGTTCGAGCAAAAACGGCTGATTTTCGACAAAAGAGATAACACCCCCCCATTACGTCATGCTTCAGAAATGTGGAAAATGGTCCGTTTTCAAATGTTTTATTTTTGAACGTCAGTTCACATTTGTAGGTGGATCATCAGTGTTAGAGCTAAAATTAGCATGTTTAAAGTGATTTTCATGCTTCCAGGGGCCCAAAACACAAGATTTATGGAATGGTTAAAAGTGCATGAAAATGGCCAATTTACTCACTCTGAGTTCTCAAAAAGGGTTTCTTCACCCCGGGAAGTGAAATAAATACCATTTGGAGGCATTTAATGTTAGAGCAAAAACGGCTGATTTTCGACAAAAGAGATAACACCCCCCCATTACGTCATGCTTCAGAAATGTGGAAAATGGTCCGTTTTCAAATGTTTTATTTTTGAACGTCAGTTCACATTTGTAGGTGGATCATCAGTGTTAGAGCTAAAATTAGCATGTTTAAAGTGATTTTCATGCTTCCAGGGGCTCGGGAAGTGAAATAAATACCATTTGGAGGCATTTAATGTTCAAGCAAAAACGGCTTATTTTCGACAAAAGAGATAACACCCCCCCATTACGTCATGCTTCAGAAATGTGGAAAATGGTCCGTTTTCAAATGTTTTATTTTTGAACGTCAGTTCACATTTGTAGGTGGATCATCAGTGTTAGAGCAAAAATTAGCATGTTTAAAGTGATTTTCATGCTTCCAGGGTCCCAAAACACAAGATTTATGGAATGGTTAAAAGTGCATGAAAATGGCCAATTTACTCACTCTGAGTTCTCAAAAAGGGTTTCTTCACCCCGGGAAGTTAATTAAATACCATTTGGAGGCATTTAATGTTAGAGCAAAAACGGCTGATTTTCGACAAAAGAGATAACACCCCCCCTTTACGTCATGCTTCAGAAATGTGGAAAATGGTCCGTTTTCAAATGTTTTATTTTTGAACGTCAGTTCACATTTGTAGGTGGATCATCAGTGTTAGAGCTAAAATTAGCATGTTTAAAGTGATTTTCATGCTTCCAGGGGCTCGGGAAGTTAATTAAATACCATTTGGAGGCATTTAATGTTAGAGCAAAAACGGCTGATTTTCGACAAAAGAGATAACACCCCCCCATTACGTCATGCTTCAGAAATGTGGAAAATGGTCCGTTTTCAAATGTTTTATTTTTGAACGTCAGTTCACATTTGTAGGTGGATCATCAGTGTTAGAGCTAAAATTAGCATGTTTAAAGTGATTTTCATGCTTCCAGGGGCTCGGGAAGTTAATTAAATACCATTTGGAGGCATTTAATGTTCGAGCAAAAACGGCTGATTTTCGACAAAAGAGATAACACCCCCCCATTACGTCATGCTTCAGAAATGTGGAAAATGGTCCGTTTTCAAATGTTTTATTTTTGAACGTCAGTTCACATTTGTAGGTGGATCATCAGTGTTAGAGCTAAAATTAGCATGTTTAAAGTGATTTTCATGCTTCCAGGGGCCCAAAACACACGATTTATGGAATGGTTAAAAGTGCATGAAAATGGCCAATTTACTCACTCTGAGTTCTCAAAAAGGGTTTCTTCACCCCGGGAAGTTAATTAAATACCATTTGGAGGCATTTAATGTTAGAGCAAAAACGGCTGATTTTCGACAAAAGAGATAACACCCCCCCATTACGTCATGCTTCAGAAATGTGGAAAATGGTCCGTTTTCAAATGTTTATTTTTGAACGTCAGTTCACATTTGTAGGTGGATCATCAGTGTTAGAGCTAAAATTAGCATGTTTAAAGTGATTTTCATGCTTCCAGGGGCTCGGGAAGTTAATTAAATACCATTTGGAGGCATTTAATGTTCGAGCAAAAACGGCTGATTTTCGACAAAAGAGATAACACCCCCCCATTACGTCATGCTTCAGAAATGTGGAAAATGGTCCGTTTTCAAATGTTTTATTTTTGAACGTCAGTTCACATTTGTAGGTGGATCATCAGTGTTAGAGCTAAAATTAGCATGTTTAAAGTGATTTTCATGCTTCCAGGGGCCCAAAACACAAGATTTATGGAATGGTTAAAAGTGCATGAAAATGGCCAATTTACTCACTCTGAGTTCTCAAAAAGGGTTTCTTCACCCCGGGAAGTTAATTAAATACCATTTGGAGGCATTTAATGTTCGAGCAAAAACGGCTGATTTTCGACAAAAGAGATAACACCCCCCATTACGTCATGCTTCAGAAATGTGGAAAATGGTCCGTTTTCAAATGTTTTATTTTTGAATGTCAGTTCACATTTGTAGGTGGATCATCAGTAGTAGAGCTAAAATTAGCATGTTTAAAGTGATTTTCATGCTTCCAGGGGCCCAAAACACAAGATTTATGGAATGGTTAAAAGTGCATGAAAATGGCCAATTTACTCACTCTGAGTTCTCAAAAAGGGTTTCTTCACCCCGGGAAGTTAATTAAATACCATTTGGAGGCATTTAATGTTCAAGCAAAAACGGCTGATTTTCGACAAAAGAGATAACACCCCCCCATTACGTCATGCTTCAGAAATGTGGAAAATGGTCCGTTTTCAAATGTTTTATTTTTGAACGTCAGTTCACATTTGTAGGTGGATCATCAGTGTTAGAGCTGAAATTAGCATGTTTAAAGTGATTTTCATGCTTCTTGGGGCCCAAAACACAAGATTTATGGAATGGTTAAAAGTGCATGAAAATGGCCAATTTACTCACTCTGAGTTCTCAAAAAGGGTTTCTTCACCCCGGGAAGTTAATTAAATACCATTTGGAGGCATTTAATGTTCGAGCAAAAACGGCTGATTTTCGACAAAAGAGATAACACCCCCCCATTACGTCATGCTTCAGAAATGTGGAAAATGGTCCTTTTTCAAATGTTTTATTTTTGAACGTCAGTTCACATTTGTAGGTGGATCATCAGTGTTAGAGCTAAAATTAGCATGTTTAAAGTGATTTTCATGCTTCCAGGGGCTCAGGAAGTTAATTAAATACCATTTGGAGGCATTTAATGTTCGAGCAAAAACGGCTGATTTTCGACAAAAGAGATAACACCCCCCCCATTACGTCATGCTTCAGAAATGTGGAAAATGGTCCGTTTTCAAATGTTTTATTTTTGAACGTCAGTTCTCATTTGTAGGTGGATCATCAGTGTTAGAGCTAAAATTAGCATGTTTAAAGTGATTTTCATGCTTCCAGGGGCTCGGGAAGTGAAATAAATACCATTTGGAGGCATTTAATGTTCGAGCAAAAACGGCTGATTTTCGACAAAAGAGATAACACCCCCCCATTACGTCATGCTTCAGAAATGTGGAAAATGGTCCGTTTTCAAATGTTTTATTTTTGAACGTCAGTTCACATTTGTAGGTGGATCATCAGTGTTAGAGCTAAAATGAGCATGTTTAAAGTGATTTTCATGCTTCTTGGGGCCCAAAAAACAAGATTTATGGAATGGTTAAAAGTGCATGAAAATGGCCAATTTACTCACTCTGAGTTCTCAAAAAGGGTTTCTTCACCCCGGGAAGTTAATTAAATACCATTTGGAGGCATTTAATGTTAGAGCAAAAATGGCTGATTTTCCACAAAAGAGATAACACCCCCCCATTACGTCATGCTTCAGAAATGTGGAAAATGGTCCGTTTTCAAATGTTTATTTTTGAACGTCAGTTCACATTTGTAGGTGGATCATCAGTGTTAGAGCTAAAATTAGCATGTTTAAAGTGATTTTCATGCTTCCAGGGGCCCAAAACACAAGATTTATGGAATGGTTAAAAGTGCATGAAAATGGCCAATTTACTCACTCTGAGTTCTCAAAAAGGGTTTCTTCACCCCGGGAAGTTAATTAAATACCATTTGGAGGCATTTAATGTTCGAGCAAAAACGGCTGATTTTCGACAAAAGAGATAACACCCCCCATTACGTCATGCTTCAGAAATGTGGAAAATGGTCCGTTTTCAAATGTTTTATTTTTGAATGTCAGTTCACATTTGTAGGTGGATCATCAGTAGTAGAGCTAAAATTAGCATGTTTAGAGTGATTTTCATGCTTCCAGGGGCCCAAAACACAAGATTTATGGAATGGTTAAAAGTGCATGAAAATGGCCAATTTACTCACTCTGAGTTCTCAAAAAGGGTTTCTTCACCCCGGGAAGTTAATTAAATACCATTTGGAGGCATTTAATGTTCAAGCAAAAACGGCTGATTTTCGACAAAAGAGATAACACCCCCCCATTACGTCATGCTTCAGAAATGTGGAAAATGGTCCGTTTTCAAATGTTTTATTTTTGAACGTCAGTTCACATTTGTAGGTGGATCATCAGTGTTAGAGCTGAAATTAGCATGTTTAAAGTGATTTTCATGCTTCTTGGGGCCCAAAACACAAGATTTATGGAATGGTTAAAAGTGCATGAAAATGGCCAATTTACTCACTCTGAGTTCTCAAAAAGGGTTTCTTCACCCCGGGAAGTTAATTAAATACCATTTGGAGGCATTTAATGTTCGAGCAAAAACGGCTGATTTTCGACAAAAGAGATAACACCCCCCCATTACGTCATGCTTCAGAAATGTGGAAAATGGTCCTTTTTCAAATGTTTTATTTTTGAACGTCAGTTCACATTTGTAGGTGGATCATCAGTGTTAGAGCTAAAATTAGCATGTTTAAAGTGATTTTCATGCTTCCAGGGGCTCAGGAAGTTAATTAAATACCATTTGGAGGCATTTAATGTTCGAGCAAAAACGGCTGATTTTCGACAAAAGAGATAACACCCCCCCCATTACGTCATGCTTCAGAAATGTGGAAAATGGTCCGTTTTCAAATGTTTTATTTTTGAACGTCAGTTCTCATTTGTAGGTGGATCATCAGTGTTAGAGCTAAAATTAGCATGTTTAAAGTGATTTTCATGCTTCCAGGGGCTCGGGAAGTGAAATAAATACCATTTGGAGTCATTTAATGTTCGAGCAAAAACGGCTGATTTTCGACAAAAGAGATAACACCCCCCCATTACGTCATGCTTCAGAAATGTGGAAAATGGTCCGTTTTCAAATGTTTTATTTTTGAACGTCAGTTCACATTTGTAGGTGGATCATCAGTGTTAGAGCTAAAATGAGCATGTTTAAAGTGATTTTCATGCTTCTTGGGGCCCAAAAAACAAGATTTATGGAATGGTTAAAAGTGCATGAAAATGGCCAATTTACTCACTCTGAGTTCTCAAAAAGGGTTTCTTCACCCCGGGAAGTTAATTAAATACCATTTGGAGGCATTTAATGTTAGAGCAAAAATGGCTGATTTTCCACAAAAGAGATAACACCCCCCCATTACGTCATGCTTCAGAAATGTGGAAAATGGTCCATTTTCAAATGTTTTATTTTTGAACGTCAGTTCACATTTGTAGGTGGATCATCAGTGTTAGAGCTAAAATTAGCATGTTTAAAGTGATTTTCATGCTTCCAGGGGCCCAAAACACAAGATTTATGGAATGGTTAAAAGTGCATGAAAATGGTCAATTTACTCACTCTGAGTTCTCAAAAAGGGTTTCTTCACCCCGGGAAGTTAATTAAATACCATTTGGAGGCATTTAATGTTAGAACAAAAACGGCTGATTTTCGACAAAAGAGATAACACCCCCCCATCACGTCATGCTTCAGAAATGTGGAAAATGGTCCGTTTTCAAATGTTTCATTTTTGAACGTCAGTTCACATTTGTAGGTGGATCATCAGTGTTAGAGCTAAAATTAGCATGTTTAAAGTGATTTTCATGCTTCCAGGGGCTCGGGAAGTTAATTAAATACCATTTGGAGGCATTTAATGTTAGAGCAAAAACAGCTGATTTTCGACAAAAGAGATAACACCCCCCCATTACGTCATGCTTCAGAAATGTGGAAAATGGTCCGTTTTCAAATATTTTATTTTTGAACGTCAGTTCACATTTGTAGGTGGATCATCAGTGTTAGAGCTAAAATTAGCATGTTTAAAGTGATTTTCATGCTTCCAGGGGCCCAAAACACAAGATTTATGGAATGGTTAAAAGTGCATGAAAATGGCCAATTTACTCACTCTGAGTTCTCAAAAAGGGTTTCTTCACCCCGGGAAGTTAATTAAATACCATTTGGAGGCATTTAATGTTAGAGCAAAAACGGCTGATTTTCGACAAAAGAGATAACACCCCCCCATTACGTCATGCTTCAGAAATGTGGAAAATGGTCCGTTTTCAAATGTTTTATTTTTGAACGTCAGTTCACATTTGTAGGTGGATCATCAGTGTTAGAGCTAAAATTAGCATGTTTAAAGTGATTTTCATGCTTCCAGGGGCCCAAAACACAAGATTTATGGAATGGTTAAAAGTGCATGAAAATGGCCAATTTACTCACTCTGAGTTCTCAAAAAGGGTTTCTTCACCCCGGGAAGTTAATTAAATACCATTTGGAGGCATTTAATGTTAGAGCAAAAACGGCTGATTTTCGACAAAAGAGATAACACCCCCCCATTACGTCATGCTTCAGAAATGTGGAAAATGGTCCGTTTTCAAATGTTTTATTTTTGAACGTCAGTTCACATTTGTAGGTGGATCATCAGTGTTAGAGCTAAAATTAGCATGTTTAAAGTGATTTTCATGCTTCCAGGGGCTCGGGAAGTTAATTAAATACCATTTGGAGGGATTTAATGTTCGAGCAAAAACGGCTGATTTTCGACAAAAGAGATAACACCCCCCCATTACGTCATGCTTCAGAAATGTGGAAAATGGTCCGTTTTCAAATGTTTTATTTTTGAACGTCAGTTCACATTTGTAGGTGGATCATCAGTGTTAGAGCTAAAATTAGCATGTTTAAAGTGATTTTCATGCTTCCAGGGGCCCAAAACACAAGATTTATGGAATGGTTAAAAGTGCATGAAAATGGCCAATTTACTCACTCTGAGTTCTCAAAAAGGGTTTCTTCACCCCGGGAAGTTAATTAAATACCATTTGGAGGCATTTAATGTTAGAGCAAAAACGGCTGATTTTCGACAAAAGAGATAACACCCCCCCATTACGTCATGCTTCAGAAATGTGGAAAATGGTCCGTTTTCAAATGTTTTATTTTTGAACGTCAGTTCACATTTGTAGGTGGATCATCAGTGTTAGAGCTAAAATTAGCATGTTTAAAGTGATTTTCATGCTTCCAGGGGCCCAAAACACAAGATTTATGGAATGGTTAAAAGTGCATGAAAATGGCCAATTTACTCACTCTGAGTTCTCAAAAAGGGTTTCTTCACCCCGGGAAGTTAATTAAATACCATTTGGAGGCATTTAATGTTAGAGCAAAAACGGCTGATTTTCGACAAAAGAGATAACACCCCCCCATTACGTCATGCTTCAGAAATGTGGAAAATGGTCAGTTTTCAAATGTTTTATTTTTGAACGTCAGTTCACATTTGTAGGTGGATCATCAGTGTTAGAGCTAAAATTAGCATGTTTAAAGTGATTTTCATGCTTCCAGGGGCTCGGGAAGTTAATTAAATACCATTTGGAGGCATTTAATGTTCGAGCAAAAACGGCTGATTTTCGACAAAAGAGATAACACCCCCCCATTACGTCATGCTTCAGAAATGTGGAAAATGGTCCTTTTTCAAATGTTTTATTTTTGAACGTCAGTTCACATTTGTAGGTGGATCATCAGTGTTAGAGCTAAAATTAGCATGTTTAAAGTGATTTTCATGCTTCCAGGGGCTCAGGAAGTTAATTAAATACCATTTGGAGGCATTTAATGTTCGAGCAAAAACGGCTGATTTTCGACAAAAGAGATAACACCCCCCCCATTACGTCATGCTTCAGAAATGTGGAAAATGGTCCGTTTTCAAATGTTTTATTTTTGAACGTCAGTTCTCATTTGTAGGTGGATCATCAGTGTTAGAGCTAAAATTAGCATGTTTAAAGTGATTTTCATGCTTCCAGGGGCTCGGGAAGTGAAATAAATACCATTTGGAGGCATTTAATGTTCGAGCAAAAACGGCTGATTTTCGACAAAAGAGATAACACCCCCCCATTACGTCATGCTTCAGAAATGTGGAAAATGGTCCGTTTTCAAATGTTTTATTTTTGAACGTCAGTTCACATTTGTAGGTGGATCATCAGTGTTAGAGCTAAAATGAGCATGTTTAAAGTGATTTTCATGCTTCTTGGGGCCCAAAAAACAAGATTTATGGAATGGTTAAAAGTGCATGAAAATGGCCAATTTACTCACTCTGAGTTCTCAAAAAGGGTTTCTTCACCCCGGGAAGTTAATTAAATACCATTTGGAGGCATTTAATGTTAGAGCAAAAATGGCTGATTTTCCACAAAAGAGATAACACCCCCCCATTACGTCATGCTTCAGAAATGTGGAAAATGGTCCATTTTCAAATGTTTTATTTTTGAACGTCAGTTCACATTTGTAGGTGGATCATCAGTGTTAGAGCTAAAATTAGCATGTTTAAAGTGATTTTCATGCTTCCAGGGGCCCAAAACACAAGATTTATGGAATGGTTAAAAGTGCATGAAAATGGTCAATTTACTCACTCTGAGTTCTCAAAAAGGGTTTCTTCACCCCGGGAAGTTAATTAAATACCATTTGGAGGCATTTAATGTTAGAACAAAAACGGCTGATTTTCGACAAAAGAGATAACACCCCCCCATCACGTCATGCTTCAGAAATGTGGAAAATGGTCCGTTTTCAAATGTTTCATTTTTGAACGTCAGTTCACATTTGTAGGTGGATCATCAGTGTTAGAGCTAAAATTAGCATGTTTAAAGTGATTTTCATGCTTCCAGGGGCTCGGGAAGTTAATTAAATACCATTTGGAGGCATTTAATGTTAGAGCAAAAACAGCTGATTTTCGACAAAAGAGATAACACCCCCCCATTACGTCATGCTTCAGAAATGTGGAAAATGGTCCGTTTTCAAATATTTTATTTTTGAACGTCAGTTCACATTTGTAGGTGGATCATCAGTGTTAGAGCTAAAATTAGCATGTTTAAAGTGATTTTCATGCTTCCAGGGGCCCAAAACACAAGATTTATGGAATGGTTAAAAGTGCATGAAAATGGCCAATTTACTCACTCTGAGTTCTCAAAAAGGGTTTCTTCACCCCGGGAAGTTAATTAAATACCATTTGGAGGCATTTAATGTTAGAGCAAAAACGGCTGATTTTCGACAAAAGAGATAACACCCCCCCATTACGTCATGCTTCAGAAATGTGGAAAATGGTCCGTTTTCAAATGTTTTATTTTTGAACGTCAGTTCACATTTGTAGGTGGATCATCAGTGTTAGAGCTAAAATTAGCATGTTTAAAGTGATTTTCATGCTTCCAGGGGCCCAAAACACAAGATTTATGGAATGGTTAAAAGTGCATGAAAATGGCCAATTTACTCACTCTGAGTTCTCAAAAAGGGTTTCTTCACCCCGGGAAGTTAATTAAATACCATTTGGAGGCATTTAATGTTAGAGCAAAAACGGCTGATTTTCGACAAAAGAGATAACACCCCCCCATTACGTCATGCTTCAGAAATGTGGAAAATGGTCCGTTTTCAAATGTTTTATTTTTGAACGTCAGTTCACATTTGTAGGTGGATCATCAGTGTTAGAGCTAAAATTAGCATGTTTAAAGTGATTTTCATGCTTCCAGGGGCTCGGGAAGTTAATTAAATACCATTTGGAGGGATTTAATGTTCGAGCAAAAACGGCTGATTTTCGACAAAAGAGATAACACCCCCCCATTACGTCATGCTTCAGAAATGTGGAAAATGGTCCGTTTTCAAATGTTTTATTTTTGAACGTCAGTTCACATTTGTAGGTGGATCATCAGTGTTAGAGCTAAAATTAGCATGTTTAAAGTGATTTTCATGCTTCCAGGGGCCCAAAACACAAGATTTATGGAATGGTTAAAAGTGCATGAAAATGGCCAATTTACTCACTCTGAGTTCTCAAAAAGGGTTTCTTCACCCCGGGAAGTTAATTAAATACCATTTGGAGGCATTTAATGTTAGAGCAAAAACGGCTGATTTTCGACAAAAGAGATAACACCCCCCCATTACGTCATGCTTCAGAAATGTGGAAAATGGTCCGTTTTCAAATGTTTTATTTTTGAACGTCAGTTCACATTTGTAGGTGGATCATCAGTGTTAGAGCTAAAATTAGCATGTTTAAAGTGATTTTCATGCTTCCAGGGGCCCAAAACACAAGATTTATGGAATGGTTAAAAGTGCATGAAAATGGCCAATTTACTCACTCTGAGTTCTCAAAAAGGGTTTCTTCACCCCGGGAAGTTAATTAAATACCATTTGGAGGCATTTAATGTTAGAGCAAAAACGGCTGATTTTCGACAAAAGAGATAACACCCCCCCATTACGTCATGCTTCAGAAATGTGGAAAATGGTCAGTTTTCAAATGTTTTATTTTTGAACGTCAGTTCACATTTGTAGGTGGATCATCAGTGTTAGAGCTAAAATTAGCATGTTTAAAGTGATTTTCATGCTTCCAGGGGCTCGGGAAGTTAATTAAATACCATTTGGAGGCATTTAATGTTCGAGCAAAAACGGCTGATTTTCGACAAAAGAGATAACACCCCCCCATTACGTCATGCTTCAGAAATGTGGAAAATGGTCCGTTTTCAAATGTTTTATTTTTGAACGTCAGTTCACATTTGTAGGTGGATCATCAGTGTTAGAGCTAAAATTAGCATGTTTAAAGTGATTTTCATGCTTCCAGGGGCTCGGGAAGTTAATTAAATACCATTTGGAGGCATTTAATGTTCGAGCAAAAACGGCTGATTTTCGACAAAAGAGATAACACCCCCCCATTACGTCATGCTTCAGAAATGTGGAAAATGGTCCGTTTTCAAATGTTTTATTTTTGAACGTCAGTTCACATTTGTAGGTGGATCATCAGTGTTAGAGCTAAAATTAGCATGTTTAAAGTGATTTTCATGCTTCCAGGGGCCCAAAACACAAGATTTATGGAATGGTTAAAAGTGCATGAAAATGGCCAATTTACTCACTCTGAGTTCTCAAAAAGGGTTTCTTCACCCCGGGAAGTTAATTAAATACCATTTGGAGGCATTTAATGTTCGAGAAAAAACGGCTGATTTTCGACAAAAGAGATAACACCCCCCATTACGTCATGCTTCAGAAATGTGGAAAATGGTCAGTTTTCAAATGTTTTATTTTTGAACGTCAGTTCACATTTGTAGGTGGATCATCAGTGTTAGAGCTAAAATTAGCATGTTTAAAGTGATTTTCATGCTTCTTGGGGCCCAAAACACAAGATTTATGGAATGGTTAAAAGTGCATGAAAATGGCCAATTTGCTCACTCTGAGTTCTCAAAAAGGTTTTCTTCACCCCGGGAAGTTAATTAAATACCATTTGGAGGCATTTAATGTTAGAGCAAAAACGGCTGATTTTCGACAAAAGAGATAACACCCCCCATTACGTCATGCTTCAGAAATGTGGAAAATGGTCCGTTTTCAAATGTTTCATTTTTGAACGTCAGTTCACATTTGTAGGTGGATCATCAGTGTTAGAGCTAAAATTAGCATGTTTAAAGTGATTTTCATGCTTCCAGGGGCTCGGGAAGTTAATTAAATACCATTTGGAGGCATTTAATGTTCGAGCAAAAACGGCTGATTTTCGACAAAAGAGATAACACCCCCCCATTACGTCATGCTTCAGAAATGTGGAAAATGGTCCGTTTTCAAATGTTTTATTTTTGAACGTCAGTTCACATTTGTAGGTGGATCATCAGTGTTAGAGCTAAAATTAGCATGTTTAAAGTGATTTTCATGCTTCCAGGGGCTCGGGAAGTGAAATAAATACCATTTGGAGGCATTTAATGTTCGAGCAAAAACGGCTGATTTTCGACAAAAGAGATAACACCCCCCCATTACGTCATGCTTCAGAAATGTGGAAAATGGTCCGTTTTCAAATGTTTTATTTTTGAACGTCAGTTCACATTTGTAGGTGGATCATCAGTGTTAGAGCTAAAATTAGCATGTTTAAAGTGATTTTCATGCTTCCAGGGGCCCAAAACACAAGATTTATGGAATGGTTAAAAGTGCATGAAAATGGCCAATTTACTCACTCTGAGTTCTCAAAAAGGGTTTCTTCACCCCGGGAAGTTAATTAAATACCATTTGGAGGCATTTAATGTTAGAGCAAAAACGGCTGATTTTCGACAAAAGAGATAACACCCCCCCATTACGTCATGCTTCAGAAATGTGGAAAATGGTCCGTTTTCAAATGTTTCATTTTTGAACGTCAGTTCACATTTGTAGGTGGATCATCAGTGTTAGAGCTAAAATTAGCATGTTTAAAGTGATTTTCATGCTTCCAGGGGCTCGGGAAGTTAATTAAATACCATTTGGAGGCATTTAATATTAGAGCAAAAACAGCTGATTTTCGACAAAAGAGATAACACTCCCCCATTACGTCATGCTTCAGAAATGTGGAAAATGGTCCGTTTTCAAATGTTTTATTTTTGAACGTCAGTTCACATTTGTAGGTGGATCATCAGTGTTAGAGCTAAAATTAGCATGTTTAAAGTGATTTTCATGCTTCCAGGGGCCCAAAACACAAGATTTATGGAATGGTTAAAAGTGCATGAAAATGGCCAATTTACTCACTCTGAGTTCTCAAAAAGGGTTTCTTCACCCCGGGAAGTTAATTAAATACCATTTGGAGGCATTTAATGTTAGAGCAAAAACGGCTGATTTTCGACAAAAGAGATAACACCCCCCCCATTACGTCATGCTTCAGAAATGTGGAAAATGGTCCGTTTTCAAATGTTTTATTTTTGAACGTCAGTTCACATTTGTAGGTGGATCATCAGTGTTAGAGCTAAAATTAGCATGTTTAAAGTGATTTTCATGCTTCCAGGGGCTCGGGAAGTTAATTAAATACCATTTGGAGGCATTTAATGTTCGAGCAAAAACGGCTGATTTTCCACAAAAGAGAGAACACCCCCCCATTACGTCATGCTTCAGAAATGTGGAAAATGGTCCGTTTTCAAATGTTTTATTTTTGAACGTCAGTTCACATTTGTAGGTGGATCATCAGTGTTAGAGCTAAAATTAGCATGTTTAAAGTGATTTTCATGCTTCCAGGGGCCCAAAACACAAGATTTATGGAATGGTTAAAAGTGCATGAAAATGGCCAATTTACTCACTCTGAGTTCTCAAAAAGGGTTTCTTCACCCCGGGAAGTTAATTAAATACCATTTGGAGGCATTTAATGTTAGAGCAAAAACGGCTGATTTTCGACAAAAGAGATAACACCCCCCCATTACGTCATGCTTCAGAAATGTGGAAAATGGTCCGTTTTCAAATGTTTTATTTTTGAACGTCAGTTCACATTTGTAGGTGGATCATCAGTGTTAGAGCTAAAATTAGCATGTTTAAAGTGATTTTCATGCTTCCAGGGGCCCAAAACACAAGATTTATGGAATGGTTAAAAGTGCATGAAAATGGCCAATTTACTCACTCTGAGTTCTCAAAAAGGGTTTCTTCACCCCGGGAAGTTAATTAAATACCATTTGGAGGCATTTAATGTTAGAGCAAAAACGGCTGATTTTCGACAAAAGAGATAACACCCCCCCATTACGTCATGCTTCAGAAATGTGGAAAATGGTCCGTTTTCAAATGTTTTATTTTTGAACGTCAGTTCACATTTGTAGGTGGATCATCAGTGTTAGAGCTAAAATTAGCATGTTTAAAGTGATTTTCATGCTTCCAGGGGCTCGGGAAGTTAATTAAATACCATTTGGAGGCATTTAATGTTAGAGCAAAAACAGCTGATTTTCGACAAAAGAGATAACACCCCCCCATTACGTCATGCTTCAGAAATGTGGAAAATGGTCCGTTTTCAAATATTTTATTTTTGAACGTCAGTTCACATTTGTAGGTGGATCATCAGTGTTAGAGCTAAAATTAGCATGTTTAAAGTGATTTTCATGCTTCCAGGGGCCCAAAACACAAGATTTATGGAATGGTTAAAAGTGCATGAAAATGGCCAATTTACTCACTCTGAGTTCTCAAAAAGGGTTTCTTCACCCCGGGAAGTTAATTAAATACCATTTGGAGGCATTTAATGTTAGAGCAAAAACGGCTGATTTTCGACAAAAGAGATAACACCCCCCCATTACGTCATGCTTCAGAAATGTGGAAAATGGTCCGTTTTCAAATGTTTTATTTTTGAACGTCAGTTCACATTTGTAGGTGGATCATCAGTGTTAGAGCTAAAATTAGCATGTTTAAAGTGATTTTCATGCTTCCAGGGGCCCAAAACACAAGATTTATGGAATGGTTAAAAGTGCATGAAAATGGCCAATTTACTCACTCTGAGTTCTCAAAAAGGGTTTCTTCACCCCGGGAAGTTAATTAAATACCATTTGGAGGCATTTAATGTTAGAGCAAAAACGGCTGATTTTCGACAAAAGAGATAACACCCCCCCATTACGTCATGCTTCAGAAATGTGGAAAATGGTCCGTTTTCAAATGTTTTATTTTTGAACGTCAGTTCACATTTGTAGGTGGATCATCAGTGTTAGAGCTAAAATTAGCATGTTTAAAGTGATTTTCATGCTTCCAGGGGCTCGGGAAGTTAATTAAATACCATTTGGAGGGATTTAATGTTCGAGCAAAAACGGCTGATTTTCGACAAAAGAGATAACACCCCCCCATTACGTCATGCTTCAGAAATGTGGAAAATGGTCCGTTTTCAAATGTTTTATTTTTGAACGTCAGTTCACATTTGTAGGTGGATCATCAGTGTTAGAGCTAAAATTAGCATGTTTAAAGTGATTTTCATGCTTCCAGGGGCCCAAAACACAAGATTTATGGAATGGTTAAAAGTGCATGAAAATGGCCAATTTACTCACTCTGAGTTCTCAAAAAGGGTTTCTTCACCCCGGGAAGTTAATTAAATACCATTTGGAGGCATTTAATGTTAGAGCAAAAACGGCTGATTTTCGACAAAAGAGATAACACCCCCCCATTACGTCATGCTTCAGAAATGTGGAAAATGGTCCGTTTTCAAATGTTTTATTTTTGAACGTCAGTTCACATTTGTAGGTGGATCATCAGTGTTAGAGCTAAAATTAGCATGTTTAAAGTGATTTTCATGCTTCCAGGGGCCCAAAACACAAGATTTATGGAATGGTTAAAAGTGCATGAAAATGGCCAATTTACTCACTCTGAGTTCTCAAAAAGGGTTTCTTCACCCCGGGAAGTTAATTAAATACCATTTGGAGGCATTTAATGTTAGAGCAAAAACGGCTGATTTTCGACAAAAGAGATAACACCCCCCCATTACGTCATGCTTCAGAAATGTGGAAAATGGTCAGTTTTCAAATGTTTTATTTTTGAACGTCAGTTCACATTTGTAGGTGGATCATCAGTGTTAGAGCTAAAATTAGCATGTTTAAAGTGATTTTCATGCTTCCAGGGGCTCGGGAAGTTAATTAAATACCATTTGGAGGCATTTAATGTTCGAGCAAAAACGGCTGATTTTCGACAAAAGAGATAACACCCCCCCATTACGTCATGCTTCAGAAATGTGGAAAATGGTCCGTTTTCAAATGTTTTATTTTTGAACGTCAGTTCACATTTGTAGGTGGATCATCAGTGTTAGAGCTAAAATTAGCATGTTTAAAGTGATTTTCATGCTTCCAGGGGCTCGGGAAGTTAATTAAATACCATTTGGAGGCATTTAATGTTCGAGCAAAAACGGCTGATTTTCGACAAAAGAGATAACACCCCCCCATTACGTCATGCTTCAGAAATGTGGAAAATGGTCCGTTTTCAAATGTTTTATTTTTGAACGTCAGTTCACATTTGTAGGTGGATCATCAGTGTTAGAGCTAAAATTAGCATGTTTAAAGTGATTTTCATGCTTCCAGGGGCCCAAAACACAAGATTTATGGAATGGTTAAAAGTGCATGAAAATGGCCAATTTACTCACTCTGAGTTCTCAAAAAGGGTTTCTTCACCCCGGGAAGTTAATTAAATACCATTTGGAGGCATTTAATGTTCGAGAAAAAACGGCTGATTTTCGACAAAAGAGATAACACCCCCCATTACGTCATGCTTCAGAAATGTGGAAAATGGTCAGTTTTCAAATGTTTTATTTTTGAACGTCAGTTCACATTTGTAGGTGGATCATCAGTGTTAGAGCTAAAATTAGCATGTTTAAAGTGATTTTCATGCTTCTTGGGGCCCAAAACACAAGATTTATGGAATGGTTAAAAGTGCATGAAAATGGCCAATTTGCTCACTCTGAGTTCTCAAAAAGGTTTTCTTCACCCCGGGAAGTTAATTAAATACCATTTGGAGGCATTTAATGTTAGAGCAAAAACGGCTGATTTTCGACAAAAGAGATAACACCCCCCATTACGTCATGCTTCAGAAATGTGGAAAATGGTCCGTTTTCAAATGTTTCATTTTTGAACGTCAGTTCACATTTGTAGGTGGATCATCAGTGTTAGAGCTAAAATTAGCATGTTTAAAGTGATTTTCATGCTTCCAGGGGCTCGGGAAGTTAATTAAATACCATTTGGAGGCATTTAATGTTCGAGCAAAAACGGCTGATTTTCGACAAAAGAGATAACACCCCCCCATTACGTCATGCTTCAGAAATGTGGAAAATGGTCCGTTTTCAAATGTTTTATTTTTGAACGTCAGTTCACATTTGTAGGTGGATCATCAGTGTTAGAGCTAAAATTAGCATGTTTAAAGTGATTTTCATGCTTCCAGGGGCTCGGGAAGTGAAATAAATACCATTTGGAGGCATTTAATGTTCGAGCAAAAACGGCTGATTTTCGACAAAAGAGATAACACCCCCCCATTACGTCATGCTTCAGAAATGTGGAAAATGGTCCGTTTTCAAATGTTTTATTTTTGAACGTCAGTTCACATTTGTAGGTGGATCATCAGTGTTAGAGCTAAAATTAGCATGTTTAAAGTGATTTTCATGCTTCCAGGGGCCCAAAACACAAGATTTATGGAATGGTTAAAAGTGCATGAAAATGGCCAATTTACTCACTCTGAGTTCTCAAAAAGGGTTTCTTCACCCCGGGAAGTTAATTAAATACCATTTGGAGGCATTTAATGTTAGAGCAAAAACGGCTGATTTTCGACAAAAGAGATAACACCCCCCCATTACGTCATGCTTCAGAAATGTGGAAAATGGTCCGTTTTCAAATGTTTCATTTTTGAACGTCAGTTCACATTTGTAGGTGGATCATCAGTGTTAGAGCTAAAATTAGCATGTTTAAAGTGATTTTCATGCTTCCAGGGGCTCGGGAAGTTAATTAAATACCATTTGGAGGCATTTAATATTAGAGCAAAAACAGCTGATTTTCGACAAAAGAGATAACACTCCCCCATTACGTCATGCTTCAGAAATGTGGAAAATGGTCCGTTTTCAAATGTTTTATTTTTGAACGTCAGTTCACATTTGTAGGTGGATCATCAGTGTTAGAGCTAAAATTAGCATGTTTAAAGTGATTTTCATGCTTCCAGGGGCCCAAAACACAAGATTTATGGAATGGTTAAAAGTGCATGAAAATGGCCAATTTACTCACTCTGAGTTCTCAAAAAGGGTTTCTTCACCCCGGGAAGTTAATTAAATACCATTTGGAGGCATTTAATGTTAGAGCAAAAACGGCTGATTTTCGACAAAAGAGATAACACCCCCCCCATTACGTCATGCTTCAGAAATGTGGAAAATGGTCCGTTTTCAAATGTTTTATTTTTGAACGTCAGTTCACATTTGTAGGTGGATCATCAGTGTTAGAGCTAAAATTAGCATGTTTAAAGTGATTTTCATGCTTCCAGGGGCTCGGGAAGTTAATTAAATACCATTTGGAGGCATTTAATGTTCGAGCAAAAACGGCTGATTTTCCACAAAAGAGAGAACACCCCCCCATTACGTCATGCTTCAGAAATGTGGAAAATGGTCCGTTTTCAAATGTTTTATTTTTGAACGTCAGTTCACATTTGTAGGTGGATCATCAGTGTTAGAGCTAAAATTAGCATGTTTAAAGTGATTTTCATGCTTCCAGGGGCCCAAAACACAAGATTTATGGAATGGTTAAAAGTGCATGAAAATGGCCAATTTACTCACTCTGAGTTCTCAAAAAGGGTTTCTTCACCCCGGGAAGTTAATTAAATACCATTTGGAGGCATTTAATGTTAGAGCAAAAACGGCTGATTTTCGACAAAAGAGATAACACCCCCCCATTACGTCATGCTTCAGAAATGTGGAAAATGGTCCGTTTTCAAATGTTTTATTTTTGAACGTCAGTTCACATTTGTAGGTGGATCATCAGTGTTAGAGCTAAAATTAGCATGTTTAAAGTGATTTTCATGCTTCCAGGGGCCCAAAACACAAGATTTATGGAATGGTTAAAAGTGCATGAAAATGGCCAATTTACTCACTCTGAGTTCTCAAAAAGGGTTTCTTCACCCCGGGAAGTTAATTAAATACCATTTGGAGGCATTTAATGTTAGAGCAAAAACGGCTGATTTTCGACAAAAGAGATAACACCCCCCCATTACGTCATGCTTCAGAAATGTGGAAAATGGTCCGTTTTCAAATGTTTTATTTTTGAACGTCAGTTCACATTTGTAGGTGGATCATCAGTGTTAGAGCTAAAATTAGCATGTTTAAAGTGATTTTCATGCTTCCAGGGGCTCGGGAAGTTAATTAAATACCATTTGGAGGCATTTAATGTTAGAGCAAAAACAGCTGATTTTCGACAAAAGAGATAACACCCCCCCATTACGTCATGCTTCAGAAATGTGGAAAATGGTCCGTTTTCAAATATTTTATTTTTGAACGTCAGTTCACATTTGTAGGTGGATCATCAGTGTTAGAGCTAAAATTAGCATGTTTAAAGTGATTTTCATGCTTCCAGGGGCCCAAAACACAAGATTTATGGAATGGTTAAAAGTGCATGAAAATGGCCAATTTACTCACTCTGAGTTCTCAAAAAGGGTTTCTTCACCCCGGGAAGTTAATTAAATACCATTTGGAGGCATTTAATGTTAGAGCAAAAACGGCTGATTTTCGACAAAAGAGATAACACCCCCCCATTACGTCATGCTTCAGAAATGTGGAAAATGGTCCGTTTTCAAATGTTTTATTTTTGAACGTCAGTTCACATTTGTAGGTGGATCATCAGTGTTAGAGCTAAAATTAGCATGTTTAAAGTGATTTTCATGCTTCCAGGGGCCCAAAACACAAGATTTATGGAATGGTTAAAAGTGCATGAAAATGGCCAATTTACTCACTCTGAGTTCTCAAAAAGGGTTTCTTCACCCCGGGAAGTTAATTAAATACCATTTGGAGGCATTTAATGTTAGAGCAAAAACGGCTGATTTTCGACAAAAGAGATAACACCCCCCCATTACGTCATGCTTCAGAAATGTGGAAAATGGTCCGTTTTCAAATGTTTTATTTTTGAACGTCAGTTCACATTTGTAGGTGGATCATCAGTGTTAGAGCTAAAATTAGCATGTTTAAAGTGATTTTCATGCTTCCAGGGGCTCGGGAAGTTAATTAAATACCATTTGGAGGGATTTAATGTTCGAGCAAAAACGGCTGATTTTCGACAAAAGAGATAACACCCCCCCATTACGTCATGCTTCAGAAATGTGGAAAATGGTCCGTTTTCAAATGTTTTATTTTTGAACGTCAGTTCACATTTGTAGGTGGATCATCAGTGTTAGAGCTAAAATTAGCATGTTTAAAGTGATTTTCATGCTTCCAGGGGCCCAAAACACAAGATTTATGGAATGGTTAAAAGTGCATGAAAATGGCCAATTTACTCACTCTGAGTTCTCAAAAAGGGTTTCTTCACCCCGGGAAGTTAATTAAATACCATTTGGAGGCATTTAATGTTAGAGCAAAAACGGCTGATTTTCGACAAAAGAGATAACACCCCCCCATTACGTCATGCTTCAGAAATGTGGAAAATGGTCCGTTTTCAAATGTTTTATTTTTGAACGTCAGTTCACATTTGTAGGTGGATCATCAGTGTTAGAGCTAAAATTAGCATGTTTAAAGTGATTTTCATGCTTCCAGGGGCCCAAAACACAAGATTTATGGAATGGTTAAAAGTGCATGAAAATGGCCAATTTACTCACTCTGAGTTCTCAAAAAGGGTTTCTTCACCCCGGGAAGTTAATTAAATACCATTTGGAGGCATTTAATGTTAGAGCAAAAACGGCTGATTTTCGACAAAAGAGATAACACCCCCCCATTACGTCATGCTTCAGAAATGTGGAAAATGGTCAGTTTTCAAATGTTTTATTTTTGAACGTCAGTTCACATTTGTAGGTGGATCATCAGTGTTAGAGCTAAAATTAGCATGTTTAAAGTGATTTTCATGCTTCCAGGGGCTCGGGAAGTTAATTAAATACCATTTGGAGGCATTTAATGTTCGAGCAAAAACGGCTGATTTTCGACAAAAGAGATAACACCCCCCCATTACGTCATGCTTCAGAAATGTGGAAAATGGTCCGTTTTCAAATGTTTTATTTTTGAACGTCAGTTCACATTTGTAGGTGGATCATCAGTGTTAGAGCTAAAATTAGCATGTTTAAAGTGATTTTCATGCTTCCAGGGGCTCGGGAAGTTAATTAAATACCATTTGGAGGCATTTAATGTTCGAGCAAAAACGGCTGATTTTCGACAAAAGAGATAACACCCCCCCATTACGTCATGCTTCAGAAATGTGGAAAATGGTCCGTTTTCAAATGTTTTATTTTTGAACGTCAGTTCACATTTGTAGGTGGATCATCAGTGTTAGAGCTAAAATTAGCATGTTTAAAGTGATTTTCATGCTTCCAGGGGCCCAAAACACAAGATTTATGGAATGGTTAAAAGTGCATGAAAATGGCCAATTTACTCACTCTGAGTTCTCAAAAAGGGTTTCTTCACCCCGGGAAGTTAATTAAATACCATTTGGAGGCATTTAATGTTCGAGAAAAAACGGCTGATTTTCGACAAAAGAGATAACACCCCCCATTACGTCATGCTTCAGAAATGTGGAAAATGGTCAGTTTTCAAATGTTTTATTTTTGAACGTCAGTTCACATTTGTAGGTGGATCATCAGTGTTAGAGCTAAAATTAGCATGTTTAAAGTGATTTTCATGCTTCTTGGGGCCCAAAACACAAGATTTATGGAATGGTTAAAAGTGCATGAAAATGGCCAATTTGCTCACTCTGAGTTCTCAAAAAGGTTTTCTTCACCCCGGGAAGTTAATTAAATACCATTTGGAGGCATTTAATGTTAGAGCAAAAACGGCTGATTTTCGACAAAAGAGATAACACCCCCCATTACGTCATGCTTCAGAAATGTGGAAAATGGTCCGTTTTCAAATGTTTCATTTTTGAACGTCAGTTCACATTTGTAGGTGGATCATCAGTGTTAGAGCTAAAATTAGCATGTTTAAAGTGATTTTCATGCTTCCAGGGGCTCGGGAAGTTAATTAAATACCATTTGGAGGCATTTAATGTTCGAGCAAAAACGGCTGATTTTCGACAAAAGAGATAACACCCCCCCATTACGTCATGCTTCAGAAATGTGGAAAATGGTCCGTTTTCAAATGTTTTATTTTTGAACGTCAGTTCACATTTGTAGGTGGATCATCAGTGTTAGAGCTAAAATTAGCATGTTTAAAGTGATTTTCATGCTTCCAGGGGCTCGGGAAGTGAAATAAATACCATTTGGAGGCATTTAATGTTCGAGCAAAAACGGCTGATTTTCGACAAAAGAGATAACACCCCCCCATTACGTCATGCTTCAGAAATGTGGAAAATGGTCCGTTTTCAAATGTTTTATTTTTGAACGTCAGTTCACATTTGTAGGTGGATCATCAGTGTTAGAGCTAAAATTAGCATGTTTAAAGTGATTTTCATGCTTCCAGGGGCCCAAAACACAAGATTTATGGAATGGTTAAAAGTGCATGAAAATGGCCAATTTACTCACTCTGAGTTCTCAAAAAGGGTTTCTTCACCCCGGGAAGTTAATTAAATACCATTTGGAGGCATTTAATGTTAGAGCAAAAACGGCTGATTTTCGACAAAAGAGATAACACCCCCCCATTACGTCATGCTTCAGAAATGTGGAAAATGGTCCGTTTTCAAATGTTTCATTTTTGAACGTCAGTTCACATTTGTAGGTGGATCATCAGTGTTAGAGCTAAAATTAGCATGTTTAAAGTGATTTTCATGCTTCCAGGGGCTCGGGAAGTTAATTAAATACCATTTGGAGGCATTTAATATTAGAGCAAAAACAGCTGATTTTCGACAAAAGAGATAACACTCCCCCATTACGTCATGCTTCAGAAATGTGGAAAATGGTCCGTTTTCAAATGTTTTATTTTTGAACGTCAGTTCACATTTGTAGGTGGATCATCAGTGTTAGAGCTAAAATTAGCATGTTTAAAGTGATTTTCATGCTTCCAGGGGCCCAAAACACAAGATTTATGGAATGGTTAAAAGTGCATGAAAATGGCCAATTTACTCACTCTGAGTTCTCAAAAAGGGTTTCTTCACCCCGGGAAGTTAATTAAATACCATTTGGAGGCATTTAATGTTAGAGCAAAAACGGCTGATTTTCGACAAAAGAGATAACACCCCCCCCATTACGTCATGCTTCAGAAATGTGGAAAATGGTCCGTTTTCAAATGTTTTATTTTTGAACGTCAGTTCACATTTGTAGGTGGATCATCAGTGTTAGAGCTAAAATTAGCATGTTTAAAGTGATTTTCATGCTTCCAGGGGCTCGGGAAGTTAATTAAATACCATTTGGAGGCATTTAATGTTCGAGCAAAAACGGCTGATTTTCCACAAAAGAGAGAACACCCCCCCATTACGTCATGCTTCAGAAATGTGGAAAATGGTCCGTTTTCAAATGTTTTATTTTTGAACGTCAGTTCACATTTGTAGGTGGATCATCAGTGTTAGAGCTAAAATTAGCATGTTTAAAGTGATTTTCATGCTTCCAGGGGCCCAAAACACAAGATTTATGGAATGGTTAAAAGTGCATGAAAATGGCCAATTTACTCACTCTGAGTTCTCAAAAAGGGTTTCTTCACCCCGGGAAGTTAATTAAATACCATTTGGAGGCATTTAATGTTAGAGCAAAAACGGCTGATTTTCGACAAAAGAGATAACACCCCCCCATTACGTCATGCTTCAGAAATGTGGAAAATGGTCCGTTTTCAAATGTTTTATTTTTGAACGTCAGTTCACATTTGTAGGTGGATCATCAGTGTTAGAGCTAAAATTAGCATGTTTAAAGTGATTTTCATGCTTCCAGGGGCCCAAAACACAAGATTTATGGAATGGTTAAAAGTGCATGAAAATGGCCAATTTACTCACTCTGAGTTCTCAAAAAGGGTTTCTTCACCCCGGGAAGTTAATTAAATACCATTTGGAGGCATTTAATGTTAGAGCAAAAACGGCTGATTTTCGACAAAAGAGATAACACCCCCCCATTACGTCATGCTTCAGAAATGTGGAAAATGGTCCGTTTTCAAATGTTTCATTTTTGAACGTCAGTTCACATTTGTAGGTGGATCATCAGTGTTAGAGCTAAAATTAGCATGTTTAAAGTGATTTTCATGCTTCCAGGGGCTCGGGAAGTTAATTAAATACCATTTGGAGGCATTTAATATTAGAGCAAAAACAGCTGATTTTCGACAAAAGAGATAACACTCCCCCATTACGTCATGCTTCAGAAATGTGGAAAATGGTCCGTTTTCAAATGTTTTATTTTTGAACGTCAGTTCACATTTGTAGGTGGATCATCAGTGTTAGAGCTAAAATTAGCATGTTTAAAGTGATTTTCATGCTTCCAGGGGCCCAAAACACAAGATTTATGGAATGGTTAAAAGTGCATGAAAATGGCCAATTTACTCACTCTGAGTTCTCAAAAAGGGTTTCTTCACCCCGGGAAGTTAATTAAATACCATTTGGAGGCATTTAATGTTAGAGCAAAAACGGCTGATTTTCGACAAAAGAGATAACACCCCCCCCATTACGTCATGCTTCAGAAATGTGGAAAATGGTCCGTTTTCAAATGTTTTATTTTTGAACGTCAGTTCACATTTGTAGGTGGATCATCAGTGTTAGAGCTAAAATTAGCATGTTTAAAGTGATTTTCATGCTTCCAGGGGCTCGGGAAGTTAATTAAATACCATTTGGAGGCATTTAATGTTCGAGCAAAAACGGCTGATTTTCCACAAAAGAGAGAACACCCCCCCATTACGTCATGCTTCAGAAATGTGGAAAATGGTCCGTTTTCAAATGTTTTATTTTTGAACGTCAGTTCACATTTGTAGGTGGATCATCAGTGTTAGAGCTAAAATTAGCATGTTTAAAGTGATTTTCATGCTTCCAGGGGCCCAAAACACAAGATTTATGGAATGGTTAAAAGTGCATGAAAATGGCCAATTTACTCACTCTGAGTTCTCAAAAAGGGTTTCTTCACCCCGGGAAGTTAATTAAATACCATTTGGAGGCATTTAATGTTAGAGCAAAAACGGCTGATTTTCGACAAAAGAGATAACACCCCCCCATTACGTCATGCTTCAGAAATGTGGAAAATGGTCCGTTTTCAAATGTTTTATTTTTGAACGTCAGTTCACATTTGTAGGTGGATCATCAGTGTTAGAGCTAAAATTAGCATGTTTAAAGTGATTTTCATGCTTCCAGGGGCCCAAAACACAAGATTTATGGAATGGTTAAAAGTGCATGAAAATGGCCAATTTACTCACTCTGAGTTCTCAAAAAGGGTTTCTTCACCCCGGGAAGTTAATTAAATACCATTTGGAGGCATTTAATGTTAGAGCAAAAACGGCTGATTTTCGACAAAAGAGATAACACCCCCCCATTACGTCATGCTTCAGAAATGTGGAAAATGGTCCGTTTTCAAATGTTTTATTTTTGAACGTCAGTTCACATTTGTAGGTGGATCATCAGTGTTAGAGCTAAAATTAGCATGTTTAAAGTGATTTTCATGCTTCCAGGGGCTCGGGAAGTTAATTAAATACCATTTGGAGGCATTTAATGTTAGAGCAAAAACAGCTGATTTTCGACAAAAGAGATAACACCCCCCCATTACGTCATGCTTCAGAAATGTGGAAAATGGTCCGTTTTCAAATATTTTATTTTTGAACGTCAGTTCACATTTGTAGGTGGATCATCAGTGTTAGAGCTAAAATTAGCATGTTTAAAGTGATTTTCATGCTTCCAGGGGCCCAAAACACAAGATTTATGGAATGGTTAAAAGTGCATGAAAATGGCCAATTTACTCACTCTGAGTTCTCAAAAAGGGTTTCTTCACCCCGGGAAGTTAATTAAATACCATTTGGAGGCATTTAATGTTAGAGCAAAAACGGCTGATTTTCGACAAAAGAGATAACACCCCCCCATTACGTCATGCTTCAGAAATGTGGAAAATGGTCCGTTTTCAAATGTTTTATTTTTGAACGTCAGTTCACATTTGTAGGTGGATCATCAGTGTTAGAGCTAAAATTAGCATGTTTAAAGTGATTTTCATGCTTCCAGGGGCCCAAAACACAAGATTTATGGAATGGTTAAAAGTGCATGAAAATGGCCAATTTACTCACTCTGAGTTCTCAAAAAGGGTTTCTTCACCCCGGGAAGTTAATTAAATACCATTTGGAGGCATTTAATGTTAGAGCAAAAACGGCTGATTTTCGACAAAAGAGATAACACCCCCCCATTACGTCATGCTTCAGAAATGTGGAAAATGGTCCGTTTTCAAATGTTTTATTTTTGAACGTCAGTTCACATTTGTAGGTGGATCATCAGTGTTAGAGCTAAAATTAGCATGTTTAAAGTGATTTTCATGCTTCCAGGGGCTCGGGAAGTTAATTAAATACCATTTGGAGGCATTTAATGTTCGAGCAAAAACGGCTGATTTTCGACAAAAGAGATAACACCCCCCCATTACGTCATGCTTCAGAAATGTGGAAAATGGTCCGTTTTCAAATGTTTTATTTTTGAACGTCAGTTCACATTTGTAGGTGGATCATCAGTGTTAGAGCTAAAATTAGCATGTTTAAAGTGATTTTCATGCTTCCAGGGGCTCGGGAAGTTAATTAAATACCATTTGGAGGCATTTAATGTTCGAGCAAAAACGGCTGATTTTCGACAAAAGAGATAACACCCCCCCATTACGTCATGCTTCAGAAATGTGGAAAATGGTCCGTTTTCAAATGTTTTATTTTTGAACGTCAGTTCACATTTGTAGGTGGATCATCAGTGTTAGAGCTAAAATTAGCATGTTTAAAGGGATTTTCATGCTTCCAGGGGCCCAAAACACAAGATTTATGGAATGGTTAAAAGTGCATGAAAATGGCCAATTTACTCACTCTGAGTTCTCAAAAAGGGTTTCTTCACCCCGGGAAGTTAATTAAATACCATTTGGAGGCATTTAATGTTCGAGAAAAAACGGCTGATTTTCGACAAAAGAGATAACACCCCCCATTACGTCATGCTTCAGAAATGTGGAAAATGGTCAGTTTTCAAATGTTTTATTTTTGAACGTCAGTTCACATTTGTAGGTGGATCATCAGTGTTAGAGCTAAAATTAGCATGTTTAAAGTGATTTTCATGCTTCTTGGGGCCCAAAACACAAGATTTATGGAATGGTTAAAAGTGCATGAAAATGGCCAATTTGCTCACTCTGAGTTCTCAAAAAGGTTTTCTTCACCCCGGGAAGTTAATTAAATACCATTTGGAGGCATTTAATGTTAGAGCAAAAACGGCTGATTTTCGACAAAAGAGATAACACCCCCCATTACGTCATGCTTCAGAAATGTGGAAAATGGTCCGTTTTCAAATGTTTCATTTTTGAACGTCAGTTCACATTTGTAGGTGGATCATCAGTGTTAGAGCTAAAATTAGCATGTTTAAAGTGATTTTCATGCTTCCAGGGGCTCGGGAAGTTAATTAAATACCATTTGGAGGCATTTAATGTTCGAGCAAAAACGGCTGATTTTCGACAAAAGAGATAACACCCCCCCATTACGTCATGCTTCAGAAATGTGGAAAATGTTCCGTTTTCAAATGTTTTATTTTTGAACGTCAGTTCACATTTGTAGGTGGATCATCAGTGTTAGAGCTAAAATTAGCATGTTTAAAGTGATTTTCATGCTTCCAGGGGCTCGGGAAGTGAAATAAATACCATTTGAAGGCATTTAATGTTCGAGCAAAAACGGCTGATTTTCGACAAAAGAGATAACACCCCCCCATTACGTCATGCTTCAGAAATGTGGAAAATGGTCCGTTTTCAAATGTTTTATTTTTGAACGTCAGTTCACATTTGTAGGTGGATCATCAGTGTTAGAGCTAAAATTAGCATGTTTAAAGTGATTTTCATGCTTCCAGGGGCCCAAAACACAAGATTTATGGAATGGTTAAAAGTGCATGAAAATGGCCAATTTACTCACTCTGAGTTCTCAAAAAGGGTTTCGTCACCCCGGGAAGTTAATTAAATACCATTTGGAGGCATTTAATGTTAGAGCAAAAACGGCTGATTTTCGACAAAAGAGATAACACCCCCCCATTACGTCATGCTTCAGAAATGTGGAAAATGGTCCGTTTTCAAATGTTTCATTTTTGAACGTCAGTTCACATTTGTAGGTGGATCATCAGTGTTAGAGCTAAAATTAGCATGTTTAAAGTGATTTTCATGCTTCCAGGGGCTCGGGAAGTTAATTAAATACCATTTGGAGGCATTTAATATTAGAGCAAAAACAGCTGATTTTCGACAAAAGAGATAACACTCCCCCATTACGTCATGCTTCAGAAATGTGGAAAATGGTCCGTTTTCAAATGTTTTATTTTTGAACGTCAGTTCACATTTGTAGGTGGATCATCAGTGTTAGAGCTAAAATTAGCATGTTTAAAGTGATTTTCATGCTTCCAGGGGCCCAAAACACAAGATTTATGGAATGGTTAAAAGTGCATGAAAATGGCCAATTTACTCACTCTGAGTTCTCAAAAAGGGTTTCTTCACCCCGGGAAGTTAATTAAATACCATTTGGAGGCATTTAATGTTAGAGCAAAAACGGCTGATTTTCGACAAAAGAGATAACACCCCCCCCCATTACGTCATGCTTCAGAAATGTGGAAAATGGTCCGTTTTCAAATGTTTTATTTTTGAACGTCAGTTCACATTTGTAGGTGGATCATCAGTGTTAGAGCTAAAATTAGCATGTTTAAAGTGATTTTCATGCTTCCAGGGGCCCAAAACACAAGATTTATGGAATGGTTAAAAGTGCATGAAAATGGCCAATTTACTCACTCTGAGTTCTCAAAAAGGGTTTCTTCACCCCGGGAAGTTAATTAAATACCATTTGGAGGCATTTAATGTTAGAGCAAAAACGGCTGATTTTCGACAAAAGAGATAACACCCCCCCATTACGTCATGCTTCAGAAATGTGGAAAATGGTCCGTTTTCAAATGTGTTATTTTTGAACGTCAGTTCACATTTGTAGGTGGATCATCAGTGTTAGAGCTAAAATTAGCATGTTTAAAGTGATTTTCATGCTTCCAGGGGCCCAAAACACAAGATTTATGGAATGGTTAAAAGTGCATGAAAATGGCCAATTTACTCACTCTGAGTTCTCAAAAAGGGTTTCTTCACCCCGGGAAGTTAATTAAATACCATTTAGAGGCATTTAATGTTAGAGCAAAAACGGCTGATTTTCGACAAAAGAGATAACACCCCCCCATTACGTCATGCTTCAGAAATGTGGAATATGGTCCGTTTTCAAATGTTTTATTTTTGAACGTCAGTTCACATTTGTGGGTGGATCATCAGTGTTAGAGCTAAAATTAGCATGTTTAAAGTGATTTTCATGCTTCCAGGGGCTCGGGAAGTTAATTAAATACCATTTGGAGGCATCTAATGTTCGAGCAAAAACGGCTGATTTTCGACAAAAGAGATAACACCCCCCCATTACGTCATGCTTCAGAAATGTGGAAAATGGTCCGTTTTCAAATGTTTTATTTTTGAACGTCAGTTCACATTTGTAGGTGGATCATCAGTGTTAGAGCTAAAATTAGCATGTTTAAAGTGATTTTCATGCTTCCAGGGGCTCGGGAAGTTAATTAAATACCATTTGGAGGCATTTAATGTTCGAGCAAAAACGGCTGATTTTCGACAAAAGAGATAACACCCCCCCATTACGTCATGCTTCAGAAATGTGGAAAATGGTCCGTTTTCAAATGTTTTATTTTTGAACGTCAGTTCACATTTGTAGGTGGATCATCAGTGTTAGAGCTAACATTAGCATGTTTAAAGTGATTTTCATGCTTCCAGGGGCCCAAAACACAAGATTTATGGAATGGTTAAAAGTGCATGAAAATGGCCAATTTACTCACTCTGAGTTCTCAAAAAGGGTTTCTTCACCCCGGGAAGTTAATTAAATACCATTTGGAGGCATTTAATGTTAGAGCAAAAACGGCTGATTTTCGACAAAAGAGATAACACCCCCCCCATTACGTCATGCTTCAGAAATGTGGAAAATGGTCCGTTTTCAAATGTTTTATTCTTGAACGTCAGTTCACATTTGTAGGTGGATCATCAGTGTTAGAGCTAAAATTAGCATGTTTAAAGTGATTTTCATGCTTCCAGGGGCTCGGGAAGTTAATTAAATACCAGTTGGAGGCATTTAATGTTCGAGCAAAAACGGCTGATTTTCGACAAAAGAGATAACACCCCCCCATTACGTCATGCTTCAGAAATGTGGAAAATGGTCCGTTTTCAAATGTTTTATTTTTGAACGTCAGTTCACATTTGTAGGTGGATCATCAGTGTTAGAGCTAAAATTAGCATGTTTAAAGTGATTTTCATGCTTCCAGGGGCCCAAAACACAAGATTTATGGAATGGTTAAAAGTGCATGAAAATGGCCAATTTACTCACTCTGAGTTCTCAAAAAGGGTTTCTTCACCCCGGGAAGTGAAATAAATACCATTTGGAGGCATTTAATGTTAGAGCAAAAACGGCTGATTTTCGACAAAAGAGATAACACCCCCCCATTACGTCATGCTTCAGAAATGTGGAAAATGGTCCGTTTTCAAATGTTTTATTTTTGAACGTCAGTTCACATTTGTAGGTGGATCATCAGTGTTAGAGCTAAAATTAGCATGTTTAAAGTGATTTTCATGCTTCCAGGGGCTCGGGAAGTGAAATAAATACCATTTGGAGGCATTTAATGTTCAAGCAAAAACGGCTTATTTTCGACAAAAGAGATAACACCCCCCCATTACGTCATGCTTCAGAAATGTGGAAAATAGTCCGTTTTCAAATGTTTTATTTTTGAACGTCAGTTCACATTTGTAGGTGGATCATCAGTGTTAGAGCAAAAATTAGCATGTTTAAAGTGATTTTCATGCTTCCAGGGTCCCAAAACACAAGATTTATGGAATGGTTAAAAGTGCATGAAAATGGCCAATTTACTCACTCTGAGTTCTCAAAAAGGGTTTCTTCACCCCGGGAAGTTAATTAAATACCATTTGGAGGCATTTAATGTTAGAGCAAAAACGGCTGATTTTCGACAAAAGAGATAACACCCCCCCTTTACGTCATGCTTCAGAAATGTGGAAAATGGTCCGTTTTCAAATGTTTTATTTTTGAACGTCAGTTCACATTTGTAGGTGGATCATCAGTGTTAGAGCTAAAATTAGCATGTTTAAAGTGATTTTCATGCTTCCAGGGGCTCGGGAAGTTAATTAAATACCATTTGGAGGCATTTAATGTTAGAGCAAAAACGGCTGATTTTCGACAAAAGAGATAACACCCCCCCATTACGTCATGCTTCAGAAATGTGGAAAATGGTCTGTTTTCAAATGTTTTATTTTTGAACGTCAGTTCACATTTGTAGGTGGATCATCAGTGTTAGAGCTAAAATTAGCATGTTTAAAGTGATTTTCATGCTTCCAGGGGCTCGGGAAGTTAATTAAATACCATTTGGAGGCATTTAATGTTCGAGCAAAAACGGCTGATTTTCGACAAAAGAGATAACACCCCCCCATTACGTCATGCTTCAGAAATGTGGAAAATGGTCCGTTTTCAAATGTTTTATTTTTGAACGTCAGTTCACATTTGTAGGTGGATCATCAGTGTTAGAGCTAAAATTAGCATGTTTAAAGTGATTTTCATGCTTCCAGGGGCCCAAAACACACGATTTATGGAATGGTTAAAAGTGCATGAAAATGGCCAATTTACTCACTCTGAGTTCTCAAAAAGGGTTTCTTCACCCCGGGAAGTTAATTAAATACCATTTGGAGGCATTTAATGTTAGAGCAAAAACAGCTGATTTTCGACAAAAGAGATAACACCCCCCCCATTACGTCATGCTTCAGAAATGTGGAAAATGGTCCGTTTTCAAATGTTTTATTTTTGAACGTCAGTTCACATTTGTAGGTGGATCATCAGTGTTAGAGCTAAAATTAGCATGTTTAAAGTGATTTTCATGCTTCCAGGGGCTCGGGAAGTTATCTAAATACCATTTGGAGGCATTTAATGTTCGAGCAAAATCGGCTGATTTTCGACAAAAGAGATAACACCCCCCCATTACGTCATGCTTCAGAAATGTGGAAAATGGTCCGTTTTCAAATGTTTTATTTTTGAACGTCAGTTCACATTTGTAGGTGGATCATCAGTGTTAGAGCTAAAATTAGCATGTTTCAAGTGATTTTCATGCTTCCAGGGGCCCAAAACACAAGATTTATGGAATGGTTAAAAGTGCATGAAAATGGCCAATTTACTCACTCTGAGTTCTCAAAAAGGGTTTCTTCACCCCGGGAAGGTAATTAAATACCATTTGGAGGCATTTAATGTTCGAGCAAAAACGGCTGATTTTCGACAAAAGAGATAACACCCCCCCATTACGTCATGCTTCAGAAATGTGGAAAATGGTCCGTTTTCAAATGTTTTATTTTTGAACGTCAGTTCACATTTGTAGGTGGATCATCAGTGTTAGAGCTAACATTAGCATGTTTAAAGTGATTTTCATGCTTCCAGGGGCCCAAAACACAAGATTTATGGAATGGTTAAAAGTGCATGAAAATGGCCAATTTACTCACTCTGAGTTCTCAAAAAGGGTTTCTTCACCCCGGGAAGTTAATTAAATACCATTTGGAGGCATTTAATGTTAGAGCAAAAACGGCTGATTTTCGACAAAAGAGATAACACCCCCCCCCATTACGTCATGCTTCAGAAATGTGGAAAATGGTCCGTTTTCAAATGTTTTATTCTTGAACGTCAGTTCACATTTGTAGGTGGATCATCAGTGTTAGAGCTAAAATTAGCATGTTTAAAGTGATTTTCATGCTTCCAGGGGCTCGGGAAGTTAATTAAATACCAGTTGGAGGCATTTAATGTTCGAGCAAAAACGGCTGATTTTCGACAAAAGAGATAACACCCCCCCATTACGTCATGCTTCAGAAATGTGGAAAATGGTCCGTTTTCAAATGTTTTATTTTTGAACGTCAGTTCACATTTGTAGGTGGATCATCAGTGTTAGAGCTAAAATTAGCATGTTTAAAGTGATTTTCATGCTTCCAGGGGCCCAAAACACAAGATTTATGGAATGGTTAAAAGTGCATGAAAATGGCTAATTTACTCACTCTGAGTTCTCAAAAAGGGTTTCTTCACCCCGGGAAGTGAAATAAATACCATTTGGAGGCATTTAATGTTAGAGCAAAAACGGCTGATTTTCGACAAAAGAGATAACACCCCCCCATTACGTCATGCTTCAGAAATGTGGAAAATGGTCCGTTTTCAAATGTTTTATTTTTGAACGTCAGTTCACATTTGTAGGTGGATCATCAGTGTTAGAGCTAAAATTAGCATGTTTAAAGTGATTTTCATGCTTCCAGGGGCTCGGGAAGTGAAATAAATACCATTTGGAGGCATTTAATGTTCAAGCAAAAACGGCTTATTTTCGACAAAAGAGATAACACCCCCCCATTACGTCATGCTTCAGAAATGTGGAAAATGGTCCGTTTTCAAATGTTTTATTTTTGAACGTCAGTTCACATTTGTAGGTGGATCATCAGTGTTAGAGCAAAAATTAGCATGTTTAAAGTGATTTTCATGCTTCCAGGGTCCCAAAACACAAGATTTATGGAATGGTTAAAAGTGCATGAAAATGGCCAATTTACTCACTCTGAGTTCTCAAAAAGGGTTTCTTCACCCCGGGAAGTTAATTAAATACCATTTGGAGGCATTTAATGTTAGAGCAAAAACGGCTGATTTTCGACAAAAGAGATAACACCCCCCCTTTACGTCATGCTTCAGAAATGTGGAAAATGGTCCGTTTTCAAATGTTTTATTTTTGAACGTCAGTTCACATTTGTAGGTGGATCATCAGTGTTAGAGCTAAAATTAGCATGTTTAAAGTGATTTTCATGCTTCCAGGGGCTCGGGAAGTTAATTAAATACCATTTGGAGGCATTTAATGTTAGAGCAAAAACGGCTGATTTTCGACAAAAGAGATAACACCCCCCCATTACGTCATGCTTCAGAAATGTGGAAAATGGTCCGTTTTCAAATGTTTTATTTTTGAACGTCAGTTCACATTTGTAGGTGGATCATCAGTGTTAGAGCTAAAATTAGCATGTTTAAAGTGATTTTCATGCTTCCAGGGGCTCGGGAAGTTAATTAAATACCATTTGGAGGCATTTAATGTTCGAGCAAAAACGGCTGATTTTCGACAAAAGAGATAACACCCCCCCATTACGTCATGCTTCAGAAATGTGGAAAATGGTCCGTTTTCAAATGTTTTATTTTTGAACGTCAGTTCACATTTGTAGGTGGATCATCAGTGTTAGAGCTAAAATTAGCATGTTTAAAGTGATTTTCATGCTTCCAGGGGCCCAAAACACACGATTTATGGAATGGTTAAAAGTGCATGAAAATGGCCAATTTACTCACTCTGAGTTCTCAAAAAGGGTTTCTTCACCCCGGGAAGTTAATTAAATACCATTTGGAGGCATTTAATGTTAGAGCAAAAACAGCTGATTTTCGACAAAAGAGATAACACCCCCCCCATTACGTCATGCTTCAGAAATGTGGAAAATGGTCCGTTTTCAAATGTTTTATTTTTGAACGTCAGTTCACATTTGTAGGTGGATCATCAGTGTTAGAGCTAAAATTAGCATGTTTAAAGTGATTTTCATGCTTCCAGGGGCTCGGGAAGTTAATTAAATACCATTTGGAGGCATTTAATGTTCGAGCAAAATCGGCTGATTTTCGACAAAAGAGATAACACCCCCCCATTACGTCATGCTTCAGAAATGTGGAAAATGGTCCGTTTTCAAATGTTTTATTTTTGAACGTCAGTTCACATTTGTAGGTGGATCATCAGTGTTAGAGCTAAAATTAGCATGTTTAAAGTGATTTTCATGCTTCCAGGGGCCCAAAACACAAGATTTATGGAATGGTTAAAAGTGCATGAAAATGGCCAATTTACTCACTCTGAGTTCTCAAAAAGGGTTTCTTCACCCCGGGAAGTTAATTAAATACCATTTGGAGGCATTTAATGTTCGAGCAAAAACGGCTGATTTTCGACAAAAGAGATAACACCCCCCCATTACGTCATGCTTCAGAAATGTGGAAAATGGTCCGTTTTCAAATGTTTTATTTTTGAACGTCAGTTCACATTTGTAGGTGGATCATCAGTGTTAGAGCTAAAATTAGCATGTTTAAAGTGATTTTCATGCTTCCAGGGGCCCAAAACACAAGATTTATGGAATGGTTAAAAGTGCATGAAAATGGCCAATTTACTCACTCTGAGTTCTCAAAAAGGGTTTCTTCACCCCGGGAAGTTAATTAAATACCATTTGGAGGCATTTAATGTTAGAGCAAAAACGGCTGATTTTCGACAAAAGAGATAACACCCCCCCATTACGTCATGCTTCAGAAATGTGGAAAATGGTCCGTTTTCAAATGTTTATTTTTGAACGTCAGTTCACATTTGTAGGTGGATCATCAGTGTTAGAGCTAAAATTAGCATGTTTAAAGTGATTTTCATGCTTCCAGGGGCTCGGGAAGTTAATTAAATACCATTTGGAGGCATTTAATGTTCGAGCAAAAACGGCTGATTTTCGACAAAAGAGATAACACCCCCCCATTACGTCATGCTTCAGAAATGTGGAAAATGGTCCGTTTTCAAATGTTTTATTTTTGAACGTCAGTTCACATTTGTAGGTGGATCATCAGTGTTAGAGCTAAAATTAGCATGTTTAAAGTGATTTTCATGCTTCCAGGGGCCCAAAACACAAGATTTATGGAATGGTTAAAAGTGCATGAAAATGGCCAATTTACTCACTCTGAGTTCTCAAAAAGGGTTTCTTCACCCCGGGAAGTTAATTAAATACCATTTGGAGGCATTTAATGTTCGAGCAAAAACGGCTGATTTTCGACAAAAGAGATAACACCCCCCATTACGTCATGCTTCAGAAATGTGGAAAATGGTCCGTTTTCAAATGTTTTATTTTTGAATGTCAGTTCACATTTGTAGGTGGATCATCAGTATTAGAGCTAAAATTAGCATGTTTAAAGTGATTTTCATGCTTCCAGGGGCCCAAAACACAAGATTTATGGAATGGTTAAAAGTGCATGAAAATGGCCAATTTACTCACTCTGAGTTCTCAAAAAGGGTTTCTTCACCCCGGGAAGTTAATTAAATACCATTTGGAGGCATTTAATGTTCAAGCAAAAACGGCTGATTTTCGACAAAAGAGATAACACCCCCCCATTACGTCATGCTTCAGAAATGTGGAAAATGGTCCGTTTTCAAATGTTTTATTTTTGAACGTCAGTTCACATTTGTAGGTGGATCATCAGTGTTAGAGCTGAAATTAGCATGTTTAAAGTGATTTTCATGCTTCTTGGGGCCCAAAACACAAGATTTATGGAATGGTTAAAAGTGCATGAAAATGGCCAATTTACTCACTCTGAGTTCTCAAAAAGGGTTTCTTCACCCCGGGAAGTTAATTAAATACCATTTGGAGGCATTTAATGTTCGAGCAAAAACGGCTGATTTTCGACAAAAGAGATAACACCCCCCCATTACGTCATGCTTCAGAAATGTGGAAAATGGTCCGTTTTCAAATGTTTTATTTTTGAACGTCAGTTCACATTTGTAGGTGGATCATCAGTGTTAGAGCTAAAATTAGCATGTTTAAAGTGATTTTCATGCTTCCAGGGGCTCAGGAAGTTAATTAAATACCATTTGGAGGCATTTAATGTTCGAGCAAAAACGGCTGATTTTCGACAAAAGAGATAACACCCCCCCCATTACGTCATGCTTCAGAAATGTGGAAAATGGTCCGTTTTCAAATGTTTTATTTTTGAACGTCAGTTCTCATTTGTAGGTGGATCATCAGTGTTAGAGCTAAAATTAGCATGTTTAAAGTGATTTTCATGCTTCCAGGGGCTCGGGAAGTGAAATAAATACCATTTGGAGGCATTTAATGTTCGAGCAAAAACGGCTGATTTTCGACAAAAGAGATAACACCCCCCCATTACGTCATGCTTCAGAAATGTGGAAAATGGTCCGTTTTCAAATGTTTTATTTTTGAACGTCAGTTCACATTTGTAGGTGGATCATCAGTGTTAGAGCTAAAATGAGCATGTTTAAAGTGATTTTCATGCTTCTTGGGGCCCAAAAAACAAGATTTATGGAATGGTTAAAAGTGCATGAAAATGGCCAATTTACTCACTCTGAGTTCTCAAAAAGGGTTTCTTCACCCCGGGAAGTTAATTAAATACCATTTGGAGGCATTTAATGTTAGAGCAAAAACGGCTGATTTTCCACAAAAGAGATAACACCCCCCCATTACGTCATGCTTCAGAAATGTGGAAAATGGTCCATTTTCAAATGTTTTATTTTTGAACGTCAGTTCACATTTGTAGGTGGATCATCAGTGTTAGAGCTAAAATTAGCATGTTTAAAGTGATTTTCATGCTTCCAGGGGCCCAAAACACAAGATTTATGGAATGGTTAAAAGTGCATGAAAATGGCCAATTTACTCACTCTGAGTTCTCAAAAAGGGTTTCTTCACCCCGGGAAGTTAATTAAATACCATTTGGAGGCATTTAATGTTAGAGCAAAAACGGCTGATTTTCGACAAAAGAGATAACACCCCCCCATCACGTCATGCTTCAGAAATGTGGAAAATGGTCCGTTTTCAAATGTTTCATTTTTGAACGTCAGTTCACATTTGTAGGTGGATCATCAGTGTTAGAGCTAAAATTAGCATGTTTAAAGTGATTTTCATGCTTCCAGGGGCTCGGGAAGTTAATTAAATACCATTTGGAGGCATTTAATGTTAGAGCAAAAACAGCTGATTTTCGACAAAAGAGATAACACCCCCCCATTACGTCATGCTTCAGAAATGTGGAAAATGGTCCGTTTTCAAATATTTTATTTTTGAACGTCAGTTCACATTTGTAGGTGGATCATCAGTGTTAGAGCTAAAATTAGCATGTTTAAAGTGATTTTCATGCTTCCAGGGGCCCAAAACACAAGATTTATGGAATGGTTAAAAGTGCATGAAAATGGCCAATTTACTCACTCTGAGTTCTCAAAAAGGGTTTCTTCACCCCGGGAAGTTAATTAAATACCATTTGGAGGCATTTAATGTTAGAGCAAAAACGGCTGATTTTCGACAAAAGAGATAACACCCCCCCATTACGTCATGCTTCAGAAATGTGGAAAATGGTCCGTTTTCAAATGTTTTATTTTTGAACGTCAGTTCACATTTGTAGGTGGATCATCAGTGTTAGAGCTAAAATTAGCATGTTTAAAGTGATTTTCATGCTTCCAGGGGCCCAAAACACAAGATTTATGGAATGGTTAAAAGTGCATGAAAATGGCCAATTTACTCACTCTGAGTTCTCAAAAAGGGTTTCTTCACCCCGGGAAGTTAATTAAATACCATTTGGAGGCATTTAATGTTAGAGCAAAAATGGCTGATTTTCGACAAAAGAGATAACACCCCCCCATTACGTCATGCTTCAGAAATGTGGAAAATGGTCCGTTTTCAAATGTTTTATTTTTGAACGTCAGTTCACATTTGTAGGTGGATCATCAGTGTTAGAGCTAAAATTAGCATGTTTAAAGTGATTTTCATGCTTCCAGGGGCTCGGGAAGTTAATTAAATACCATTTGGAGGGATTTAATGTTCGAGCAAAAACGGCTGATTTTCGACAAAAGAGATAACACCCCCCCATTACGTCATGCTTCAGAAATGTGGAAAATGGTCCGTTTTCAAATGTTTTATTTTTGAACGTCAGTTCACATTTGTAGGTGGATCATCAGTGTTAGAGCTAAAATTAGCATGTTTAAAGTGATTTTCATGCTTCCAGGGGCCCAAAACACAAGATTTATGGAATGGTTAAAAGTGCATGAAAATGGCCAATTTACTCACTCTGAGTTCTCAAAAAGGGTTTCTTCACCCCGGGAAGTTAATTAAATACCATTTGGAGGCATTTAATGTTAGAGCAAAAACGGCTGATTTTCGACAAAAGAGATAACACCCCCCCATTACGTCATGCTTCAGAAATGTGGAAAATGGTCCGTTTTCAAATGTTTTATTTTTGAACGTCAGTTCACATTTGTAGGTGGATCATCAGTGTTAGAGCTAAAATTAGCATGTTTAAAGTGATTTTCATGCTTCCAGGGGCCCAAAACACAAGATTTATGGAATGGTTAAAAGTGCATGAAAATGGCCAATTTACTCACTCTGAGTTCTCAGAAAGGGTTTCTTCACCCCGGGAAGTTAATTAAATACCATTTGGAGGCATTTAATGTTAGAGCAAAAACGGCTGATTTTCGACAAAAGAGATAACACCCCCCCATTACGTCATGCTTCAGAAATGTGGAAAATGGTCAGTTTTCAAATGTTTTATTTTTGAACGTCAGTTCACATTTGTAGGTGGATCATCAGTGTTAGAGCTAAAATTAGCATGTTTAAAGTGATTTTCATGCTTCCAGGGGCTCGGGAAGTTAATTAAATACCATTTGGAGGCATTTAATGTTCGAGCAAAAACGGCTGATTTTCGACAAAAGAGATAACACCCCCCCATTACGTCATGCTTCAGAAATGTGGAAAATGGTCCGTTTTCAAATGTTTTATTTTTGAACGTCAGTTCACATTTGTAGGTGGATCATCAGTGTTAGAGCTAAAATTAGCATGTTTAAAGTGATTTTCATGCTTCCAGGGGCTCGGGAAGTTAATTAAATACCATTTGGAGGCATTTAATGTTCGAGCAAAAACGGCTGATTTTCGACAAAAGAGATAACACCCCCCCATTACGTCATGCTTCAGAAATGTGGAAAATGGTCCGTTTTCAAATGTTTTATTTTTGAACGTCAGTTCACATTTGTAGGTGGATCATCAGTGTTAGAGCTAAAATTAGCATGTTTAAAGTGATTTTCATGCTTCCAGGGGCCCAAAACACAAGATTTATGGAATGGTTAAAAGTGCATGAAAATGGCCAATTTACTCACTCTGAGTTCTCAAAAAGGGTTTCTTCACCCCGGGAAGTTAATTAAATACCATTTGGAGGCATTTAATGTTCGAGAAAAAACGGCTGATTTCCGACAAAAGAGATAACACCCCCCATTAAGTCATGCTTCAGAAATGTGGAAAATGGTCAGTTTTCAAATGTTTTATTTTTGAACGTCAGTTCACATTTGTAGGCGGATCATCAGTGTTAGAGCTAAAATTAGCATGTTTAAAGTGATTTTCATGCTTCTTGGGGCCCAAAACACAAGATTTATGGAATGGTTAAAAGTGCATGAAAATGGCCAATTTGCTCACTCTGAGTTCTCAAAAAGGTTTTCTTCACCCCGGGAAGTTAATTAAATACCATTTGGAGGCATTTAATGTTAGAGCAAAAACGGCTGATTTTCGACAAAAGAGATAACACCCCCCATTACGTCATGCTTCAGAAATGTGGAAAATGGTCCGTTTTCAAATGTTTCATTTTTGAACGTCAGTTCACATTTGTAGGTGGATCATCAGTGTTAGAGCTAAAATTAGCATGTTTAAAGTGATTTTCATGCTTCCAGGGGCTCGGGAAGTTAATTAAATACCATTTGGAGGCATTTAATGTTCGAGCAAAAACGGCTGATTTTCGACAAAAGAGATAACACCCCCCCATTACGTCATGCTTCAGAAATGTGGAAAATGGTCCGTTTTCAAATGTTTTATTTTTGAACGTCAGTTCACATTTGTAGGTGGATCATCAGTGTTAGAGCTAAAATTAGCATGTTTAAAGTGATTTTCATGCTTCCAGGGGCTCGGGAAGTGAAATAAATACCATTTGGAGGCATTTAATGTTCGAGCAAAAACGGCTGATTTTCGACAAAAGAGATAACACCCCCCATTACGTCATGCTTCAGAAATGTGGAAAATGGTCCGTTTTCAAATGTTTTATTTTTGAACGTCAGTTCACATTTGTAGGTGGATCATCAGTGTTAGAGCTAAAATTAGCATGTTTAAAGTGATTTTCATGCCTCCAGGGGCCCAAAACACAAGATTTATGGAATGGTTAAAAGTGCATGAAAATGGCCAATTTACTCACTCTGAGTTCTCAAAAAGGGTTTCTTCACCCCGGGAAGTTAATTAAATACCATTTGGAGGCATTTAATGTTAGAGCAAAAACGGCTGATTTTCGACAAAAGAGATAACACCCCCCCATTACGTCATGCTTCAGAAATGTGGAAAATGGTCCGTTTTCAAATGTTTCATTTTTGAACGTCAGTTCACATTTGTAGGTGGATCATCAGTGTTAGAGCTAAAATTAGCATGTTTAAAGTGATTTTCATGCTTCCAGGGGCTCGGGAAGTTAATTAAATACCATTTGGAGGCATTTAATATTAGAGCAAAAACAGCTGATTTTCGACAAAAGAGATAACACTCCCCCATTACGTCATGCTTCAGAAATGTGGAAAATGGTCCGTTTTCAAATGTTTTATTTTTGAACGTCAGTTCACATTTGTAGGTGGATCATCAGTGTTAGAGCTAAAATTAGCATGTTTAAAGTGATTTTCATGCTTCCAGGGGCCCAAAACACAAGATTTATGGAATGGTTAAAAGTGCATGAAAATGGCCAATTTACTCACTCTGAGTTCTCAAAAAGGGTTTCTTCACCCCGGGAAGTTAATTAAATACCATTTGGAGGCATTTAATGTTAGAGCAAAAACGGCTGATTTTCGACAAAAGAGATAACACCCCCCCCATTACGTCATGCTTCAGAAATGTGGAAAATGGTCCGTTTTCAAATGTTTTATTTTTGAACGTCAGTTCACATTTGTAGGTGGATCATCAGTGTTAGAGCTAAAATTAGCATGTTTAAAGTGATTTTCATGCTTCCAGGGGCCCAAAACACAAGATTTATGGAATGGTTAAAAGTGCATGAAAATGGCCAATTTACTCACTCTGAGTTCTCAAAAAGGGTTTCTTCACCCCGGGAAGTTAATTAAATACCATTTGGAGGCATTTAATGTTAGAGCAAAAACGGCTGATTTTCGACAAAAGAGATAACACCCCCCCATTACGTCATGCTTCAGAAATGTGGAAAATGGTCCGTTTTCAAATGTGTTATTTTTGAACGTCAGTTCACATTTGTAGGTGGATCATCAGTGTTAGAGCTAAAATTAGCATGTTTAAAGTGATTTTCATACTTCCAGGGGCCCAAAACACAAGATTTATGGAATGGTTAAAAGTGCATGAAAATGGCCAATTTACTCACTCTGAGTTCTCAAAAAGGGTTTCTTCACCCCGGGAAGTTAATTAAATACCATTTGGAGGCATTTAATGTTAGAGCAAAAACGGCTGATTTTCGACAAAAGAGATAACACCCCCCCATTACGTCATGCTTCAGAAATGTGGAAAATGGTCCGTTTTCAAATGTTTTATTTTTGAACGTCAGTTCACATTTGTGGGTGGATCATCAGTGTTAGAGCTAAAATTAGCATGTTTAAAGTGATTTTCATGCTTCCAGGGGCTCGGGAAGTTAATTAAATACCATTTGGAGGCATCTAATGTTCGAGCAAAAACGGCTGATTTTCGACAAAAGAGATAACACCCCCCCATTACGTCATGCTTCAGAAATGTGGAAAATGGTCCGTTTTCAAATGTTTTATTTTTGAACGTCAGTTCACATTTGTAGGTGGATCATCAGTGTTAGAGCTAAAATTAGCATGTTTAAAGTGATTTTCATGCTTCCAGGGGCTCGGGAAGTTAATTAAATACCATTTGGAGGCATTTAATGTTCGAGCAAAAACGGCTGATTTTCGACAAAAGAGATAACACCCCCCCATTACGTCATGCTTCAGAAATGTGGAAAATGGTCCGTTTTCAAATGTTTTATTTTTGAACGTCAGTTCACATTTGTAGGTGGATCATCAGTGTTAGACCTAACATTAGCATGTTTAAAGTGATTTTCATGCTTCCAGGGGCCCAAAACACAAGATTTATGGAATGGTTAAAAGTGCATGAAAATGGCCAATTTACTCACTCTGAGTTCTCAAAAAGGGTTTCTTCACCCCGGGAAGTTAATTAAATACCATTTGGAGGCATTTAATGTTAGAGCAAAAACGGCTGATTTTCGACAAAAGAGATAACACCCCCCCCATTACGTCATGCTTCAGAAATGTGGAAAATGGTCCGTTTTCAAATGTTTTATTCTTGAACGTCAGTTCACATTTGTAGGTGGATCATCAGTGTTAGAGCTAAAATTAGCATGTTTAAAGTGATTTTCATGCTTCCAGGGGCTCGGGAAGTTAATTAAATACCAGTTGGAGGCATTTAATGTTCGAGCAAAAACGGCTGATTTTCGACAAAAGAGATAACACCCCCCCATTACGTCATGCTTCAGAAATGTGGAAAATGGTCCGTTTTCAAATGTTTTATTTTTGAACGTCAGTTCACATTTGTAGGTGGATCATCAGTGTTAGAGCTAAAATTAGCATGTTTAAAGTGATTTTCATGCTTCCAGGGGCCCAAAACACAAGATTTATGGAATGGTTAAAAGTGCATGAAAATGGCCAATTTACTCACTCTGAGTTCTCAAAAAGGGTTTCTTCACCCCGGGAAGTGAAATAAATACCATTTGGAGGCATTTAATGTTAGAGCAAAAACGGCTGATTTTCGACAAAAGAGATAACACCCCCCCATTACGTCATGCTTCAGAAATGTGGAAAATGGTCCGTTTTCAAATGTTTTATTTTTGAACGTCAGTTCACATTTGTAGGTGGATCATCAGTGTTAGAGCTAAAATTAGCATGTTTAAAGTGATTTTCATGCTTCCAGGGGCTCGGGAAGTGAAATAAATACCATTTGGAGGCATTTAATGTTCAAGCAAAAACGGCTTATTTTCGACAAAAGAGATAACACCCCCCCATTACGTCATGCTTCAGAAATGTGGAAAATGGTCCGTTTTCAAATGTTTTATTTTTGAACGTCAGTTCACATTTGTAGGTGGATCATCAGTGTTAGAGCAAAAATTAGCATGTTTAAAGTGATTTTCATGCTTCCAGGGTCCCAAAACACAAGATTTATGGAATGGTTAAAAGTGCATGAAAATGGCCAATTTACTCACTCTGAGTTCTCAAAAAGGGTTTCTTCACCCCGGGAAGTTAATTAAATACCATTTGGAGGCATTTAATGTTAGAGCAAAAACGGCTGATTTTCGACAAAAGAGATAACACCCCCCCTTTACGTCATGCTTCAGAAATGTGGAAAATGGTCCGTTTTCAAATGTTTTATTTTTGAACGTCAGTTCACATTTGTAGGTGGATCATCAGTGTTAGAGCTAAAATTAGCATGTTTAAAGTGATTTTCATGCTTCCAGGGGCTCGGGAAGTTAATTAAATACCATTTGGAGGCATTTAATGTTAGAGCAAAAACGGCTGATTTTCGACAAAAGAGATAACACCCCCCCATTACGTCATGCTTCAGAAATGTGGAAAATGGTCCGTTTTCAAATGTTTTATTTTTGAACGTCAGTTCACATTTGTAGGTGGATCATCAGTGTTAGAGCTAAAATTAGCATGTTTAAAGTGATTTTCATGCTTCCAGGGGCTCGGGAAGTTAATTAAATACCATTTGGAGGCATTTAATGTTCGAGCAAAAACGGCTGATTTTCGACAAAAGAGATAACACCCCCCCCCATTACGTCATGCTTCAGAAATGTGGAAAATGGTCCGTTTTCAAATGTTTTATTTTTGAACGTCAGTTCACATTTGTAGGTGGATCATCAGTGTTAGAGCTAAAATTAGCATGTTTAAAGTGATTTTCATGCTTCCAGGGGCCCAAAACACACGATTTATGGAATGGTTAAAAGTGCATGAAAATGGCCAATTTACTCACTCTGAGTTCTCAAAAAGGGTTTCTTCACCCCGGGAAGTTAATTAAATACCATTTGGAGGCATTTAATGTTAGAGCAAAAACAGCTGATTTTCGACAAAAGAGATAACACCCCCCCCATTACGTCATGCTTCAGAAATGTGGAAAATGGTCCGTTTTCAAATGTTTTATTTTTGAACGTCAGTTCACATTTGTAGGTGGATCATCAGTGTTAGAGCTAAAATTAGCATGTTTAAAGTGATTTTCATGCTTCCAGGGGCTCGGGAAGTTAATTAAATACCATTTGGAGGCATTTAATGTTCGAGCAAAATCGGCTGATTTTCGACAAAAGAGATAACACCCCCCCATTACGTCATGCTTCAGAAATGTGGAAAATGGTCCGTTTTCAAATGTTTTATTTTTGAACGTCAGTTCACATTTGTAGGTGGATCATCAGTGTTAGAGCTAAAATTAGCATGTTTAAAGTGATTTTCATGCTTCCAGGGGCCCAAAACACAAGATTTATGGAATGGTTAAAAGTGCATGAAAATGGCCAATTTACTCACTCTGAGTTCTCAAAAAGGGTTTCTTCACCCCGGGAAGTTAATTAAATACCATTTGGAGGCATTTAATGTTCGAGCAAAAACGGCTGATTTTCGACAAAAGAGATAACACCCCCCCATTACGTCATGCTTCAGAAATGTGGAAAATGGTCCGTTTTCAAATGTTTTATTTTTGAACGGCAGTTCACATTTGTAGGTGGATCATCAGTGTTAGAGCTAAAATTAGCATGTTTAAAGTGATTTTCATGCTTCCAGGGGCCCAAAACACAAGATTTATGGAATGGTTAAAAGTGCATGAAAATGGCCAATTTACTCACTCTGAGTTCTCAAAAAGGGTTTCTTCACCCCGGGAAGTTAATTAAATACCATTTGGAGGCATTTAATGTTAGAGCAAAAACGGCTGATTTTCGACAAAAGAGATAACACCCCCCCATTACGTCATGCTTCAGAAATGTGGAAAATGGTCCGTTTTCAAATGTTTATTTTTGAACGTCAGTTCACATTTGTAGGTGGATCATCAGTGTTAGAGCTAAAATTAGCATGTTTAAAGTGATTTTCATGCTTCCAGGGGCTCGGGAAGTTAATTAAATACCATTTGGAGGCATTTAATGTTCGAGCAAAAACGGCTGATTTTCGACAAAAGAGATAACACCCCCCCATTACGTCATGCTTCAGAAATGTGGAAAATGGTCCGTTTTCAAATGTTTTATTTTTGAACGTCAGTTCACATTTGTAGGTGGATCATCAGTGTTAGAGCTAAAATTAGCATGTTTAAAGTGATTTTCATGCTTCCAGGGGCCCAAAACACAAGATTTATGGAATGGTTAAAAGTGCATGAAAATGGCCAATTTACTCACTCTGAGTTCTCAAAAAGGGTTTCTTCACCCCGGGAAGTTAATTAAATACCATTTGGAGGCATTTAATGTTCGAGCAAAAACGGCTGATTTTCGACAAAAGAGATAACACCCCCCATTACGTCATGCTTCAGAAATGTGGAAAATGGTCCGTTTTCAAATGTTTTATTTTTGAATGTCAGTTCACATTTGTAGGTGGATCATCAGTATTAGAGCTAAAATTAGCATGTTTAAAGTGATTTTCATGCTTCCAGGGGCCCAAAACACAAGATTTATGGAATGGTTAAAAGTGCATGAAAATGGCCAATTTACTCACTCTGAGTTCTCAAAAAGGGTTTCTTCACCCCGGGAAGTTAATTAAATACCATTTGGAGGCATTTAATGTTCAAGCAAAAACGGCTGATTTTCGACAAAAGAGATAACACCCCCCCATTACGTCATGCTTCAGAAATGTGGAAAATGGTCCGTTTTCAATTGTTTTATTTTTGAACGTCAGTTCACATTTGTAGGTGGATCATCAGTGTTAGAGCTGAAATTAGCATGTTTAAAGTGATTTTCATGCTTCTTGGGGCCCAAAACACAAGATTTATGGAATGGTTAAAAGTGCATGAAAATGGCCAATTTACTCACTCTGAGTTCTCAAAAAGGGTTTCTTCACCCCGGGAAGTTAATTAAATACCATTTGGAGGCATTTAATGTTCGAGCAAAAACGGCTGATTTTCGACAAAAGAGATAACACCCCCCCATTACGTCATGCTTCAGAAATGTGGAAAATGGTCCGTTTTCAAATGTTTTATTTTTGAACGTCAGTTCACATTTGTAGGTGGATCATCAGTGTTAGAGCTAAAATTAGCATGTTTAAAGTGATTTTCATGCTTCCAGGGGCTCAGGAAGTTAATTAAATACCATTTGGAGGCATTTAATGTTCGAGCAAAAACGGCTGATTTTCGACAAAAGAGATAACACCCCCCCCATTACGTCATGCTTCAGAAATGTGGAAAATGGTCCGTTTTCAAATGTTTTATTTTTGAACGTCAGTTCTCATTTGTAGGTGGATCATCAGTGTTAGAGCTAAAATTAGCATGTTTAAAGTGATTTTCATGCTTCCAGGGGCTCGGGAAGTGAAATAAATACCATTTGGAGGCATTTAATGTTCGAGCAAAAACGGCTGATTTTCGACAAAAGAGATAACACCCCCCCATTACGTCATGCTTCAGAAATGTGGAAAATGGTCCGTTTTCAAATGTTTTATTTTTGAACGTCAGTTCACATTTGTAGGTGGATCATCAGTGTTAGAGCTAAAATGAGCATGTTTAAAGTGATTTTCATGCTTCTTGGGGCCCAAAAAACAAGATTTATGGAATGGTTAAAAGTGCATGAAAATGGCCAATTTACTCACTCGGAGTTCTCAAAAAGGGTTTCTTCACCCCGGGAAGTTAATTAAATACCATTTGGAGGCATTTAATGTTAGAGCAAAAACGGCTGATTTTCGACAAAAGAGATAACACCCCCCCATCACGTCATGCTTCAGAAATGTGGAAAATGGTCCGTTTTCAAATGTTTCATTTTTGAACGTCAGTTCACATTTGTAGGTGGATCATCAGTGTTAGAGCTAAAATTAGCATGTTTAAAGTGATTTTCATGCTTCCAGGGGCTCGGGAAGTTAATTAAATACCATTTGGAGGCATTTAATGTTAGAGCAAAAACAGCTGATTTTCGACAAAAGAGATAACACCCCCCCATTACGTCATGCTTCAGAAATGTGGAAAATGGTCCGTTTTCAAATATTTTATTTTTGAATGTCAGTTCACATTTGTAGGTGGATCATCGGTGTTAGAGCTAAAATTAGCATGTTTAAAGTGATTTTCATGCTTCCAGGGGCCCAAAACACAAGATTTATGGAATGGTTAAAAGTGCATGAAAATGGCCAATTTACTCACTCTGAGTTCTCAAAAAGGGTTTCTTCACCCCGGGAAGTTAATTAAATACCATTTGGAGGCATTTAATGTTAGAGCAAAAACGGCTGATTTTCGAAAAAAGAGATAACACCCCCCATTACGTCATGCTTCAGAAATGTGGAAAATGGTCCGTTTTCAAATGTTTTATTTTTGAACGTCAGTTCACATTTGTAGGTGGATCATCAGTGTTAGAGCTAAAATTAGCATGTTTAAAGTGATTTTCATGCTTCCAGGGGCCCAAAACACAAGATTTATGGAATGGTTAAAAGTGCATGAAAATGGCCAATTTACTCACTCTGAGTTCTCAAAAAGGGTTTCTTCACCCCGGGAAGTTAATTAAATACCATTTGGAGGCATTTAATGTTAGAGCAAAAACGGCTGATTTTCGACAAAAGAGATAACACCCCCCCATTACGTCATGCTTCAGAAATGTGGAAAATGGTCCGTTTTCAAATGTTTTATTTTTGAACGTCAGTTCACATTTGTAGGTGGATCATCAGTGTTAGAGCTAAAATTAGCATGTTTAAAGTGATTTTCATGCTTCCAGGGGCTCGGGAAGTTAATTAAATACCATTTGGAGGGATTTAATGTTCGAGCAAAAACGGCTGATTTTCGACAAAAGAGATAACACCCCCCCATTACGTCATGCTTCAGAAATGTGGAAAATGGTCCGTTTTCAAATGTTTTATTTTTGAACGTCAGTTCACATTTGTAGGTGGATCATCAGTGTTAGAGCTAAAATTAGCATGTTTAAAGTGATTTTCATGCTTCCAGGGGCCCAAAACACAAGATTTATGGAATGGTTAAAAGTGCATGAAAATGGCCAATTTACTCACTCTGAGTTCTCAAAAAGGGTTTCTTCACCCCGGGAAGTTAATTAAATACCATTTGGAGGCATTTAATGTTAGAGCAAAAACGGCTGATTTTCGACAAAAGAGATAACACCCCCCCATTACGTCATGCTTCAGAAATGTGGAAAATGGTCCGTTTTCAAATGTTTTATTTTTGAACGTCAGTTCACATTTGTAGGTGGATCATCAGTGTTAGAGCTAAAATTAGCATGTTTAAAGTGATTTTCATGCTTCCAGGGGCCCAAAACACAAGATTTATGGAATGGTTAAAAGTGCATGAAAATGGCCAATTTACTCACTCTGAGTTCTCAAAAAGGGTTTCTTCACCCCGGGAAGTTAATTAAATACCATTTGGAGGCATTTAATGTTAGAGCAAAAACGGCTGATTTTCGACAAAAGAGATAACACCCCCCCATTACGTCATGCTTCAGAAATGTAGAAAATGGTCAGTTTTCAAATGTTTTATTTTTGAACGTCAGTTCACATTTGTAGGTGGATCATCAGTGTTAGAGCTAAAATTAGCATGTTTAAAGTGATTTTCATGCTTCCAGGGGCTCGGGAAGTTAATTAAATACCATTTGGAGGCATTTAATGTTCGAGCAAAAACGGCTGATTTTCGACAAAAGAGATAACACCCCCCCATTACGTCATGCTTCAGAAATGTGGAAAATGGTCCGTTTTCAAATGTTTTATTTTTGAACGTCAGTTCACATTTGTAGGTGGATCATCAGTGTTAGAGCTAAAATTAGCATGTTTAAAGTGATTTTCATGCTTCCAGGGGCTCGGGAAGTTAATTAAATACCATTTGGAGGCATTTAATGTTCGAGCAAAAACGGCTGATTTTCGACAAAAGAGATAACACCCCCCCATTACGTCATGCTTCAGAAATGTGGAAAATGGTCCGTTTTCAAATGTTTTATTTTTGAACGTCAGTTCACATTTGTAGGTGGATCATCAGTGTTAGAGCTAAAATTAGCATGTTTAAAGTGATTTTCATGCTTCCAGGGGCCCAAAACACAAGATTTATGGAATGGTTAAAAGTGCATGAAAATGGCCAATTTACTCACTCTGAGTTCTCAAAAAGGGTTTCTTCACCCCGGGAAGTTAATTAAATACCATTTGGAGGCATTTAATGTTCGAGAAAAAACGGCTGATTTTCGACAAAAGAGATAACACCCCCCATTACGTCATGCTTCAGAAATGTGGAAAATGGTCAGTTTTCAAATGTTTTATTTTTGAACGTCAGTTCACATTTGTAGGTGGATCATCAGTGTTAGAGCTAAAATTAGCATGTTTAAAGTGATTTTCATGCTTCTTGGGGCCCAAAACACAAGATTTATGGAATGGTTAAAAGTGCATGAAAATGGCCAATTTGCTCACTCTGAGTTCTCAAAAAGGTTTTCTTCACCCCGGGAAGTTAATTAAATACCATTTGGAGGCATTTAATGTTAGAGCAAAAACGACTGATTTTCGACAAAAGAGATAACACCCCCCATTACGTCATGCTTCAGAAATGTGGAAAATGGTCCGTTTTCAAATGTTTCATTTTTGAACGTCAGTTCACATTTGTAGGTGGATCATCAGTGTTAGAGCTAAAATTAGCATGTTTAAAGTGATTTTCATGCTTCCAGGGGCTCGGGAAGTTAATTAAATACCATTTGGAGGCATTTAATGTTCGAGCAAAAACGGCTGATTTTCGACAAAAGAGATAACACCCCCCCATTACGTCATGCTTCAGAAATGTGGAAAATGGTCCGTTTTCAAATGTTTTATTTTTGAACGTCAGTTCACATTTGTAGGTGGATCATCAGTGTTAGAGCTAAAATTAGCATGTTTAAAGTGATTTTCATGCTTCCAGGGGCTCGGGAAGTGAAATAAATACCATTTGGAGGCATTTAATGTTCGAGCAAAAACGGCTGATTTTCGACAAAAGAGATAACACCCCCCCATTACGTCATGCTTCAGAAATGTGGAAAATGGTCCGTTTTCAAATGTTTTATTTTTGAACGTCAGTTCACATTTGTAGGTGGATCATCAGTGTTAGAGCTAAAATTAGCATGTTTAAAGTGATTTTCATGCTTCCAGGGGCCCAAAACACAAGATTTATGGAATGGTTAAAAGTGCATGAAAATGGCCAATTTACTCACTCTGAGTTCTCAAAAAGGGTTTCTTCACCCCGGGAAGTTAATTAAATACCATTTGGAGGCATTTAATGTTAGAGCAAAAACGGCTGATTTTCGACAAAAGAGATAACACCCTCCCATTACGTCATGCTTCAGAAATGTGGAAAATGGTCCGTTTTCAAATGTTTCATTTTTGAACGTCAGTTCACATTTGTAGGTGGATCATCAGTGTTAGAGCTAAAATTAGCATGTTTAAAGTGATTTTCATGCTTCCAGGGGCTCGGGAAGTTAATTAAATACCATTTGGAGGCATTTAATATTAGAGCAAAAACAGCTGATTTTCGACAAAAGAGATAACACTCCCCCATTACGTCATGCTTCAGAAATGTGGAAAATGGTCCGTTTTCAAATGTTTTATTTTTGAACGTCAGTTCACATTTGTAGGTGGATCATCAGTGTTAGAGCTAAAATTAGCATGTTTAAAGTGATTTTCATGCTTCCAGGGGCCCAAAACACAAGATTTATGGAATGGTTAAAAGTGCATGAAAATGGCCAATTTACTCACTCTGAGTTCTCAAAAAGGGTTTCTTCACCCCGGGAAGTTAATTAAATACCATTTGGAGGCATTTAATGTTAGAGCAAAAACGGCTGATTTTCGACAAAAGAGATAACACCCCCCCCATTACGTCATGCTTCAGAAATGTGGAAAATGGTCCGTTTTCAAATGTTTTATTTTTGAACGTCAGTTCACATTTGTAGGTGGATCATCAGTGTTAGAGCTAAAATTAGCATGTTTAAAGTGATTTTCATGCTTCCAGGGGCCCAAAACACAAGATTTATGGAATGGTTAAAAGTGCATGAAAATGGCCAATTTACTCACTCTGAGTTCTCAAAAAGGGTTTCTTCACCCCGGGAAGTTAATTAAATACCATTTGGAGGCATTTAATGTTAGAGCAAAAACGGCTGATTTTCGACAAAAGAGATAACACCCCCCCATTACGTCCTGCTTCAGAAATGTGGAAAATGGTCCGTTTTCAAATGTGTTATTTTTGAACGTCAGTTCACATTTGTAGGTGGATCATCAGTGTTAGAGCTAAAATTAGCATGTTTAAAGTGATTTTCATGCTTCCAGGGGCCCAAAACACAAGATTTATGGAATGGTTAAAAGTGCATGAAAATGGCCAATTTACTCACTCTGAGTTCTCAAAAAGGGTTTCTTCACCCCGGGAAGTTAATTAAATACCATTTGGAGGCATTTAATGTTAGAGCAAAAACGGCTGATTTTCGACAAAAGAGATAACACCCCCCCATTACGTCATGCTTCAGAAATGTGGAAAATGGTCCGTTTTCAAATGTTTTATTTTTGAACGTCAGTTCACATTTGTGGGTGGATCATCAGTGTTAGAGCTAAAATTAGCATGTTTAAAGTGATTTTCATGCTTCCAGGGGCTCGGGAAGTTAATTAAATACCATTTGGAGGCATCTAATGTTCGAGCAAAAACGGCTGATTTTCGACAAAAGAGATAACACCCCCCCATTACGTCATGCTTCAGAAATGTGGAAAATGGTCCGTTTTCAAATGTTTTATTTTTGAACGTCAGTTCACATTTGTAGGTGGATCATCAGTGTTAGAGCTAAAATTAGCATGTTTAAAGTGATTTTCATGCTTCCAGGGGCTCGGGAAGTTAATTAAATACCATTTGGAGGCATTTAATGTTCGAGCAAAAACGGCTGATTTTCGACAAAAGAGATAACACCCCCCCATTACGTCATGCTTCAGAAATGTGGAAAATGGTCCGTTTTCAAATGTTTTATTTTTGAACGTCAGTTCACATTTGTAGGTGGATCATCAGTGTTAGAGCTAACATTAGCATGTTTAAAGTGATTTTCATGCTTCCAGGGGCCCAAAACACAAGATTTATGGAATGGTTAAAAGTGCATGAAAATGGCCAATTTACTCACTCTGAGTTCTCAAAAAGGGTTTCTTCACCCCGGGAAGTTAATTAAATACCATTTGGAGGCATTTAATGTTAGAGCAAAAACGGCTGATTTTCGACAAAAGAGATAACACCCCCCCCATTACGTCATGCTTCAGAAATGTGGAAAATGGTCCGTTTTCAAATGTTTTATTCTTGAACGTCAGTTCACATTTGTAGGTGGATCATCAGTGTTAGAGCTAAAATTAGCATGTTTAAAGTGATTTTCATGCTTCCAGGGGCTCGGGAAGTTAATTAAATACCAGTTGGAGGCATTTAATGTTCGAGCAAAAACGGCTGATTTTCGACAAAAGAGATAACACCCCCCCATTACGTCATGCTTCAGAAATGTGGAAAATGGTCCGTTTTCAAATGTTTTATTTTTGAACGTCAGTTCACATTTGTAGGTGGATCATCAGTGTTAGAGCTAAAATTAGCATGTTTAAAGTGATTTTCATGCTTCCAGTGGCCCAAAACACAAGATTTATGGAATGGTTAAAAGTGCATGAAAATGGCCAATTTACTCACTCTGAGTTCTCAAAAAGGGTTTCTTCACCCCGGGAAGTGAAATAAATACCATTTGGAGGCATTTAATGTTAGAGCAAAAACGGCTGATTTTCGACAAAAGAGATAACACCCCCCCATTACGTCATGCTTCAGAAATGTGGAAAATGGTCCGTTTTCAAATGTTTTATTTTTGAACGTCAGTTCACATTTGTAGGTGGATCATCAGTGTTAGAGCTAAAATTAGCATGTTTAAAGTGATTTTCATGCTTCCAGGGGCTCGGGAAGTGAAATAAATACCATTTGGAGGCATTTAATGTTCAAGCAAAAACGGCTTATTTTCGACAAAAGAGATAACACCCCCCCATTACGTCATGCTTCAGAAATGTGGAAAATGGTCCGTTTTCAAATGTTTTATTTTTGAACGTCAGTTCACATTTGTAGGTGGATCATCAGTGTTAGAGCAAAAATTAGCATGTTTAAAGTGATTTTCATGCTTCCAGGGTCCCAAAACACAAGATTTATGGAATGGTTAAAAGTGCATGAAAATGGCCAATTTACTCACTCTGAGTTCTCAAAAAGGGTTTCTTCACCCCGGGAAGTTAATTAAATACCATTTGGAGGCATTTAATGTTAGAGCAAAAACGGCTGATTTTCGACAAAAGAGATAACACCCCCCCTTTACGTCATGCTTCAGAAATGTGGAAAATGGTCCGTTTTCAAATGTTTTATTTTTGAACGTCAGTTCACATTTGTAGGTGGATCATCAGTGTTAGAGCTAAAATTAGCATGTTTAAAGTGATTTTCATGCTTCCAGGGGCTCGGGAAGTTAATTAAATACCATTTGGAGGCATTTAATGTTAGAGCAAAAACGGCTGATTTTCGACAAAAGAGATAACACCCCCCCATTACGTCATGCTTCAGAAATGTGGAAAATGGTCCGTTTTCAAATGTTTTATTTTTGAACGTCAGTTCACATTTGTAGGTGGATCATCAGTGTTAGAGCTAAAATTAGCATGTTTAAAGTGATTTTCATGCTTCCAGGGGCTCGGGAAGTTAATTAAATACCATTTGGAGGCATTTAATGTTCGAGCAAAAACGGCTGATTTTCGACAAAAGAGATAACACCCCCCCATTACGTCATGCTTCAGAAATGTGGAAAATGGTCCGTTTTCAAATGTTTTATTTTTGAACGTCAGTTCACATTTGTAGGTGGATCATCAGTGTTAGAGCTAAAATTAGCATGTTTAAAGTGATTTTCATGCTTCCAGGGGCCCAAAACACACGATTTATGGAATGGTTAAAAGTGCATGAAAATGGCCAATTTACTCACTCTGAGTTCTCAAAAAGGGTTTCTTCACCCCGGGAAGTTAATTAAATACCATTTGGAGGCATTTAATGTTAGAGCAAAAACAGCTGATTTTCGACAAAAGAGATAACACCCCCCCCATTACGTCATGCTTCAGAAATGTGGAAAATGGTCCGTTTTCAAATGTTTTATTTTTGAACGTCAGTTCACATTTGTAGGTGGATCATCAGTGTTAGAGCTAAAATTAGCATGTTTAAAGTGATTTTCATGCTTCCAGGGGCTCGGGAAGTTAATTAAATACCATTTGGAGGCATTTAATGTTCGAGCAAAATCGGCTGATTTTCGACAAAAGAGATAACACCCCCCCATTACGTCATGCTTCAGAAATGTGGAAAATGGTCCGTTTTCAAATGTTTTATTTTTGAACGTCAGTTCACATTTGTAGGTGGATCATCAGTGTTAGAGCTAAAATTAGCATGTTTAAAGTGATTTTCATGCTTCCAGGGGCCCAAAACACAAGATTTATGGAATGGTTAAAAGTGCATGAAAATGGCCAATTTACTCACTCTGAGTTCTCAAAAAGGGTTTCTTCACCCCGGGAAGTTAATTAAATACCATTTGGAGGCATTTAATGTTCGAGCAAAAACATCTGATTTTCGACAAAAGAGATAACACCCCCCCATTACGTCATGCTTCAGAAATGTGGAAAATGGTCCGTTTTCAAATGTTTTATTTTTGAACGTCAGTTCACATTTGTAGGTGGATCATCAGTGTTAGAGCTAAAATTAGCATGTTTAAAGTGATTTTCATGCTTCCAGGGGCCCAAAACACAAGATTTATGGAATGGTTAAAAGTGCATGAAAATGGCCAATTTACTCACTCTGAGTTCTCAAAAAGGGTTTCTTCACCCCGGGAAGTTAATTAAATACCATTTGGAGGCATTTAATGTTAGAGCAAAAACGGCTGATTTTCGACAAAAGAGATAACACCCCCCCATTACGTCATGCTTCAGAAATGTGGAAAATGGTCCGTTTTCAAATGTTTATTTTTGAACGTCAGTTCACATTTGTAGGTGGATCATCAGTGTTAGAGCTAAAATTAGCATGTTTAAAGTGATTTTCATGCTTCCAGGGGCTCGGGAAGTTAATTAAATACCATTTGGAGGCATTTAATGTTCGAGCAAAAACGGCTGATTTGCGACAAAAGAGATAACACCCCCCCATTACGTCATGCTTCAGAAATGTGGAAAATGGTCCGTTTTCAAATGTTTTATTTTTGAACGTCAGTTCACATTTGTAGGTGGATCATCAGTGTTAGAGCTAAAATTAGCATGTTTAAAGTGATTTTCATGCTTCCAGGGGCCCAAAACACAAGATTTATGGAATGGTTAAAAGTGCATGAAAATGGCCAATTTACTCACTCTGAGTTCTCAAAAAGGGTTTCTTCACCCCGGGAAGTTAATTAAATACCATTTGGAGGCATTTAATGTTCGAGCAAAAACGGCTGATTTTCGACAAAAGAGATAACACCCCCCATTACGTCATGCTTCAGAAATGTGGAAAATGGTCCGTTTTCAAATGTTTTATTTTTGAATGTCAGTTCAAATTTGTAGGTGGATCATCAGTATTAGAGCTAAAATTAGCATGTTTAAAGTGATTTTCATGCTTCCAGGGGCCCAAAACACAAGATTTATGGAATGGTTAAAAGTGCATGAAAATGGCCAATTTACTCACTCTGAGTTCTCAAAAAGGGTTTCTTCACCCCGGGAAGTTAATTAAATACCATTTGGAGGCATTTAATGTTCAAGCAAAAACGGCTGATTTTCGACAAAAGAGATAACACCCCCCCATTACGTCATGCTTCAGAAATGTGGAAAATGGTCCGTTTTCAAATGTTTTATTTTTGAACGTCAGTTCACATTTGTAGGTGGATCATCAGTGTTAGAGCTGAAATTAGCATGTTTAAAGTGATTTTCATGCTTCTTGGGGCCCAAAACACAAGATTTATGGAATGGTTAAAAGTGCATGAAAATGGCCAATTTACTCACTCTGAGTTCTCAAAAAGGGTTTCTTCACCCCGGGAAGTTAATTAAATACCATTTGGAGGCATTTAATGTTCGAGCAAAAACGGCTGATTTTCGACAAAAGAGATAACACCCCCCCATTACGTCATGCTTCAGAAATGTGGAAAATGGTCCGTTTTCAAATGTTTTATTTTTGAACGTCAGTTCACATTTGTAGGTGGATCATCAGTGTTAGAGCTAAAATTAGCATGTTTAAAGTGATTTTCATGCTTCCAGGGGCTCGGGAAGTTAATTAAATACCATTTGGAGGCATTTAATGTTCGAGCAAAAACGGCTGATTTTCGACAAAAGAGATAACACCCCCCCATTACGTCATGCTTCAGAAATGTGGAAAATGGTCCGTTTTCAAATGTTTTATTTTTGAACGTCAGTTCACATTTGTAGGTGGATCATCAGTGTTAGAGCTAAAATTAGCATGTTTAAAGTGATTTTCATGCTTCCAGGGGCCCAAAACACAAGATTTATGGAATGGTTAAAAGTGCATGAAAATGGCCAATTTACTCACTCTGAGTTCTCAAAAAGGGTTTCTTCACCCCGGGAAGTTAATTAAATACCATTTGGAGGCATTTAATGTTCGAGCAAAAACATCTGATTTTCGACAAAAGAGATAACACCCCCCCATTACGTCATGCTTCAGAAATGTGGAAAATGGTCCGTTTTCAAATGTTTTATTTTTGAACGTCAGTTCACATTTGTAGGTGGATCATCAGTGTTAGAGCTAAAATTAGCATGTTTAAAGTGATTTTCATGCTTCCAGGGGCCCAAAACACAAGATTTATGGAATGGTTAAAAGTGCATGAAAATGGCCAATTTACTCACTCTGAGTTCTCAAAAAGGGTTTCTTCACCCCGGGAAGTTAATTAAATACCATTTGGAGGCATTTAATGTTAGAGCAAAAACGGCTGATTTTCGACAAAAGAGATAACACCCCCCCATTACGTCATGCTTCAGAAATGTGGAAAATGGTCCGTTTTCAAATGTTTATTTTTGAACGTCAGTTCACATTTGTAGGTGGATCATCAGTGTTAGAGCTAAAATTAGCATGTTTAAAGTGATTTTCATGCTTCCAGGGGCTCGGGAAGTTAATTAAATACCATTTGGAGGCATTTAATGTTCGAGCAAAAACGGCTGATTTGCGACAAAAGAGATAACACCCCCCCATTACGTCATGCTTCAGAAATGTGGAAAATGGTCCGTTTTCAAATGTTTTATTTTTGAACGTCAGTTCACATTTGTAGGTGGATCATCAGTGTTAGAGCTAAAATTAGCATGTTTAAAGTGATTTTCATGCTTCCAGGGGCCCAAAACACAAGATTTATGGAATGGTTAAAAGTGCATGAAAATGGCCAATTTACTCACTCTGAGTTCTCAAAAAGGGTTTCTTCACCCCGGGAAGTTAATTAAATACCATTTGGAGGCATTTAATGTTCGAGCAAAAACGGCTGATTTTCGACAAAAGAGATAACACCCCCCATTACGTCATGCTTCAGAAATGTGGAAAATGGTCCGTTTTCAAATGTTTTATTTTTGAATGTCAGTTCAAATTTGTAGGTGGATCATCAGTATTAGAGCTAAAATTAGCATGTTTAAAGTGATTTTCATGCTTCCAGGGGCCCAAAACACAAGATTTATGGAATGGTTAAAAGTGCATGAAAATGGCCAATTTACTCACTCTGAGTTCTCAAAAAGGGTTTCTTCACCCCGGGAAGTTAATTAAATACCATTTGGAGGCATTTAATGTTCAAGCAAAAACGGCTGATTTTCGACAAAAGAGATAACACCCCCCCATTACGTCATGCTTCAGAAATGTGGAAAATGGTCCGTTTTCAAATGTTTTATTTTTGAACGTCAGTTCACATTTGTAGGTGGATCATCAGTGTTAGAGCTGAAATTAGCATGTTTAAAGTGATTTTCATGCTTCTTGGGGCCCAAAACACAAGATTTATGGAATGGTTAAAAGTGCATGAAAATGGCCAATTTACTCACTCTGAGTTCTCAAAAAGGGTTTCTTCACCCCGGGAAGTTAATTAAATACCATTTGGAGGCATTTAATGTTCGAGCAAAAACGGCTGATTTTCGACAAAAGAGATAACACCCCCCCATTACGTCATGCTTCAGAAATGTGGAAAATGGTCCGTTTTCAAATGTTTTATTTTTGAACGTCAGTTCACATTTGTAGGTGGATCATCAGTGTTAGAGCTAAAATTAGCATGTTTAAAGTGATTTTCATGCTTCCAGGGGCTCGGGAAGTTAATTAAATACCATTTGGAGGCATTTAATGTTCGAGCAAAAACGGCTGATTTTCGACAAAAGAGATAACACCCCCCCATTACGTCATGCTTCAGAAATGTGGAAAATGGTCCGTTTTCAAATGTTTTATTTTTGAACGTCAGTTCACATTTGTAGGTGGATCATCAGTGTTAGAGCTAAAATTAGCATGTTTAAAGTGATTTTCATGCTTCCAGGGGCCCAAAACACAAGATTTATGGAATGGTTAAAAGTGCATGAAAATGGCCAATTTACTCACTCTGAGTTCTCAAAAAGGGTTTCTTCACCCCGGGAAGTTAATTAAATACCATTTGGAGGCATTTAATGTTCGAGCAAAAACGGCTGATTTTCGACAAAAGAGATAACACCCCCCATTACGTTATGCTTCAGAAATGTGGAAAATGGTCCGTTTTCAAATGTTTTATTTTTGAATGTCAGTTCAAATTTGTAGGTGGATCATCAGTATTAGAGCTAAAATTAGCATGTTTAAAGTGATTTTCATGCTTCCAGGGGCCCAAAACACAAGATTTATGGAATGGTTAAAAGTGCATGAAAATGGCCAATTTACTCACTCTGAGTTCTCAAAAAGGGTTTCTTCACCCCGGGAAGTTAATTAAATACCATTTGGAGGCATTTAATGTTCAAGCAAAAACGGCTGATTTTCGACAAAAGAGATAACACCCCCCCATTACGTCATGCTTCAGAAATGTGGAAAATGGTCCGTTTTCAAATGTTTTATTTTTGAACGTCAGTTCACATTTGTAGGTGGATCATCAGTGTTAGAGCTGAAATTAGCATGTTTAAAGTGATTTTCATGCTTCTTGGGGCCCAAAACACAAGATTTATGGAATGGTTAAAAGTGCATGAAAATGGCCAATTTACTCACTCTGAGTTCTCAAAAAGGGTTTCTTCACCCCGGGAAGTTAATTAAATACCATTTGGAGGCATTTAATGTTCGAGCAAAAACGGCTGATTTTCGACAAAAGAGATAACACCCCCCCCATTACGTCATGCTTCAGAAATGTGGAAAATGGTCCGTTTTCAAATGTTTTATTTTTGAACGTCAGTTCACATTTGTAGGTGGATCATCAGTGTTAGAGCTAAAATTAGCATGTTTAAAGTGATTTTCATGCTTCCAGGGGCTCAGGAAGTTAATTAAATACCATTTGGAGGCATTTAATGTTCGAGCAAAAACGGCTGATTTTCGACAAAAGAGATAACACCCCCCCCATTACGTCATGCTTCAGAAATGTGGAAAATGGTCCGTTTTCAAATGTTTTATTTTTGAACGTCAGTTCTCATTTGTAGGTGGATCATCAGTGTTAGAGCTAAAATTAGCATGTTTAAAGTGATTTTCATGCTTCCAGGGGCTCGGGAAGTGAAATAAATACCATTTGGAGGCATTTAATGTTCGAGCAAAAACGGCTGATTTTCGACAAAAGAGATAACACCCCCCCATTACGTCATGCTTCAGAAATGTGGAAAATGGTCCGTTTTCAAATGTTTTATTTTTGAACGTCAGTTCACATTTGTAGGTGGATCATCAGTGTTAGAGCTAAAATGAGCATGTTTAAAGTGATTTTCATGCTTCTTGGGGCCCAAAAAACAAGATTTATGGAATGGTTAAAAGTGCATGAAAATGGCCAATTTACTCACTCTGAGTTCTCAAAAAGGGTTTCTTCACCCCGGGAAGTTAATTAAATACCATTTGGAGGCATTTAATGTTAGAGCAAAAACGGCTGATTTTCCACAAAAGAGATAACACCCCCCCATTACGTCATGCTTCAGAAATGTGGAAAATGGTCCATTTTCAAATGTTTTATTTTTGAACGTCAGTTCACATTTGTAGGTGGATCATCAGTGTTAGAGCTAACATTAGCATGTTTAAAGTGATTTTCATGCTTCCAGGGGCCCAAAACACAAGATTTATGGAATGGTTAAAAGTGCATGAAAATGGCCAATTTACTCACTCTGAGTTCTCAAAAAGGGTTTCTTCACCCCGGGAAGTTAATTAAATACCATTTGGAGGCATTTAATGTTAGAGCAAAAACGGCTGATTTTCGACAAAAGAGATAACACCCCCCCATCACGTCATGCTTCAGAAATGTGGAAAATGGTCCGTTTTCAAATGTTTCATTTTTGAACGTCAGTTCACATTTGTAGGTGGATCATCAGTGTTAGAGCTAAAATTAGCATGTTTAAAGTGATTTTCATGCTTCCAGGGGCTCGGGAAGTTAATTAAATACCATTTGGAGGCATTTAATGTTAGAGCAAAAACAGCTGATTTTCGACAAAAGAGATAACACCCCCCCATTACGTCATGCTTCAGAAATGTGGAAAATGGTCCGTTTTCAAATATTTTATTTTTGAACGTCAGTTCACATTTGTAGGTGGATCATCAGTGTTAGAGCTAAAATTAGCATGTTTAAAGTGATTTTCATGCTTCCAGGGGCCCAAAACACAAGATTTATGGAATGGTTAAAAGTGCATGAAAATGGCCAATTTACTCACTCTGAGTTCTCAAAAAGGGTTTCTTCACCCCGGGAAGTTAATTAAATACCATTTGGAGGCATTTAATGTTAGAGCAAAAACGGCTGATTTTCGACAAAAGAGATAACACCCCCCCCATTACGTCATGCTTCAGAAATGTGGAAAATGGTCCGTTTTCAAATGTTTTATTTTTGAACGTCAGTTCACATTTGTAGGTGGATCATCAGTGTTAGAGCTAAAATTAGCATGTTTAAAGTGATTTTCATGCTTCCAGGGGCCCAAAACACAAGATTTATGGAATGGTTAAAAGTGCATGAAAATGGCCAATTTACTCACTCTGAGTTCTCAAAAAGGGTTTCTTCACCCCGGGAAGTTAATTAAATACCATTTGGAGGCATTTAATGTTAGAGCAAAAACGGCTGATTTTCGACAAAAGAGATAACACCCCCCCATTACGTCATGCTTCAGAAATGTGGAAAATGGTCCGTTTTCAAATGTTTTATTTTTGAACGTCAGTTCACATTTGTAGGTGGATCATCAGTGTTAGAGCTAAAATTAGCATGTTTAAAGTGATTTTCATGCTTCCAGGGGCTCGGGAAGTTAATTAAATACCATTTGGAGGGATTTAATGTTCGAGCAAAAACGGCTGATTTTCGACAAAAGAGATAACACCCCCCCATTACGTCATGCTTCAGAAATGTGGAAAATGGTCCGTTTTCAAATGTTTTATTTTTGAACGTCAGTTCACATTTGTAGGTGGATCATCAGTGTTAGAGCTAAAATTAGCATGTTTAAAGTGATTTTCATGCTTCCAGGGGCCCAAAACACAAGATTTATGGAATGGTTAAAAGTGCATGAAAATGGCCAATTTACTCACTCTGAGTTCTCAAAAAGGGTTTCTTCACCCCGGGAAGTTAATTAAATACCATTTGGAGGCATTTAATGTTAGAGCAAAAACGGCTGATTTTCGACAAAAGAGATAACACCCCCCCATTACGTCATGCTTCAGAAATGTGGAAAATGGTCCGTTTTCAAATGTTTTATTTTTGAACGTCAGTTCACATTTGTAGGTGGATCATCAGTGTTAGAGCTAAAATTAGCATGTTTAAAGTGATTTTCATGCTTCCAGGGGCCCAAAACACAAGATTTATGGAATGGTTAAAAGTGCATGAAAATGGCCAATTTACTCACTCTGAGTTCTCAAAAAGGGTTTCTTCACCCCGGGAAGTTAATTAAATACCATTTGGAGGCATTTAATGTTAGAGCAAAAACGGCTGATTTTCGACAAAAGAGATAACACCCCCCCATTACGTCATGCTTCAGAAATGTGGAAAATGGTCAGTTTTCAAATGTTTTATTTTTGAACGTCAGTTCACATTTGTAGGTGGATCATCAGTGTTAGAGCTAAAATTAGCATGTTTAAAGTGATTTTCATGCTTCCAGGGGCTCGGGAAGTTAATTAAATACCATTTGGAGGCATTTAATGTTCGAGCAAAAACGGCTGATTTTCGACAAAAGAGATAACACCCCCCCATTACGTCATGCTTCAGAAATGTGGAAAATGGTCCGTTTTCAAATGTTTTATTTTTGAACGTCAGTTCACATTTGTAGGTGGATCATCAGTGTTAGAGCTAAAATTAGCATGTTTAAAGTGATTTTCATGCTTCCAGGGGCTCGGGAAGTTAATTAAATACCATTTGGAGGCATTTAATGTTCGAGCAAAAACGGCTGATTTTCGACAAAAGAGATAACACCCCCCCATTACGTCATGCTTCAGAAATGTGGAAAATGGTCCGTTTTCAAATGTTTTATTTTTGAACGTCAGTTCACATTTGTAGGTGGATCATCAGTGTTAGAGCTAAAATTAGCATGTTTAAAGTGATTTTCATGCTTCCAGGGGCCCAAAACACAAGATTTATGGAATGGTTAAAAGTGCATGAAAATGGCCAATTTACTCACTCTGAGTTCTCAAAAAGGGTTTCTTCACCCCGGGAAGTTAATTAAATACCATTTGGAGGCATTTAATGTTAGAGCAAAAACGGCTGATTTTCAACAAAAGAGATAACACCCCCCCATTACGTCATGCTTCAGAAATGTGGAAAATGGTCCGTTTTCAAATGTTTTATTTTTGAACGTCAGTTCACATTTGTAGGTGGATCATCAGTGTTAGAGCTAAAATTAGCATGTTTAAAGTGATTTTCATGCTTCCAGGGGCTCGGGAAGTTAATTAAATACCATTTGTAGGGATTTAATGTTCGAGAAAAAACGGCTGATTTTCGACAAAAGAGATAACACCCCCCCATTACGTCATGCTTCAGAAATGTGGAAAATGGTCCGTTTTCAAATGTTTTATTTTTGAACGTCAGTTCACATTTGTAGGTGGATCATCAGTGTTAGAGCTAAAATTAGCATGTTTAAAGTGATTTTCATGCTTCCAGGGGCCCAAAACACAAGATTTATGGAATGGTTAAAAGTGCATGAAAATGGCCAATTTACTCACTCTGAGTTCTCAAAAAGGGTTTCTTCACCCCGGGAAGTTAATTAAATACCATTTGGAGGCATTTAATGTTAGAGCAAAAACGGCTGATTTTCGACAAAAGAGATAACACCCCCCCATTACGTCATGCTTCAGAAATGTGGAAAATGGTCCGTTTTCAAATGTTTTATTTTTGAACGTCAGTTCACATTTGTAGGTGGATCATCAGTGTTAGAGCTAAAATTAGCATGTTTAAAGTGATTTTCATGCTTCCAGGGGCCCAAAACACAAGATTTATGGAATGGTTAAAAGTGCATGAAAATGGCCAATTTACTCACTCTGAGTTCTCAAAAAGGGTTTCTTCACCCCGGGAAGTTAATTAAATACCATTTGGAGGCATTTAATGTTCGAGCAAAAACGGCTGATTTTCGACAAAAGAGATAACACCCCCCATTACGTCATGCTTCAGAAATGTGGAAAATGGTCCGTTTTCAAATGTTTTATTTTTGAATGTCAGTTCACATTTGTAGGTGGATCATCAGTATTAGAGCTAAAATTAGCATGTTTAAAGTGATTTTCATGCTTCCAGGGGCCCAAAACACAAGATTTATGGAATGGTTAAAAGTGCATGAAAATGGCCAATTTACTCACTCTGAGTTCTCAAAAAGGGTTTCTTCACCCCGGGAAGTTAATTAAATACCATTTGGAGGCATTTAATGTTCAAGCAAAAACGGCTGATTTTCGACAAAAGAGATAACACCCCCCCATTACGTCATGCTTCAGAAATGTGGAAAATGGTCCGTTTTCAAATGTTTTATTTTTGAACGTCAGTTCACATTTGTAGGTGGATCATCAGTGTTAGAGCTGAAATTAGCATGTTTAAAGTGATTTTCATGCTTCTTGGGGCCCAAAACACAAGATTTATGGAATGGTTAAAAGTGCATGAAAATGGCCAATTTACTCACTCTGAGTTCTCAAAAAGGGTTTCTTCACCCCGGGAAGTTAATTAAATACCATTTGGAGGCATTTAATGTTCGAGCAAAAACGGCTGATTTTCGACAAAAGAGATAACACCCCCCCATTACGTCATGCTTCAGAAATGTGGAAAATGGTCCGTTTTCAAATGTTTTATTTTTGAACGTCAGTTCACATTTGTAGGTGGATCATCAGTGTTAGAGCTAAAATTAGCATGTTTAAAGTGATTTTCATGCTTCCAGGGGCTCAGGAAGTTAATTAAATACCATTTGGAGGCATTTAATGTTCGAGCAAAAACGGCTGATTTTCGACAAAAGAGATAACACCCCCCCCATTACGTCATGCTTCAGAAATGTGGAAAATGGTCCGTTTTCAAATGTTTTATTTTTGAACGTCAGTTCTCATTTGTAGGTGGATCATCAGTGTTAGAGCTAAAATTAGCATGTTTAAAGTGATTTTCATGCTTCCAGGGGCTCGGGAAGTGAAATAAATACCATTTGGAGGCATTTAATGTTCGAGCAAAAACGGCTGATTTTCGACAAAAGAGATAACACCCCCCCATTACGTCATGCTTCAGAAATGTGGAAAATGGTCCGTTTTCAAATGTTTTATTTTTGAACGTCAGTTCACATTTGTAGGTGGATCATCAGTGTTAGAGCTAAAATGAGCATGTTTAAAGTGATTTTCATGCTTCTTGGGGCCCAAAAAACAAGATTTATGGAATGGTTAAAAGTGCATGAAAATGGCCAATTTACTCACTCTGAGTTCTCAAAAAGGGTTTCTTCACCCCGGGAAGTTAATTAAATACCATTTGGAGGCATTTAATGTTAGAGCAAAAACGGCTGATTTTCGACAAAAGAGATAACACCCCCCCATCACGTCATGCTTCAGAAATGTGGAAAATGGTCCGTTTTCAAATGTTTCATTTTTGAACGTCAGTTCACATTTGTAGGTGGATCATCAGTGTTAGAGCTAAAATTAGCATGTTTAAAGTGATTTTCATGCTTCCAGGGGCTCGGGAAGTTAATTAAATACCATTTGGAGGCATTTAATGTTAGAGCAAAAACAGCTGATTTTCGACAAAAGAGATAACACCCCCCCATTACGTCATGCTTCAGAAATGTGGAAAATGGTCCGTTTTCAAATGTTTTATTTTTGAACGTCAGTTCACATTTGTAGGTGGATCATCAGTGTTAGAGCTAAAATTAGCATGTTTAAAGTGATTTTCATGCTTCCAGGGGCTCGGGAAGTTAATTAAAAACCATTTGGAGGCATTTAATGTTCGAGCAAAAACGGCTGATTTTCGACAAAAGAGATAACACCCCCCCATTACGTCATGCTTCAGAAATGTGGAAAATGGTCCGTTTTCAAATGTTTTATTTTTGAACGTCAGTTCACATTTGTAGGTGGATCATCAGTGTTGGAGCTAAAATTAGCATGTTTAAAGTGATTTTCATGCTTCCAGGGGCTCGGGAAGTTAATTAAATACCATTTGGAGGGATTTAATGTTCGAGCAAAAACGGCTGATTTTCGACAAAAGAGATAACACCCCCCCATTACGTCATGCTTCAGAAATGTGGAAAATGGTCCGTTTTCAAATGTTTTATTTTTGAACGTCAGTTCACATTTGTAGGTGGATCATCAGTGTTAGAGCTAAAATTAGCATGTTTAAAGTGATTTTCATGCTTCCAGGGGCCCAAAACACAAGATTTATGGAATGGTTAAAAGTGCATGAAAATGGCCAATTTACTCACTCTGAGTTCTCAAAAAGGGTTTCTTCACCCCGGGAAGTTAATTAAATACCATTTGGAGGCATTTAATGTTAGAGCAAAAACGGCTGATTTTCGACAAAAGAGATAACACCCCCCCATTACGTCATGCTTCAGAAATGTGGAAAATGGTCCGTTTTCAAATGTTTTATTTTTGAACGTCAGTTCACATTTGTAGGTGGATCATCAGTGTTAGAGCTAAAATTAGCATGTTTAAAGTGATTTTCATGCTTCCAGGGGCCCAAAACACAAGATTTATGGAATGGTTAAAAGTGCATGAAAATGGCCAATTTACTCACTCTGAGTTCTCAAAAAGGGTTTCTTCACCCCGGGAAGTTAATTAAATACCATTTGGAGGCATTTAATGTTAGAGCAAAAACGGCTGATTTTCGACAAAAGAGATAACACCCCCCCATTACGTCATGCTTCAGAAATGTGGAAAATGGTCAGTTTTCAAATGTTTTATTTTTGAACGTCAGTTCACATTTGTAGGTGGATCATCAGTGTTAGAGCTAAAATTAGCATGTTTAAAGTGATTTTCATGCTTCCAGGGGCTCGGGAAGTTAATTAAATACCATTTGGAGGCATTTAATGTTCGAGCAAAAACGGCTGATTTTCGACAAAAGAGATAACACCCCCCCATTACGTCATGCTTCAGAAATGTGGAAAATGGTCCGTTTTCAAATGTTTTATTTTTGAACGTCAGTTCACATTTGTAGGTGGATCATCAGTGTTAGAGCTAAAATTAGCATGTTTAAAGTGATTTTCATGCTTCCAGGGGCTCGGGAAGTTAATTAAATACCATTTGGAGGCATTTAATGTTCGAGCAAAAACGGCTGATTTTCGACAAAAGAGATAACACCCCCCCATTACGTCATGCTTCAGAAATGTGGAAAATGGTCCGTTTTCAAATGTTTTATTTTTGAACGTCAGTTCACATTTGTAGGTGGATCATCAGTGTTAGAGCTAAAATTAGCATGTTTAAAGTGATTTTCATGCTTCCAGGGGCCCAAAACACAAGATTTATGGAATGGTTAAAAGTGCATGAAAATGGCCAATTTACTCACTCTGAGTTCTCAAAAAGGGTTTCTTCACCCCGGGAAGTTAATTAAATACCATTTGGAGGCATTTAATGTTCGAGAAAAAACGGCTGATTTTCGACAAAAGAGATAACACCCCCCATTACGTCATGCTTCAGAAATGTGGAAAATGGTCAGTTTTCAAATGTTTTATTTTTGAACGTCAGTTCACATTTGTAGGTGGATCATCAGTGTTAGAGCTAAAATTAGCATGTTTAAAGTGATTTTCATGCTTCTTGGGGCCCAAAACACAAGATTTATGGAATGGTTAAAAGTGCATGAAAATGGCCAATTTGCTCACTCCGAGTTCTCAAAAAGGTTTTCTTCACCCCGGGAAGTTAATTAAATACCATTTGGAGGCATTTAATGTTAGAGCAAAAACGGCTGATTTTCGACAAAAGAGATAACACCCCCCATTACGTCATGCTTCAGAAATGTGGAAAATGGTCCGTTTTCAAATGTTTCATTTTTGAACGTCAGTTCACATTTGTAGGTGGATCATCAGTGTTAGAGCTAAAATTAGCATGTTTAAAGTGATTTTCATGCTTCCAGGGGCTCGGGAAGTTAATTAAATACCATTTGGAGGCATTTAATGTTCGAGCAAAAACGGCTGATTTTCGACAAAAGAGATAACACCCCCCCATTACGTCATGCTTCAGAAATGTGGAAAATGGTCCGTTTTCAAATGTTTTATTTTTGAACGTCAGTTCACATTTGTAGGTGGATCATCAGTGTTAGAGCTAAAATTAGCATGTTTAAAGTGATTTTCATGCTTCCAGGGGCTCGGGAAGTGAAATAAATACCATTTGGAGGCATTTAATGTTCGAGCAAAAACGGCTGATTTTCGACAAAAGAGATAACACCCCCCCATTACGTCATGCTTCAGAAATGTGGAAAATGGTCCGTTTTCAAATGTTTTATTTTTGAACGTCAGTTCACATTTGTAGGTGGATCATCAGTGTTAGAGCTAAAATTAGCATGTTTAAAGTGATTTTCATGCTTCCAGGGGCCCAAAACACAAGATTTATGGAATGGTTAAAAGTGCATGAAAATGGCCAATTTACTCACTCTGAGTTCTCAAAAAGGGTTTCTTCACCCCGGGAAGTTAATTAAATACCATTTGGAGGCATTTAATGTTAGAGCAAAAACGGCTGATTTTCGACAAAAGAGATAACACCCCCCCATTACGTCATGCTTCAGAAATGTGGAAAATGGTCCGTTTTCAAATGTTTCATTTTTGAACGTCAGTTCACATTTGTAGGTGGATCATCAGTGTTAGAGCTAAAATTAGCATGTTTAAAGTGATTTTCATGCTTCCAGGGGCTCGGGAAGTTAATTAAATACCATTTGGAGGCATTTAATATTAGAGCAAAAACAGCTGATTTTCGACAAAAGAGATAACACTCCCCCATTACGTCATGCTTCAGAAATGTGGAAAATGGTCCGTTTTCAAATGTTTTATTTTTGAACGTCAGTTCACATTTGTAGGTGGATCATCAGTGTTAGAGCTAAAATTAGCATGTTTAAAGTGATTTTCATGCTTCCAGGGGCCCAAAACACAAGATTTATGGAATGGTTAAAAGTGCATGAAAATGGCCAATTTACTCACTCTGAGTTCTCAAAAAGGGTTTCTTCACCCCGGGAAGTTAATTAAATACCATTTGGAGGCATTTAATGTTAGAGCAAAAACGGCTGATTTTCGACAAAAGAGATAACACCCCCCCATTACGTCATGCTTCAGAAATGTGGAAAATGGTCCGTTTTCAAATGTTTTATTTTTGAACGTCAGTTCACATTTGTAGGTGGATCATCAGTGTTAGAGCTAAAATTAGCATGTTTAAAGTGATTTTCATGCTTCCAGGGGCTCGGGAAGTTAATTAAATACCATTTGTAGGGATTTAATGTTCGAGAAAAAACGGCTGATTTTCGACAAAAGAGATAACACCCCCCCATTACGTCATGCTTCAGAAATGTGGAAAATGGTCCGTTTTCAAATGTTTTATTTTTGAACGTCAGTTCACATTTGTAGGTGGATCATCAGTGTTAGAGCTAAAATTAGCATGTTTAAAGTGATTTTCATGCTTCCAGGGGCCCAAAACACAAGATTTATGGAATGGTTAAAAGTGCATGAAAATGGCCAATTTACTCACTCTGAGTTCTCAAAAAGGGTTTCTTCACCCCGGGAAGTTAATTAAATACCATTTGGAGGCATTTAATGTTAGAGCAAAAACGGCTGATTTTCGACAAAAGAGATAACACCCCCCCATTACGTCATGCTTCAGAAATGTGGAAAATGGTCCGTTTTCAAATGTTTTATTTTTGAACGTCAGTTCACATTTGTAGGTGGATCATCAGTGTTAGAGCTAAAATTAGCATGTTTAAAGTGATTTTCATGCTTCCAGGGGCCCAAAACACAAGATTTATGGAATGGTTAAAAGTGCATGAAAATGGCCAATTTACTCACTCTGAGTTCTCAAAAAGGGTTTCTTCACCCCGGGAAGTTAATTAAATACCATTTGGAGGCATTTAATGTTAGAGCAAAAACGGCTGATTTTCGACAAAAGAGATAACACCCCCCCATTACGTCATGCTTCAGAAATGTGGAAAATGGTCCGTTTTCAAATGTTTCATTTTTGAACGTCAGTTCACATTTGTAGGTGGATCATCAGTGTTAGAGCTAAAATTAGCATGTTTAAAGTGATTTTCATGCTTCCAGGGGCTCGGGAAGTTAATTAAATACCATTTGGAGGCATTTAATATTAGAGCAAAAACAGCTGATTTTCGACAAAAGAGATAACACTCCCCCATTACGTCATGCTTCAGAAATGTGGAAAATGGTCCGTTTTCAAATGTTTTATTTTTGAACGTCAGTTCACATTTGTAGGTGGATCATCAGTGTTAGAGCTAAAATTAGCATGTTTAAAGTGATTTTCATGCTTCCAGGGGCCCAAAACACAAGATTTATGGAATGGTTAAAAGTGCATGAAAATGGCCAATTTACTCACTCTGAGTTCTCAAAAAGGGTTTCTTCACCCCGGGAAGTTAATTAAATACCATTTGGAGGCATTTAATGTTAGAGCAAAAACGGCTGATTTTCGACAAAAGAGATAACACCCCCCCATTACGTCATGCTTCAGAAATGTGGAAAATGGTCCGTTTTCAAATGTTTCATTTTTGAACGTCAGTTCACATTTGTAGGTGGATCATCAGTGTTAGAGCTAAAATTAGCATGTTTAAAGTGATTTTCATGCTTCCAGGGGCTCGGGAAGTTAATTAAATACCATTTGGAGGGATTTAATGTTCGAGCAAAAACGGCTGATTTTCGACAAAAGAGATAACACCCCCCCATTACGTCATGCTTCAGAAATGTGGAAAATGGTCCGTTTTCAAATGTTTTATTTTTGAACGTCAGTTCACATTTGTAGGTGGATCATCAGTGTTAGAGCTAAAATTAGCATGTTTAAAGTGATTTTCATGCTTCCAGGGGCCCAAAACACAAGATTTATGGAATGGTTAAAAGTGCATGAAAATGGCCAATTTACTCACTCTGAGTTCTCAAAAAGGGTTTCTTCACCCCGGGAAGTTAATTAAATACCATTTGGAGGCATTTAATGTTAGAGCAAAAACGGCTGATTTTCGACAAAAGAGATAACACCCCCCCATTACGTCATGCTTCAGAAATGTGGAAAATGGTCCGTTTTCAAATGTTTTATTTTTGAACGTCAGTTCACATTTGTAGGTGGATCATCAGTGTTAGAGCTAAAATTAGCATGTTTAAAGTGATTTTCATGCTTCCAGGGGCTCGGGAACTTAATTAAATACCATTTGGAGGCATTTAATGTTCGAGCAAAAACGGCTGATTTTCGACAAAAGAGATAACACCCCCCCATTACGTCATGCTTCAGAAATGTGGAAAATGGTCCGTTTTCAAATGTTTTATTTTTGAACGTCAGTTCACATTTGTAGGTGGATCATCAGTGTTAGAGCTAAAATTAGCATGTTTAAAGTGATTTTCATGCTTCCAGGGGCTCGGGAAGTTAATTAAATACCATTTGGAGGCATTTAATGTTCGAGCAAAAACGGCTGATTTTCGACAAAAGAGATAACACCCCCCCATTACGTCATGCTTCAGAAATGTGGAAAATGGTCCGTTTTCAAATGTTTTATTTTTGAACGTCAGTTCACATTTGTAGGTGGATCATCAGTGTTAGAGCTAAAATTAGCATGTTTAAAGTGATTTTCATGCTTCCAGGGGCCCAAAACACAAGATTTATGGAATGGTTAAAAGTGCATGAAAATGGCCAATTTACTCACTCTGAGTTCTCAAAAAGGGTTTCTTCACCCCGGGAAGTTAATTAAATACCATTTGGAGGCATTTAATGTTCGAGCAAAAACGGCTGATTTTCGACAAAAGAGATAACACCCCCCCATTACGTCATGCTTCAGAAATGTGGAAAATGGTCCGTTTTCAAATGTTTTATTTTTGAACGTCAGTTCACATTTGTAGGTGGATCATCAGTGTTAGAGCTAAAATTAGCATGTTTAAAGTGATTTTCATGCTTCCAGGGGCTCGGGAAGTTAATTAAATACCATTTGGAGGCATTTAATGTTCGAGCAAAAACGGCTGATTTTCGACAAAAGAGATAACACCCCCCCATTACGTCATGCTTCAGAAATGTGGAAAATGGTCCGTTTTCAAATGTTTTATTTTTGAACGTCAGTTCACATTTGTAGGTGGATCATCAGTGTTAGAGCTAAAATTAGCATGTTTAAAGTGATTTTCATGCTTCTTGGGGCCCAAAACAAAAGATTTATGGAATGGTTAAAAGTGCATGAAAATGGCCAATTTACTCACTCTGAGTTCTCAAAAAGGGTTTCTTCACCCCGGGAAGTTAATTAAATACCATTTGGAGGCATTTAATGTTCGAGCAAAAACGGCTGATTTTCGACAAAAGAGATAACACCCCCCCATTACGTCATGCTTCAGAAATGTGGAAAATGGTCCGTTTTCAAATGTTTTATTTTTGAACGTCAGTTCACATTTGTAGGTGGATCATCAGTGTTAGAGCTAAAATTAGCACGTTTAAAGTGATTTTCATGCTTCCAGGGGCTCGGGAAGTTAATTAAATACCATTTGGAGGCATTTAATGTTCGAGCAAAAACGGCTGATTTTCGACAAAAGAGATAACACCCCCCCATTACGTCATGCTTCAGAAATGTGGAAAATGGTCCGTTTTCAAATGTTTTATTTTTGAACGTCAGTTCACATTTGTAGGTGGATCATCAGTGTTAGAGCTAAAATTAGCATGTTTAAAGTGATTTTCATGCTTCCAGGGGCTCGGGAAGTTAATTAAATACCATTTGGAGGCATTTAATGTTAGAGCAAAAACGGCTGATTTTCGACAAAAGAGATAACACCCCCCCATTACGTCATGCTTCAGAAATGTGGAAAATGGTCTGTTTTCAAATGTTTTATTTTTGAACGTCAGTTCACATTTGTAGGTGGATCATCAGTGTTAGAGCTAAAATTAGCATGTTTAAAGTGATTTTCATGCTTCTTGGGGCCCAAAACACAAGATTTATGGAATGGTTAAAAGTGCATGAAAATGGCCAATTTACTCACTCTGAGTTCTCAAAAAGGGGTTCTTCACCCCGGGAAGTTAATTAAATACCATTTGGAGGCATTTAATGTTAGAGCAAAAACGGCTGATTTTCGACAAAAGAGATAACACCCCCCCATTACGTCATGCTTCAGAAATGTGGAAAATGGTCCGTTTTCAAATGTTTTATTTTTGAACGTCAGTTCACATTTGTAGGTGGATCATCAGTGTTAGAGCTAAAATTAGCATGTTTAAAGTGATTTTCATGCTTCCAGGGGCCCAAAACACAAGATTTATGGAATGGTTAAAAGTGCATGAAAATGGCCAATTTACTCACTCTGAGTTCTCAAAAAGGGTTTCTTCACCCCGGGAAGTTAATTAAATACCATTTGGAGGCATTTAATGTTAGAGCAAAAACGGCTGATTTTCGACAAAAGAGATAACACCCCCCCATTACGTCATGCTTCAGAAATGTGGAAAATGGTCCGTTTTCAAATGTTTTATTTTTGAACGTCAGTTCACATTTGTAGGTGGATCATCAGTGTTAGAGCTAAAATTAGCATGTTTAAAGTGATTTTCATGCTTCTTGGGGCCCAAAACACAAGATTTATGGAATGGTTAAAAGTGCATGAAAATGGCCAATTTACTCACTCTGAGTTCTCAAAAAGGGTTTCTTCACCCCGGGAAGTTAATTAAATACCATTTGGAGGCATTTAATGTTAGAGCAAAAACGGCTGATTTTCGACAAAAGAGATAACACCCCCCCATTACGTCATGCTTCAGAAATGTGGAAAATGGTCCGTTTTCAAATGTTTCATTTTTGAACGTCAGTTCACATTTGTAGGTGGATCATCAGTGTTAGAGCTAAAATTAGCATGTTTAAAGTGATTTTCATGCTTCCAGGGGCTCGGGAAGTTAATTAAATACCATTTGGAGGCATTTAATGTTCGAGCAAAAACGGCTGATTTTCGACAAAAGAGATAACACCCCCCCATTACGTCATGCTTCAGAAATGTGGAAAATGGTCCGTTTTCAAATGTTTTATTTTTGAACGTCAGTTCACATTTGTAGGTGGATCATCAGTGTTAGAGCTAAAATTAGCATGTTTAAAGTGATTTTCATGCTTCCAGGGGCTCGGGAAGTGAAATAAATACCATTTGGAGGCATTTAATGTTCGAGCAAAAACGGCTGATTTTCGACAAAAGAGATAACACCCCCCCATTACGTCATGCTTCAGAAATGTGGAAAATGGTCCGTTTTCAAATGTTTTATTTTTGAACGTCAGTTCACATTTGTAGGTGGATCATGAGTGTTAGATCTAAAATTAGCATGTTTAAAGTGATTTTCATGCTTCTTGGGGCCCAAAACACAAGATTTATGGAATGGTTAAAAGTGCATGAAAATGGCCAATTTACTCACTCTGAGTTCTCAAAAAGGGTTTCTTCACCCCGGGAAGTTAATTAAATACCTTTTGGAGGCATTTAATGTTCGAGCAAAAACGGCTGATTTTCGACAAAAGAGATAACACCCCCCCATTACGTCATGCTTCAGAAATGTGGAAAATGGTCCGTTTTCAAATGTTTTATTTTTGAACGTCAGTTCACATTTGTAGGTGGATCATCAGTGTTAGAGCTGAAATTAGCATGTTTAAAGTGATTTTCATGCTTCTTGGGGCCCAAAACACAAGATTTATGGAATGGTTAAAAGTGCATGAAAATGGCCAATTTACTCACTCTGAGTTCTCAAAAAGGGTTTCTTCACCCCGGGAAGTTATTTAAATACCATTTGGAGGCATTTAATGTTAGAGCAAAAACGGCAGATTTTCCACAAAAGAGATAACACCCCCCCATTACGTCATGCTTCAGAAATGTGGAAAATGGTCCGTTTTCAAATGTTTTATTTTTGAACGTCAGTTCACATTTGTAGGTGGATCATCAGTGTTAGAGCTAAAATTAGCATGTTTAAAGTGATTTTCATGGTTCTTGGGGCCCAAAACACAAGATTTATGGAATGGTTAAAAGTGCATGAAAATGGCCAATTTACTCACTCTGAGTTCTCAAAAAGGGGTTCTTCACCCCGGGAAGTTAATTAAATACCATTTGGAGGCATTTAATGTTAGAGCAAAAACGGCTGATTTTCGACAAAAGAGATAACACCCCCCCATTACGTCATGCTTCAGAAATGTGGAAAATGGTCCGTTTTCAAATGTTTTATTTTTGAACGTCAGTTCACATTTGTAGGTGGATCATCAGTGTTAGAGCTAAAATTAGCATGTTTAAAGTGATTTTCATGCTTCCAGGGGCCCAAAACACAAGATTTATGGAATGGTTAAAAGTGCATGAAAATGGCCAATTTACTCACTCTGAGTTCTCAAAAAGGGTTTCTTCACCCCGGGAAGTTAATTAAATACCATTTGGAGGCATTTAATGTTAGAGCAAAAACGGCTGATTTTCGACAAAAGAGATAACACCCCCCCATTACGTCATGCTTCAGAAATTTGGAAAATGGTCCGTTTTCAAAAGTTTTATTTTTGAACGTCAGTTCACATTTGTAGGTGGATCATCAGTGTTAGAGCTAAAATTAGCATGTTTAAAGTGATTTTCATGCTTCCAGGGGCTCGGGAAGTTAATTAAATACCATTTGGAGGCAATTAATGTTCGAGCAAAAACTGCTGATTTTCGACAAAAGAGATAACACCCCCCCATTACGTCATGCTTCAGAAATGTGGAAAATGGTCCGTTTTCAAATGTTTTATTTTTGAACGTCAGTTCACATTTGTAGGTGGATCATCAGTGTTAGAGCTAAAATTAGCATGTTTAAAGTGATTTTCATGCTTCTTGGGGCCCAAAACACAAGATTTATGGAATGGTTAAAAGTGCATGAAAATGGCCAATTTACTCACTCTGAGTTCTCAAAAAGGGTTTCTTCACCCCGGGAAGTTAATTAAATACCATTTGGAGGCATTTAATGTTCGAGCAAAAACGGCTGATTTTCGACAAAAGAGATAACACCCCCCCATTACGTCATGCTTCAGAAATGTGGAAAATGGTCCGTTTTCAAATGTTTTATTTTTGAACGTCAGTTCACATTTGTAGGTGGATCATCAGTGTTAGAGCTAAAATTAGCATGTTTAAAGTGATTTTCATGCTTCTTGGGGCCCAAAACACAAGATTTATGGAATGGTTAAAAGTGCATGAAAATGGCCAATTTACTCACTCTGAGTTCTCAAAAAGGGTTTCTTCACCCCGGGAAGTTAATTAAATACCATTTGGAGGCATTTAATGTTCGAGCAAAAACGGCTGATTTTCGACAAAAGAGATAACACCCCCCCATTACGTCATGCTTCAGAAATGTGGAAAATGGTCCGTTTTCAAATGTTTTATTTTTGAACGTCAGTTCACATTTGTAGGTGGATCATCAGTGTTAGAGCTAAAATTAGCATGTTTAAAGTGATTTTCATGCTTCCAGGGGCCCAAAACACAAGATTTATGGAATGGTTAAAAGTGCATGAAAATGGCCAATTTACTCACTCTGAGTTCTCAAAAAGGGTTTCTTCACCCCGGGAAGTTAATTAAATACCATTTGGAGGCATTTAATGTTAGAGCAAAAACGGCTGATTTTCGACAAAAGAGATAACACCCCCCCATTACGTCATGCTTCAGAAATGTGGAAAATGGTCCGTTTTCAAATGTTTCATTTTTGAACGTCAGTTCACATTTGTAGGTGGATCATCAGTGTTAGAGCTAAAATTAGCATGTTTAAAGTGATTTTCATGCTTCCAGGGGCTCGGGAAGTTAATTAAATACCATTTGGAGGCATTTAATGTTAGAGCAAAAACGGCTGATTTTCGACAAAAGAGATAACACCCCCCCATTACGTCATGCTTCAGAAATGTGGAAAATGGTCCGTTTTCAAATGTTTTATTTTTGAACGTCAGTTCACATTTGTAGGTGGATCATCAGTGTTAGAGCTAAAATTAGCATGTTTAAAGGGATTTTCATGCTTCCAGGGGCCCAAAACACAAGATTTATGGAATGGTTAAAAGTGCATGAAAATGGCCAATTTACTCACTCTGAGTTCTCAAAAAGGGTTTCTTCACCCCGGGAAGTTAATTAAATACCATTTGGAGGCATTTAATGTTAGGGCAAAAACGGCTGATTTTCGACAAAAGAGATAACACCCCCCCATTACGTCATGCTTCAGAAATGTGGAAAATGGTCCGTTTTCAAATGTTTTATTTTTGAACGTCAGTTCACATTTGTAGGTGGATCATCAGTGTTAGAGCTAAAATTAGCATGTTTAAAGTGATTTTCATGCTTCCAGGGGCCCAAAACACAAGATTTATGGAATGGTTAAAAGTGCATGAAAATGGCCAATTTACTCACTCTGAGTTCTCAAAAAGGGTTTCTTCACCCCGGGAAGTTAATTAAATACCATTTGGAGGCATTTAATGTTAGAGCAAAAATGGCTGATTTTCGACAAAAGAGATAACACCCCCCCATTACATCATGCTTCAGAAATGTGGAAAATGGTCCGTTTTCAAATGTTTTATTTTTGAACGTCAGTTCACATTTGTAGGTGGATCATCAGTGTTAGAGCTAAAATTAGCATGTTTAAAGTGATTTTCATGCTTCCAGGGGCTCGGGAAGTTAATTAAATACCATTTGGAGGGATTTAATGTTCGAGCAAAAACGGCTGATTTTCGACAAAAGAGATAACACCCCCCCATTACGTCATGCTTCAGAAATGTGGAAAATGGTCCGTTTTCAAATGTTTTATTTTTGAACGTCAGTTCACATTTGTAGGTGGATCATCAGTGTTAGAGCTAAAATTAGCATGTTTAAAGTGATTTTCATGCTTCCAGGGGCCCAAAACACAAGATTTATGGAATGGTTAAAAGTGCATGAAAATGGCCAATTTACTCACTCTGAGTTCTCAAAAAGGGTTTCTTCACCCCGGGAAGTTAATTAAATACCATTTGGAGGCATTTAATGTTAGAGCAAAAACGGCTGATTTTCGACAAAAGAGATAACACCCCCCCATTACGTCATGCTTCAGAAATGTGGAAAATGGTCCGTTTTCAAATGTGTTATTTTTGAACGTCAGTTCACATTTGTAGGTGGATCATCAGTGTTAGAGCTAAAATTAGCATGTTTAAAGTGATTTTCATGCTTCCAGGGGCCCAAAACACAAGATTTATGGAATGGTTAAAAGTGCATGAAAATGGCCAATTTACTCACTCTGAGTTCTCAAAAAGGGTTTCTTCACCCCGGGAAGTTAATTAAATACCATTTGGAGGCATTTAATGTTAGAGCAAAAACGGCTGATTTTCGACAAAAGAGATAACACCCCCCCATTACGTCATGCTTCAGAAATGTGGAAAATGGTCCGTTTTCAAATGTTTTATTTTTGAACGTCAGTTCACATTTGTGGGTGGATCATCAGTGTTAGAGCTAAAATTAGCATGTTTAAAGTGATTTTCATGCTTCCAGGGGCTCGGGAAGTTAATTAAATACCATTTGGAGGCATCTAATGTTCGAGCAAAAACGGCTGATTTTCGACAAAAGAGATAACACCCCCCCATTACGTCATGCTTCAGAAATGTGGAAAATGGTCCGTTTTCAAATGTTTTATTTTTGAACGTCAGTTCACATTTGTAGGTGGATCATCAGTGTTAGAGCTAAAATTAGCATGTTTAAAGTGATTTTCATGCTTCCAGGGGCTCGGGAAGTTAATTAAATACCATTTGGAGGCATTTAATGTTCGAGCAAAAACGGCTGATTTTCGACAAAAGAGATAACACCCCCCCATTACGTCATGCTTCAGAAATGTGGAAAATGGTCCGTTTTCAAATGTTTTATTTTTGAACGTCAGTTCACATTTGTAGGTGGATCATCAGTGTTAGAGCTAACATTAGCATGTTTAAAGTGATTTTCATGCTTCCAGGGGCCCAAAACACAAGATTTATGGAATGGTTAAAAGTGCATGAAAATGGCCAATTTACTCACTCTGAGTTCTCAAAAAGGGTTTCTTCACCCCGGGAAGTTAATTAAATACCATTTGGAGGCATTTAATGTTAGAGCAAAAACGGCTGATTTTCGACAAAAGAGATAACACCCCCCCCATTACGTCATGCTTCAGAAATGTGGAAAATGGTCCGTTTTCAAATGTTTTATTTTTGAACGTCAGTTCACATTTGTAGGTGGATCATCAGTGTTAGAGCTAAAATTAGCATGTTTAAAGTGATTTTCATGCTTCCAGGGGCCCAAAACACAAGATTTATGGAATGGTTAAAAGTGCATGAAAATGGCCAATTTACTCACTCTGAGTTCTCAAAAAGGGTTTCTTCACCCCGGGAAGTTAATTAAATACCATTTGGAGGCATTTAATGTTAGAGCAAAAACGGCTGATTTTCGACAAAAGAGATAACACCCCCCCATTACGTCATGCTTCAGAAATGTGGAAAATGGTCCGTTTTCAAATGTGTTATTTTTGAACGTCAGTTCACATTTGTAGGTGGATCATCAGTGTTAGAGCTAAAATTAGCATGTTTAAAGTGATTTTCATGCTTCCAGGGGCCCAAAACACAAGATTTATGGAATGGTTAAAAGTGCATGAAAATGGCCAATTTACTCACTCTGAGTTCTCAAAAAGGGTTTCTTCACCCCGGGAAGTTAATTAAATACCATTTGGAGGCATTTAATGTTAGAGCAAAAACGGCTGATTTTCGACAAAAGAGATAACACCCCCCCATTACGTCATGCTTCAGAAATGTGGAAAATGGTCCGTTTTCAAATGTTTTATTTTTGAACGTCAGTTCACATTTGTGGGTGGATCATCAGTGTTAGAGCTAAAATTAGCATGTTTAAAGTGATTTTCATGCTTCCAGGGGCTCGGGAAGTTAATTAAATACCATTTGGAGGCATCTAATGTTCGAGCAAAAACGGCTGATTTTCGACAAAAGAGATAACACCCCCCCATTACGTCATGCTTCAGAAATGTGGAAAATGGTCCGTTTTCAAATGTTTTATTTTTGAACGTCAGTTCACATTTGTAGGTGGATCATCAGTGTTAGAGCTAAAATTAGCATGTTTAAAGTGATTTTCATGCTTCCAGGGGCTCGGGAAGTTAATTAAATACCATTTGGAGGCATTTAATGTTCGAGCAAAAACGGCTGATTTTCGACAAAAGAGATAACACCCCCCCATTACGTCATGCTTCAGAAATGTGGAAAATGGTCCGTTTTCAAATGTTTTATTTTTGAACGTCAGTTCACATTTGTAGGTGGATCATCAGTGTTAGAGCTAACATTAGCATGTTTAAAGTGATTTTCATGCTTCCAGGGGCCCAAAACACAAGATTTATGGAATGGTTAAAAGTGCATGAAAATGGCCAATTTACTCACTCTGAGTTCTCAAAAAGGGTTTCTTCACCCCGGGAAGTTAATTAAATACCATTTGGAGGCATTTAATGTTAGAGCAAAAACGGCTGATTTTCGACAAAAGAGATAACACCCCCCCCCATTACGTCATGCTTCAGAAATGTGGAAAATGGTCCGTTTTCAAATGTTTTATTCTTGAACGTCAGTTCACATTTGTAGGTGGATCATCAGTGTTAGAGCTAAAATTAGCATGTTTAAAGTGATTTTCATGCTTCCAGGGGCTCGGGAAGTTAATTAAATACCAGTTGGAGGCATTTAATGTTCGAGCAAAAACGGCTGATTTTCGACAAAAGAGATAACACCCCCCCATTACGTCATGCTTCAGAAATGTGGAAAATGGTCCGTTTTCAAATGTTTTATTTTTGAACGTCAGTTCACATTTGTAGGTGGATCATCAGTGTTAGAGCTAAAATTAGCATGTTTAAAGTGATTTTCATGCTTCCAGGGGCCCAAAACACAAGATTTATGGAATGGTTAAAAGTGCATGAAAATGGCCAATTTACTCACTCTGAGTTCTCAAAAAGGGTGTCTTCACCCCGGGAAGTGAAATAAATACCATTTGGAGGCATTTAATGTTAGAGCAAAAACGGCTGATTTTCGACAAAAGAGATAACACCCCCCCATTACGTCATGCTTCAGAAATGTGGAAAATGGTCCGTTTTCAAATGTTTTATTTTTGAACGTCAGTTCACATTTGTAGGTGGATCATCAGTGTTAGAGCTAAAATTAGCATGTTTAAAGTGATTTTCATGCTTCCAGGGGCTCGGGAAGTGAAATAAATACCATTTGGAGGCATTTAATGTTCAAGCAAAAACGGCTTATTTTCGACAAAAGAGATAACACCCCCCCATTACGTCATGCTTCAGAAATGTGGAAAATGGTCCGTTTTCAAATGTTTTATTTTTGAACGTCAGTTCACATTTGTAGGTGGATCATCAGTGTTAGAGCAAAAATTAGCATGTTTAAAGTGATTTTCATGCTTCCAGGGTCCCAAAACACAAGATTTATGGAATGGTTAAAAGTGCATGAAAATGGCCAATTTACTCACTCTGAGTTCTCAAAAAGGGTTTCTTCACCCCGGGAAGTTAATTAAATACCATTTGGAGGCATTTAATGTTAGAGCAAAAACGGCTGATTTTCGACAAAAGAGATAACACCCCCCCTTTACGTCATGCTTCAGAAATGTGGAAAATGGTCCGTTTTCAAATGTTTTATTTTTGAACGTCAGTTCACATTTGTAGGTGGATCATCAGTGTTAGAGCTAAAATTAGCATGTTTAAAGTGATTTTCATGCTTCCAGGGGCTCGGGAAGTTAATTAAATACCATTTGGAGGCATTTAATGTTAGAGCAAAAACGGCTGATTTTCGACAAAAGAGATAACACCCCCCCATTACGTCATGCTTCAGAAATGTGGAAAATGGTCCGTTTTCAAATGTTTTATTTTTGAACGTCAGTTCACATTTGTAGGTGGATCATCAGTGTTAGAGCTAAAATTAGCATGTTTAAAGTGATTTTCATGCTTCCAGGGGCTCGGGAAGTTAATTAAATACCATTTGGAGGCATTTAATGTTCGAGCAAAAACGGCTGATTTTCGACAAAAGAGATAACACCCCCCCATTACGTCATGCTTCAGAAATGTAGAAAATGGTCCGTTTTCAAATGTTTTATTTTTGAACGTCAGTTCACATTTGTAGGTGGATCATCAGTGTTAGAGCTAAAATTAGCATGTTTAAAGTGATTTTCATGCTTCCAGGGGCCCAAAACACACGATTTATGGAATGGTTAAAAGTGCATGAAAATGGCCAATTTACTCACTCTGAGTTCTCAAAAAGGGTTTCTTCACCCCGGGAAGTTAATTAAATACCATTTGGAGGCATTTAATGTTAGAGCAAAAACAGCTGATTTTCGACAAAAGAGATAACACCCCCCCCATTACGTCATGCTTCAGAAATGTGGAAAATGGTCCGTTTTCAAATGTTTTATTTTTGAACGTCAGTTCACATTTGTAGGTGGATCATCAGTGTTAGAGCTAAAATTAGCATGTTTAAAGTGATTTTCATGCTTCCAGGGGCTCGGGAAGTTAATTAAATACCATTTGGAGGCATTTAATGTTCGAGCAAAATCGGCTGATTTTCGACAAAAGAGATAACACCCCCCCATTACGTCATGCTTCAGAAATGTGGAAAATGGTCCGTTTTCAAATGTTTTATTTTTGAACGTCAGTTCACATTTGTAGGTGGATCATCAGTGTTAGAGCTAAAATTAGCATGTTTAAAGTGATTTTCATGCTTCCAGGGGCCCAAAACACAAGATTTATGGAATGGTTAAAAGTGCATGAAAATGGCCAATTTACTCACTCTGAGTTCTCAAAAAGGGTTTCTTCACCCCGGGAAGTTAATTAAATACCATTTGGAGGCATTTAATGTTCGAGCAAAAACGGCTGATTTTCGACAAAAGAGATAACACCCCCCCATTACGTCATGCTTCAGAAATGTGGAAAATGGTCCGTTTTCAAATGTTTTATTTTTGAACGTCAGTTCACATTTGTAGGTGGATCATCAGTGTTAGAGCTAAAATTAGCATGTTTAAAGTGATTTTCATGCTTCCAGGGGCCCAAAACACAAGATTTATGGAATGGTTAAAAGTGCATGAAAATGGCCAATTTACTCACTCTGAGTTCTCAAAAAGGGTTTCTTCACCCCGGGAATTTAATTAAATACCATTTGGAGGCATTTAATGTTAGAGCAAAAACGGCTGATTTTCGACAAAAGAGATAACACCCCCCCATTACGTCATGCTTCAGAAATGTGGAAAATGGTCCGTTTTCAAATGTTTATTTTTGAACGTCAGTTCACATTTGTAGGTGGATCATCAGTGTTAGAGCTAAAATTAGCATGTTTAAAGTGATTTTCATGCTTCCAGGGGCTCGGGAAGTTAATTAAATACCATTTGGAGGCATTTAATGTTCGAGCAAAAACGGCTGATTTTCGACAAAAGAGATAACACCCCCCCATTACGTCATGCTTCAGAAATGTGGAAAATGGTCCGTTTTCAAATGTTTTATTTTTGAACGTCAGTTCACATTTGTAGGTGGATCATCAGTGTTAGAGCTAAAATTAGCATGTTTAAAGTGATTTTCATGCTTCCAGGGGCCCAAAACACAAGATTTATGGAATGGTTAAAAGTGCATGAAAATGGCCAATTTACTCACTCTGAGTTCTCAAAAAGGGTTTCTTCACCCCGGGAAGTTAATTAAATACCATTTGGAGGCATTTAATGTTCGAGCAAAAACGGCTGATTTTCGACAAAAGAGATAACACCCCCCATTACGTCATGCTTCAGAAATGTGGAAAATGGTCCGTTTTCAAATGTTTTATTTTTGAATGTCAGTTCACATTTGTAGGTGGATCATCAGTATTAGAGCTAAAATTAGCATGTTTAAAGTGATTTTCATGCTTCCAGGGGCCCAAAACACAAGATTTATGGAATGGTTAAAAGTGCATGAAAATGGCCAATTTACTCACTCTGAGTTCTCAAAAAGGGTTTCTTCACCCCGGGAAGTTAATTAAATACCATTTGGAGGCATTTAATGTTCAAGCAAAAACGGCTGATTTTCGACAAAAGAGATAACACCCCCCCATTACGTCATGCTTCAGAAATGTGGAAAATGGTCCGTTTTCAAATGTTTTATTTTTGAACGTCAGTTCACATTTGTAGGTGGATCATCAGTGTTAGAGCTGAAATTAGCATGTTTAAAGTGATTTTCATGCTTCTTGGGGCCCAAAACACAAGATTTATGGAATGGTTAAAAGTGCATGAAAATGGCCAATTTACTCACTCTGAGTTCTCAAAAAGGGTTTCTTCACCCCGGGAAGTTAATTAAATACCATTTGGAGGCATTTAATGTTCGAGCAAAAACGGCTGATTTTCGACAAAAGAGATAACACCCCCCCATTACGTCATGCTTCAGAAATGTGGAAAATGGTCCGTTTTCAAATGTTTTATTTTTGAACGTCAGTTCACATTTGTAGGTGGATCATCAGTGTTAGAGCTAAAATTAGCATGTTTAAAGTGATTTTCATGCTTCCAGGGGCTCAGGAAGTTAATTAAATACCATTTGGAGGCATTTAATGTTCGAGCAAAAACGGCTGATTTTCGACAAAAGAGATAACACCCCCCCCATTTCGTCATGCTTCAGAAATGTGGAAAATGGTCCGTTTTCAAATGTTTTATTTTTGAACGTCAGTTCTCATTTGTAGGTGGATCATCAGTGTTAGAGCTAAAATTAGCATGTTTAAAGTGATTTTCATGCTTCCAGGGGCTCGGGAAGTGAAATAAATACCATTTGGAGGCATTTAATGTTCGAGCAAAAACGGCTGATTTTCGACAAAAGAGATAACACCCCCCCATTACGTCATGCTTCAGAAATGTGGAAAATGGTCCGTTTTCAAATGTTTTATTTTTGAACGTCAGTTCACATTTGTAGGTGGATCATCAGTGTTAGAGCTAAAATGAGCATGTTTAAAGTGATTTTCATGCTTCTTGGGGCCCAAAAAACAAGATTTATGGAATGGTTAAAAGTGCATGAAAATGGCCAATTTACTCACTCTGAGTTCTCAAAAAGGGTTTCTTCACCCCGGGAAGTTAATTAAATACCATTTGGAGGCATTTAATGTTAGAGCAAAAACGGCTGATTTTCCACAAAAGAGATAACACCCCCCCATTACGTCATGCTTCAGAAATGTGGAAAATGGTCCATTTTCAAATGTTTTATTTTTGAACGTCAGTTCACATTTGTAGGTGGATCATCAGTGTTAGAGCTAAAATTAGCATGTTTAAAGTGATTTTCATGCTTCCAGGGGCCCAAAACACAAGATTTATGGAATGGTTAAAAGTGCATGAAAATGGCCAATTTACTCACTCTGAGTTCTCAAAAAGGGTTTCTTCACCCCGGGAAGTTAATTAAATACCATTTGGAGGCATTTAATGTTAGAGCAAAACGGCTGATTTTCGACAAAAGAGATAACACCCCCCCATCACGTCATGCTTCAGAAATGTGGAAAATGGTCCGTTTTCAAATGTTTCATTTTTGAACGTCAGTTCACATTTGTAGGTGGATCATCAGTGTTAGAGCTAAAATTAGCATGTTTAAAGTGATTTTCATGCTTCCAGGGGCTCGGGAAGTTAATTAAATACCATTTGGAGGCATTTAATGTTAGAGCAAAAACAGCTGATTTTCGACAAAAGAGATAACACCCCCCCATTACGTCATGCTTCAGAAATGTGGAAAATGGTCCGTTTTCAAATATTTTATTTTTGAACGTCAGTTCACATTTGTAGGTGGATCATCAGTGTTAGAGCTAAAATTAGCATGTTTAAAGTGATTTTCATGCTTCCAGGGGCCCATAACACAAGATTTATGGAATGGTTAAAAGTGCATGAAAATGGCCAATTTACTCACTCTGAGTTCTCAAAAAGGGTTTCTTCACCCCGGGAAGTTAATTAAATACCATTTGGAGGCATTTAATGTTAGAGCAAAAACGGCTGATTTTCGACAAAAGAGATAACACCCCCCCATTACGTCATGCTTCAGAAATGTGGAAAATGGTCCGTTTTCAAATGTTTTATTTTTGAACGTCAGTTCACATTTGTAGGTGGATCATCAGTGTTAGAGCTAAAATTAGCATGTTTAAAGTGATTTTCATGCTTCCAGGGGCCCAAAACACAAGATTTATGGAATGGTTAAAAGTGCATGAAAATGGCCAATTTACTCACTCTGAGTTCTCAAAAAGGGTTTCTTCACCCCGGGAAGTTAATTAAATACCATTTGGAGGCATTTAATGTTAGAGCAAAAACGGCTGATTTTCGACAAAAGAGATAACACCCCCCCATTACGTCATGCTTCAGAAATGTGGAAAATGGTCCGTTTTCAAATGTTTTATTTTTGAACGTCAGTTCACATTTGTAGGTGGATCATCAGTGTTAGAGCTAAAATTAGCATGTTTAAAGTGATTTTCATGCTTCCAGGGGCTCGGGAAGTTAATTAAATACCATTTGGAGGGATTTAATGTTCGAGCAAAAACGGCTGATTTTCGACAAAAGAGATAACACCCCCCATTACGTCATGCTTCAGAAATGTGGAAAATGGTCCGTTTTCAAATGTTTTATTTTTGAACGTCAGTTCACATTTGTAGGTGGATCATCAGTGTTAGAGCTAAAATTAGCATGTTTAAAGTGATTTTCATGCTTCCAGGGGCCCAAAACACAAGATTTATGGAATGGTTAAAAGTGCATGAAAATGGCCAATTTACTCACTCTGAGTTCTCAAAAAGGGTTTCTTCACCCCGGGAAGTTAATTAAATACCATTTGGAGGCATTTAATGTTCGAGCAAAAACGGCTGATTTTCGACAAAAGAGATAACACCCCCCCATTACGTCATGCTTCAGAAATGTGGAAAATGGTCCGTTTTCAAATGTTTTATTTTTGAACGTCAGTTCACATTTGTAGGTGGATCATCAGTGTTAGAGCTAAAATGAGCATGTTTAAAGTGATTTTCATGCTTCTTGGGGCCCAAAAAACAAGATTTATGGAATGGTTAAAAGTGCATGAAAATGGCCAATTTACTCACTCTGAGTTCTCAAAAAGGGTTTCTTCACCCCGGGAAGTTAATTAAATACCATTTGGAGGCATTTAATGTTAGAGCAAAAACGGCTGATTTTCCACAAAAGAGATAACACCCCCCCATTACGTCATGCTTCAGAAATGTGGAAAATGGTCCATTTTCAAATGTTTTATTTTTGAACGTCAGTTCACATTTGTAGGTGGATCATCAGTGTTAGAGCTAAAATTAGCATGTTTAAAGTGATTTTCATGCTTCCAGGGGCCCAAAACACAAGATTTATGGAATGGTTAAAAGTGCATGAAAATGGCCAATTTACTCACTCTGAGTTCTCAAAAAGGGTTTCTTCACCCCGGGAAGTTAATTAAATACCATTTGGAGGCATTTAATGTTAGAGCAAAACGGCTGATTTTCGACAAAAGAGATAACACCCCCCCATCACGTCATGCTTCAGAAATGTGGAAAATGGTCCGTTTTCAAATGTTTCATTTTTGAACGTCAGTTCACATTTGTAGGTGGATCATCAGTGTTAGAGCTAAAATTAGCATGTTTAAAGTGATTTTCATGCTTCCAGGGGCTCGGGAAGTTAATTAAATACCATTTGGAGGCATTTAATGTTAGAGCAAAAACAGCTGATTTTCGACAAAAGAGATAACACCCCCCCATTACGTCATGCTTCAGAAATGTGGAAAATGGTCCGTTTTCAAATATTTTATTTTTGAACGTCAGTTCACATTTGTAGGTGGATCATCAGTGTTAGAGCTAAAATTAGCATGTTTAAAGTGATTTTCATGCTTCCAGGGGCCCATAACACAAGATTTATGGAATGGTTAAAAGTGCATGAAAATGGCCAATTTACTCACTCTGAGTTCTCAAAAAGGGTTTCTTCACCCCGGGAAGTTAATTAAATACCATTTGGAGGCATTTAATGTTAGAGCAAAAACGGCTGATTTTCGACAAAAGAGATAACACCCCCCCATTACGTCATGCTTCAGAAATGTGGAAAATGGTCCGTTTTCAAATGTTTTATTTTTGAACGTCAGTTCACATTTGTAGGTGGATCATCAGTGTTAGAGCTAAAATTAGCATGTTTAAAGTGATTTTCATGCTTCCAGGGGCCCAAAACACAAGATTTATGGAATGGTTAAAAGTGCATGAAAATGGCCAATTTACTCACTCTGAGTTCTCAAAAAGGGTTTCTTCACCCCGGGAAGTTAATTAAATACCATTTGGAGGCATTTAATGTTAGAGCAAAAACGGCTGATTTTCGACAAAAGAGATAACACCCCCCCATTACGTCATGCTTCAGAAATGTGGAAAATGGTCCGTTTTCAAATGTTTTATTTTTGAACGTCAGTTCACATTTGTAGGTGGATCATCAGTGTTAGAGCTAAAATTAGCATGTTTAAAGTGATTTTCATGCTTCCAGGGGCTCGGGAAGTTAATTAAATACCATTTGGAGGGATTTAATGTTCGAGCAAAAACGGCTGATTTTCGACAAAAGAGATAACACCCCCCATTACGTCATGCTTCAGAAATGTGGAAAATGGTCCGTTTTCAAATGTTTTATTTTTGAACGTCAGTTCACATTTGTAGGTGGATCATCAGTGTTAGAGCTAAAATTAGCATGTTTAAAGTGATTTTCATGCTTCCAGGGGCCCAAAACACAAGATTTATGGAATGGTTAAAAGTGCATGAAAATGGCCAATTTACTCACTCTGAGTTCTCAAAAAGGGTTTCTTCACCCCGGGAAGTTAATTAAATACCATTTGGAGGCATTTAATGTTAGAGCAAAAACGGCTGATTTTCGACAAAAGAGATAACACCCCCCCATTACGTCATGCTTCAGAAATGTGGAAAATGGTCCGTTTTCAAATGTTTTATTTTTGAACGTCAGTTCACATTTGTAGGTGGATCATCAGTGTTAGAGCTAAAATTAGCATGTTTAAAGTGATTTTCATGCTTCCAGGGGCCCAAAACACAAGATTTATGGAATGGTTAAAAGTGCATGAAAATGGCCAATTTACTCACTCTGAGTTCTCAAAAAGGGTTTCTTCACCCCGGGAAGTTAATTAAATACCATTTGGAGGCATTTAATGTTAGAGCAAAAACGGCTGATTTTCGACAAAAGAGATAACACCCCCCCATTACGTCATGCTTCAGAAATGTGGAAAATGGTCAGTTTTCAAATGTTTTATTTTTGAACGTCAGTTCACATTTGTAGGTGGATCATCAGTGTTAGAGCTAAAATTAGCATGTTTAAAGTGATTTTCATGCTTCCAGGGGCTCGGGAAGTTAATTAAATACCATTTGGAGGCATTTAATGTTCGAGCAAAAACGGCTGATTTTCGACAAAAGAGATAACACCCCCCCATTACGTCATGCTTCAGAAATGTGGAAAATGGTCCGTTTTCAAATGTTTTATTTTTGAACGTCAGTTCACATTTGTAGGTGGATCATCAGTGTTAGAGCTAAAATTAGCATGTTTAAAGTGATTTTCATGCTTCCAGGGGCTCGGGAAGTTAATTAAATACCATTTGGAGGCATTTAATGTTCGAGCAAAAACGGCTGATTTTCGACAAAAGAGATAACACCCCCCCATTACGTCATGCTTCAGAAATGTGGAAAATGGTCCGTTTTCAAATGTTTTATTTTTGAACGTCAGTTCACATTTGTAGGTGGATCATCAGTGTTAGAGCTAAAATTAGCATGTTTAAAGTGATTTTCATGCTTCCAGGGGCCCAAAACACAAGATTTATGGAATGGTTAAAAGTGCATGAAAATGGCCAATTTACTCACTCTGAGTTCTCAAAAAGGGTTTCTTCACCCCGGGAAGTTAATTAAATACCATTTGGAGGCATTTAATGTTCGAGAAAAAACGGCTGATTTTCGACAAAAGAGATAACACCCCCCATTACGTCATGCTTCAGAAATGTGGAAAATGGTCAGTTTTCAAATGTTTTATTTTTGAACGTCAGTTCACATTTGTAGGTGGATCATCAGTGTTAGAGCTAAAATTAGCATGTTTAAAGTGATTTTCATGCTTCTTGGGGCCCAAAACACAAGATTTATGGAATGGTTAAAAGTGCATGAAAATGGCCAATTTGCTCACTCTGAGTTCTCAAAAAGGTTTTCTTCACCCCGGGAAGTTAATTAAATACCATTTGGAGGCATTTAATGTTAGAGCAAAAACGGCTGATTTTCGACAAAAGAGATAACACCCCCCATTACGTCATGCTTCAGAAATGTGGAAAATGGTCCGTTTTCAAATGTTTCATTTTTGAACGTCAGTTCACATTTGTAGGTGGATCATCAGTGTTAGAGCTAAAATTAGCATGTTTAAAGTGATTTTCATGCTTCCAGGGGCTCGGGAAGTTAATTAAATACCATTTGGAGGCATTTAATGTTCGAGCAAAAACGGCTGATTTTCGACAAAAGAGATAACACCCCCCCATTACGTCATGCTTCAGAAATGTGGAAAATGGTCCGTTTTCAAATGTTTTATTTTTGAACGTCAGTTCACATTTGTAGGTGGATCATCAGTGTTAGAGCTAAAATTAGCATGTTTAAAGTGATTTTCATGCTTCCAGGGGCTCGGGAAGTGAAATAAATACCATTTGGAGGCATTTAATGTTCGAGCAAAAACGGCTGATTTTCGACAAAAGAGATAACACCCCCCCATTACGTCATGCTTCAGAAATGTGGAAAATGGTCCGTTTTCAAATGTTTTATTTTTGAACGTCAGTTCACATTTGTAGGTGGATCATCAGTGTTAGAGCTAAAATTAGCATGTTTAAAGTGATTTTCATGCTTCCAGGGGCTCGGGAAGTTAATTAAATACCATTTGGAGGCATTTAATGTTCGAGCAAAAACGGCTGATTTTCGACAAAAGAGATAACACCCCCCCATTACGTCATGCTTCAGAAATGTGGAAAATGGTCCGTTTTCAAATGTTTTATTTTTGAACGTCAGTTCACATTTGTAGGTGGATCATCAGTGTTAGAGCTAACATTAGCATGTTTAAAGTGATTTTCATGCTTCCAGGGGCCCAAAACACAAGATTTATGGAATGGTTAAAAGTGCATGAAAATGGCCAATTTACTCACTCTGAGTTCTCAAAAAGGGTTTCTTCACCCCGGGAAGTTAATTAAATACCATTTGGAGGCATTTAATGTTAGAGCAAAAACGGCTGATTTTCGACAAAAGAGATAACACCCCCCCCATTACGTCATGCTTCAGAAATGTGGAAAATGGTCCGTTTTCAAATGTTTTATTTTTGAACGTCAGTTCACATTTGTAGGTGGATCATCAGTGTTAGAGCTAAAATTAGCATGTTTAAAGTGATTTTCATGCTTCCAGGGGCCCAAAACACAAGATTTATGGAATGGTTAAAAGTGCATGAAAATGGCCAATTTACTCACTCTGAGTTCTCAAAAAGGGTTTCTTCACCCCGGGAAGTTAATTAAATACCATTTGGAGGCATTTAATGTTAGAGCAAAAACGGCTGATTTTCGACAAAAGAGATAACACCCCCCCATTACGTCATGCTTCAGAAATGTGGAAAATGGTCCGTTTTCAAATGTTTTATTTTTGAACGTCAGTTCACATTTGTGGGTGGATCATCAGTGTTAGAGCTAAAATTAGCATGTTTAAAGTGATTTTCATGCTTCCAGGGGCTCGGGAAGTTAATTAAATACCATTTGGAGGCATCTAATGTTCGAGCAAAAACGGCTGATTTTCGACAAAAGAGATAACACCCCCCCATTACGTCATGCTTCAGAAATGTGGAAAATGGTCCGTTTTCAAATGTTTTATTTTTGAACGTCAGTTCACATTTGTAGGTGGATCATCAGTGTTAGAGCTAAAATTAGCATGTTTAAAGTGATTTTCATGCTTCCAGGGGCTCGGGAAGTTAATTAAATACCATTTGGAGGCATTTAATGTTCGAGCAAAAACGGCTGATTTTCGACAAAAGAGATAACACCCCCCCATTACGTCATGCTTCAGAAATGTGGAAAATGGTCCGTTTTCAAATGTTTTATTTTTGAACGTCAGTTCACATTTGTAGGTGGATCATCAGTGTTAGAGCTAACATTAGCATGTTTAAAGTGATTTTCATGCTTCCAGGGGCCCAAAACACAAGATTTATGGAATGGTTAAAAGTGCATGAAAATGGCCAATTTACTCACTCTGAGTTCTCAAAAAGGGTTTCTTCACCCCGGGAAGTTAATTAAATACCATTTGGAGGCATTTAATGTTAGAGCAAAAACGGCTGATTTTCGACAAAAGAGATAACACCCCCCCCCATTACGTCATGCTTCAGAAATGTGGAAAATGGTCCGTTTTCAAATGTTTTATTCTTGAACGTCAGTTCACATTTGTAGGTGGATCATCAGTGTTAGAGCTAAAATTAGCATGTTTAAAGTGATTTTCATGCTTCCAGGGGCTCGGGAAGTTAATTAAATACCAGTTGGAGGCATTTAATGTTCGAGCAAAAACGGCTGATTTTCGACAAAAGAGATAACACCCCCCCATTACGTCATGCTTCAGAAATGTGGAAAATGGTCCGTTTTCAAATGTTTTATTTTTGAACGTCAGTTCACATTTGTAGGTGGATCATCAGTGTTAGAGCTAAAATTAGCATTTTTAAAGTGATTTTCATGCTTCCAGGGGCCCAAAACACAAGATTTATGGAATGGTTAAAAGTGCATGAAAATGGCCAATTTACTCACTCTGAGTTCTCAAAAAGGGTGTCTTCACCCCGGGAAGTGAAATAAATACCATTTGGAGGCATTTAATGTTAGAGCAAAAACGGCTGATTTTCGACAAAAGAGATAACACCCCCCCATTACGTCATGCTTCAGAAATGTGGAAAATGGTCCGTTTTCAAATGTTTTATTTTTGAACGTCAGTTCACATTTGTAGGTGGATCATCAGTGTTAGAGCTAAAATTAGCATGTTTAAAGTGATTTTCATGCTTCCAGGGGCTCGGGAAGTGAAATAAATACCATTTGGAGGCATTTAATGTTCAAGCAAAAACGGCTTATTTTCGACAAAAGAGATAACACCCCCCCATTACGTCATGCTTCAGAAATGTGGAAAATGGTCCGTTTTCAAATGTTTTATTTTTGAACGTCAGTTCACATTTGTAGGTGGATCATCAGTGTTAGAGCTAAAATTAGCATGTTTAAAGTGATTTTCATGCTTCCAGGGGCCCAAAACACAAGATTTATGGAATGGTTAAAAGTGCATGAAAATGGCCAATTTACTCACTCTGAGTTCTCAAAAAGGGTTTCTTCACCCCGGGAAGTTAATTAAATACCATTTGGAGGCATTTAATGTTAGAGCAAAAACGGCTGATTTTCGACAAAAGAGATAACACCCCCCCATTACGTCATGCTTCAGAAATGTGGAAAATGGTCCGTTTTCAAATGTTTTATTTTTGAACGTCAGTTCACATTTGTAGGTGGATCATCAGTGTTAGAGCTAAAATTAGCATGTTTAAAGTGATTTTCATGCTTCCAGGGGCTCGGGAAGTTAATTAAATACCATTTGGAGGGATTTAATGTTCGAGCAAAAACGGCTGATTTTCGACAAAAGAGATAACACCCCCCATTACGTCATGCTTCAGAAATGTGGAAAATGGTCCGTTTTCAAATGTTTTATTTTTGAACGTCAGTTCACATTTGTAGGTGGATCATCAGTGTTAGAGCTAAAATTAGCATGTTTAAAGTGATTTTCATGCTTCCAGGGGCCCAAAACACAAGATTTATGGAATGGTTAAAAGTGCATGAAAATGGCCAATTTACTCACTCTGAGTTCTCAAAAAGGGTTTCTTCACCCCGGGAAGTTAATTAAATACCATTTGGAGGCATTTAATGTTAGAGCAAAAACGGCTGATTTTCGACAAAAGAGATAACACCCCCCCATTACGTCATGCTTCAGAAATGTGGAAAATGGTCCGTTTTCAAATGTTTTATTTTTGAACGTCAGTTCACATTTGTAGGTGGATCATCAGTGTTAGAGCTAAAATTAGCATGTTTAAAGTGATTTTCATGCTTCCAGGGGCCCAAAACACAAGATTTATGGAATGGTTAAAAGTGCATGAAAATGGCCAATTTACTCACTCTGAGTTCTCAAAAAGGGTTTCTTCACCCCGGGAAGTTAATTAAATACCATTTGGAGGCATTTAATGTTAGAGCAAAAACGGCTGATTTTCGACAAAAGAGATAACACCCCCCCTTTACGTCATGCTTCAGAAATGTGGAAAATGGTCCGTTTTCAAATGTTTTATTTTTGAACGTCAGTTCACATTTGTAGGTGGATCATCAGTGTTAGAGCTAAAATTAGCATGTTTAAAGTGATTTTCATGCTTCCAGGGGCTCGGGAAGTTAATTAAATACCATTTGGAGGCATTTAATGTTAGAGCAAAAACGGCTGATTTTCGACAAAAGAGATAACACCCCCCCATTACGTCATGCTTCAGAAATGTGGAAAATGGTCCGTTTTCAAATGTTTTATTTTTGAACGTCAGTTCACATTTGTAGGTGGATCATCAGTGTTAGAGCTAAAATTAGCATGTTTAAAGTGATTTTCATGCTTCCAGGGGCTCGGGAAGTTAATTAAATACCATTTGGAGGCATTTAATGTTCGAGCAAAAACGGCTGATTTTCGACAAAAGAGATAACACCCCCCCATTACGTCATGCTTCAGAAATGTAGAAAATGGTCCGTTTTCAAATGTTTTATTTTTGAACGTCAGTTCACATTTGTAGGTGGATCATCAGTGTTAGAGCTAAAATTAGCATGTTTAAAGTGATTTTCATGCTTCCAGGGGCCCAAAACACACGATTTATGGAATGGTTAAAAGTGCATGAAAATGGCCAATTTACTCACTCTGAGTTCTCAAAAAGGGTTTCTTCACCCCGGGAAGTTAATTAAATACCATTTGGAGGCATTTAATGTTAGAGCAAAAACAGCTGATTTTCGACAAAAGAGATAACACCCCCCCCATTACGTCATGCTTCAGAAATGTGGAAAATGGTCCGTTTTCAAATGTTTTATTTTTGAACGTCAGTTCACATTTGTAGGTGGATCATCAGTGTTAGAGCTAAAATTAGCATGTTTAAAGTGATTTTCATGCTTCCAGGGGCTCGGGAAGTTAATTAAATACCATTTGGAGGCATTTAATGTTCGAGCAAAATCGGCTGATTTTCGACAAAAGAGATAACACCCCCCCATTACGTCATGCTTCAGAAATGTGGAAAATGGTCCGTTTTCAAATGTTTTATTTTTGAACGTCAGTTCACATTTGTAGGTGGATCATCAGTGTTAGAGCTAAAATTAGCATGTTTAAAGTGATTTTCATGCTTCCAGGGGCCCAAAACACAAGATTTATGGAATGGTTAAAAGTGCATGAAAATGGCCAATTTACTCACTCTGAGTTCTCAAAAAGGGTTTCTTCACCCCGGGAAGTTAATTAAATACCATTTGGAGGCATTTAATGTTCGAGCAAAAACGGCTGATTTTCGACAAAAGAGATAACACCCCCCCATTACGTCATGCTTCAGAAATGTGGAAAATGGTCCGTTTTCAAATGTTTTATTTTTGAACGTCAGTTCACATTTGTAGGTGGATCATCAGTGTTAGAGCTAAAATTAGCATGTTTAAAGTGATTTTCATGCTTCCAGGGGCCCAAAACACAAGATTTATGGAATGGTTAAAAGTGCATGAAAATGGCCAATTTACTCACTCTGAGTTCTCAAAAAGGGTTTCTTCACCCCGGGAATTTAATTAAATACCATTTGGAGGCATTTAATGTTAGAGCAAAAACGGCTGATTTTCGACAAAAGAGATAACACCCCCCCATTACGTCATGCTTCAGAAATGTGGAAAATGGTCCGTTTTCAAATGTTTATTTTTGAACGTCAGTTCACATTTGTAGGTGGATCATCAGTGTTAGAGCTAAAATTAGCATGTTTAAAGTGATTTTCATGCTTCCAGGGGCTCGGGAAGTTAATTAAATACCATTTGGAGGCATTTAATGTTCGAGCAAAAACGGCTGATTTTCGACAAAAGAGATAACACCCCCCCATTACGTCATGCTTCAGAAATGTGGAAAATGGTCCGTTTTCAAATGTTTTATTTTTGAACGTCAGTTCACATTTGTAGGTGGATCATCAGTGTTAGAGCTAAAATTAGCATGTTTAAAGTGATTTTCATGCTTCCAGGGGCCCAAAACACAAGATTTATGGAATGGTTAAAAGTGCATGAAAATGGCCAATTTACTCACTCTGAGTTCTCAAAAAGGGTTTCTTCACCCCGGGAAGTTAATTAAATACCATTTGGAGGCATTTAATGTTCGAGCAAAAACGGCTGATTTTCGACAAAAGAGATAACACCCCCCATTACGTCATGCTTCAGAAATGTGGAAAATGGTCCGTTTTCAAATGTTTTATTTTTGAATGTCAGTTCACATTTGTAGGTGGATCATCAGTATTAGAGCTAAAATTAGCATGTTTAAAGTGATTTTCATGCTTCCAGGGGCCCAAAACACAAGATTTATGGAATGGTTAAAAGTGCATGAAAATGGCCAATTTACTCACTCTGAGTTCTCAAAAAGGGTTTCTTCACCCCGGGAAGTTAATTAAATACCATTTGGAGGCATTTAATGTTCAAGCAAAAACGGCTGATTTTCGACAAAAGAGATAACACCCCCCCATTACGTCATGCTTCAGAAATGTGGAAAATGGTCCGTTTTCAAATGTTTTATTTTTGAACGTCAGTTCACATTTGTAGGTGGATCATCAGTGTTAGAGCTGAAATTAGCATGTTTAAAGTGATTTTCATGCTTCTTGGGGCCCAAAACACAAGATTTATGGAATGGTTAAAAGTGCATGAAAATGGCCAATTTACTCACTCTGAGTTCTCAAAAAGGGTTTCTTCACCCCGGGAAGTTAATTAAATACCATTTGGAGGCATTTAATGTTCGAGCAAAAACGGCTGATTTTCGACAAAAGAGATAACACCCCCCCATTACGTCATGCTTCAGAAATGTGGAAAATGGTCCGTTTTCAAATGTTTTATTTTTGAACGTCAGTTCACATTTGTAGGTGGATCATCAGTGTTAGAGCTAAAATTAGCATGTTTAAAGTGATTTTCATGCTTCCAGGGGCTCAGGAAGTTAATTAAATACCATTTGGAGGCATTTAATGTTCGAGCAAAAACGGCTGATTTTCGACAAAAGAGATAACACCCCCCCCATTTCGTCATGCTTCAGAAATGTGGAAAATGGTCCGTTTTCAAATGTTTTATTTTTGAACGTCAGTTCTCATTTGTAGGTGGATCATCAGTGTTAGAGCTAAAATTAGCATGTTTAAAGTGATTTTCATGCTTCCAGGGGCTCGGGAAGTGAAATAAATACCATTTGGAGGCATTTAATGTTCGAGCAAAAACGGCTGATTTTCGACAAAAGAGATAACACCCCCCCATTACGTCATGCTTCAGAAATGTGGAAAATGGTCCGTTTTCAAATGTTTTATTTTTGAACGTCAGTTCACATTTGTAGGTGGATCATCAGTGTTAGAGCTAAAATGAGCATGTTTAAAGTGATTTTCATGCTTCTTGGGGCCCAAAAAACAAGATTTATGGAATGGTTAAAAGTGCATGAAAATGGCCAATTTACTCACTCTGAGTTCTCAAAAAGGGTTTCTTCACCCCGGGAAGTTAATTAAATACCATTTGGAGGCATTTAATGTTAGAGCAAAAACGGCTGATTTTCCACAAAAGAGATAACACCCCCCCATTACGTCATGCTTCAGAAATGTGGAAAATGGTCCATTTTCAAATGTTTTATTTTTGAACGTCAGTTCACATTTGTAGGTGGATCATCAGTGTTAGAGCTAAAATTAGCATGTTTAAAGTGATTTTCATGCTTCCAGGGGCCCAAAACACAAGATTTATGGAATGGTTAAAAGTGCATGAAAATGGCCAATTTACTCACTCTGAGTTCTCAAAAAGGGTTTCTTCACCCCGGGAAGTTAATTAAATACCATTTGGAGGCATTTAATGTTAGAGCAAAACGGCTGATTTTCGACAAAAGAGATAACACCCCCCCATCACGTCATGCTTCAGAAATGTGGAAAATGGTCCGTTTTCAAATGTTTCATTTTTGAACGTCAGTTCACATTTGTAGGTGGATCATCAGTGTTAGAGCTAAAATTAGCATGTTTAAAGTGATTTTCATGCTTCCAGGGGCTCGGGAAGTTAATTAAATACCATTTGGAGGCATTTAATGTTAGAGCAAAAACAGCTGATTTTCGACAAAAGAGATAACACCCCCCCATTACGTCATGCTTCAGAAATGTGGAAAATGGTCCGTTTTCAAATATTTTATTTTTGAACGTCAGTTCACATTTGTAGGTGGATCATCAGTGTTAGAGCTAAAATTAGCATGTTTAAAGTGATTTTCATGCTTCCAGGGGCCCATAACACAAGATTTATGGAATGGTTAAAAGTGCATGAAAATGGCCAATTTACTCACTCTGAGTTCTCAAAAAGGGTTTCTTCACCCCGGGAAGTTAATTAAATACCATTTGGAGGCATTTAATGTTAGAGCAAAAACGGCTGATTTTCGACAAAAGAGATAACACCCCCCCATTACGTCATGCTTCAGAAATGTGGAAAATGGTCCGTTTTCAAATGTTTTATTTTTGAACGTCAGTTCACATTTGTAGGTGGATCATCAGTGTTAGAGCTAAAATTAGCATGTTTAAAGTGATTTTCATGCTTCCAGGGGCCCAAAACACAAGATTTATGGAATGGTTAAAAGTGCATGAAAATGGCCAATTTACTCACTCTGAGTTCTCAAAAAGGGTTTCTTCACCCCGGGAAGTTAATTAAATACCATTTGGAGGCATTTAATGTTAGAGCAAAAACGGCTGATTTTCGACAAAAGAGATAACACCCCCCCATTACGTCATGCTTCAGAAATGTGGAAAATGGTCCGTTTTCAAATGTTTTATTTTTGAACGTCAGTTCACATTTGTAGGTGGATCATCAGTGTTAGAGCTAAAATTAGCATGTTTAAAGTGATTTTCATGCTTCCAGGGGCTCGGGAAGTTAATTAAATACCATTTGGAGGGATTTAATGTTCGAGCAAAAACGGCTGATTTTCGACAAAAGAGATAACACCCCCCATTACGTCATGCTTCAGAAATGTGGAAAATGGTCCGTTTTCAAATGTTTTATTTTTGAACGTCAGTTCACATTTGTAGGTGGATCATCAGTGTTAGAGCTAAAATTAGCATGTTTAAAGTGATTTTCATGCTTCCAGGGGCCCAAAACACAAGATTTATGGAATGGTTAAAAGTGCATGAAAATGGCCAATTTACTCACTCTGAGTTCTCAAAAAGGGTTTCTTCACCCCGGGAAGTTAATTAAATACCATTTGGAGGCATTTAATGTTCGAGCAAAAACGGCTGATTTTCGACAAAAGAGATAACACCCCCCCATTACGTCATGCTTCAGAAATGTGGAAAATGGTCCGTTTTCAAATGTTTTATTTTTGAACGTCAGTTCACATTTGTAGGTGGATCATCAGTGTTAGAGCTAAAATGAGCATGTTTAAAGTGATTTTCATGCTTCTTGGGGCCCAAAAAACAAGATTTATGGAATGGTTAAAAGTGCATGAAAATGGCCAATTTACTCACTCTGAGTTCTCAAAAAGGGTTTCTTCACCCCGGGAAGTTAATTAAATACCATTTGGAGGCATTTAATGTTAGAGCAAAAACGGCTGATTTTCCACAAAAGAGATAACACCCCCCCATTACGTCATGCTTCAGAAATGTGGAAAATGGTCCATTTTCAAATGTTTTATTTTTGAACGTCAGTTCACATTTGTAGGTGGATCATCAGTGTTAGAGCTAAAATTAGCATGTTTAAAGTGATTTTCATGCTTCCAGGGGCCCAAAACACAAGATTTATGGAATGGTTAAAAGTGCATGAAAATGGCCAATTTACTCACTCTGAGTTCTCAAAAAGGGTTTCTTCACCCCGGGAAGTTAATTAAATACCATTTGGAGGCATTTAATGTTAGAGCAAAACGGCTGATTTTCGACAAAAGAGATAACACCCCCCCATCACGTCATGCTTCAGAAATGTGGAAAATGGTCCGTTTTCAAATGTTTCATTTTTGAACGTCAGTTCACATTTGTAGGTGGATCATCAGTGTTAGAGCTAAAATTAGCATGTTTAAAGTGATTTTCATGCTTCCAGGGGCTCGGGAAGTTAATTAAATACCATTTGGAGGCATTTAATGTTAGAGCAAAAACAGCTGATTTTCGACAAAAGAGATAACACCCCCCCATTACGTCATGCTTCAGAAATGTGGAAAATGGTCCGTTTTCAAATATTTTATTTTTGAACGTCAGTTCACATTTGTAGGTGGATCATCAGTGTTAGAGCTAAAATTAGCATGTTTAAAGTGATTTTCATGCTTCCAGGGGCCCATAACACAAGATTTATGGAATGGTTAAAAGTGCATGAAAATGGCCAATTTACTCACTCTGAGTTCTCAAAAAGGGTTTCTTCACCCCGGGAAGTTAATTAAATACCATTTGGAGGCATTTAATGTTAGAGCAAAAACGGCTGATTTTCGACAAAAGAGATAACACCCCCCCATTACGTCATGCTTCAGAAATGTGGAAAATGGTCCGTTTTCAAATGTTTTATTTTTGAACGTCAGTTCACATTTGTAGGTGGATCTTCAGTGTTAGAGCTAAAATTAGCATGTTTAAAGTGATTTTCATGCTTCCAGGGGCCCAAAACACAAGATTTATGGAATGGTTAAAAGTGCATGAAAATGGCCAATTTACTCACTCTGAGTTCTCAAAAAGGGTTTCTTCACCCCGGGAAGTTAATTAAATACCATTTGGAGGCATTTAATGTTAGAGCAAAAACGGCTGATTTTCGACAAAAGAGATAACACCCCCCCATTACGTCATGCTTCAGAAATGTGGAAAATGGTCCGTTTTCAAATGTTTTATTTTTGAACGTCAGTTCACATTTGTAGGTGGATCATCAGTGTTAGAGCTAAAATTAGCATGTTTAAAGTGATTTTCATGCTTCCAGGGGCTCGGGAAGTTAATTAAATACCATTTGGAGGGATTTAATGTTCGAGCAAAAACGGCTGATTTTCGACAAAAGAGATAACACCCCCCATTACGTCATGCTTCAGAAATGTGGAAAATGGTCCGTTTTCAAATGTTTTATTTTTGAACGTCAGTTCACATTTGTAGGTGGATCATCAGTGTTAGAGCTAAAATTAGCATGTTTAAAGTGATTTTCATGCTTCCAGGGGCCCAAAACACAAGATTTATGGAATGGTTAAAAGTGCATGAAAATGGCCAATTTACTCACTCTGAGTTCTCAAAAAGGGTTTCTTCACCCCGGGAAGTTAATTAAATACCATTTGGAGGCATTTAATGTTAGAGCAAAAACGGCTGATTTTCGACAAAAGAGATAACACCCCCCCATTACGTCATGCTTCAGAAATGTGGAAAATGGTCCGTTTTCAAATGTTTTATTTTTGAACGTCAGTTCACATTTGTAGGTGGATCATCAGTGTTAGAGCTAAAATTAGCATGTTTAAAGTGATTTTCATGCTTCCAGGGGCCCAAAACACAAGATTTATGGAATGGTTAAAAGTGCATGAAAATGGCCAATTTACTCACTCTGAGTTCTCAAAAAGGGTTTCTTCACCCCGGGAAGTTAATTAAATACCATTTGGAGGCATTTAATGTTAGAGCAAAAACGGCTGATTTTCGACAAAAGAGATAACACCCCCCCATTACGTCATGCTTCAGAAATGTGGAAAATGGTCAGTTTTCAAATGTTTTATTTTTGAACGTCAGTTCACATTTGTAGGTGGATCATCAGTGTTAGAGCTAAAATTAGCATGTTTAAAGTGATTTTCATGCTTCCAGGGGCTCGGGAAGTTAATTAAATACCATTTGGAGGCATTTAATGTTCGAGCAAAAACGGCTGATTTTCGACAAAAGAGATAACACCCCCCCATTACGTCATGCTTCAGAAATGTGGAAAATGGTCCGTTTTCAAATGTTTTATTTTTGAACGTCAGTTCACATTTGTAGGTGGATCATCAGTGTTAGAGCTAAAATTAGCATGTTTAAAGTGATTTTCATGCTTCCAGGGGCTCGGGAAGTTAATTAAATACCATTTGGAGGCATTTAATGTTCGAGCAAAAACGGCTGATTTTCGACAAAAGAGATAACACCCCCCCATTACGTCATGCTTCAGAAATGTGGAAAATGGTCCGTTTTCAAATGTTTTATTTTTGAACGTCAGTTCACATTTGTAGGTGGATCATCAGTGTTAGAGCTAAAATTAGCATGTTTAAAGTGATTTTCATGCTTCCAGGGGCCCAAAACACAAGATTTATGGAATGGTTAAAAGTGCATGAAAATGGCCAATTTACTCACTCTGAGTTCTCAAAAAGGGTTTCTTCACCCCGGGAAGTTAATTAAATACCATTTGGAGGCATTTAATGTTCGAGAAAAAACGGCTGATTTTCGACAAAAGAGATAACACCCCCCATTACGTCATGCTTCAGAAATGTGGAAAATGGTCAGTTTTCAAATGTTTTATTTTTGAACGTCAGTTCACATTTGTAGGTGGATCATCAGTGTTAGAGCTAAAATTAGCATGTTTAAAGTGATTTTCATGCTTCTTGGGGCCCAAAACACAAGATTTATGGAATGGTTAAAAGTGCATGAAAATGGCCAATTTGCTCACTCTGAGTTCTCAAAAAGGTTTTCTTCACCCCGGGAAGTTAATTAAATACCATTTGGAGGCATTTAATGTTAGAGCAAAAACGGCTGATTTTCGACAAAAGAGATAACACCCCCCATTACGTCATGCTTCAGAAATGTGGAAAATGGTCCGTTTTCAAATGTTTCATTTTTGAACGTCAGTTCACATTTGTAGGTGGATCATCAGTGTTAGAGCTAAAATTAGCATGTTTAAAGTGATTTTCATGCTTCCAGGGGCTCGGGAAGTTAATTAAATACCATTTGGAGGCATTTAATGTTCGAGCAAAAACGGCTGATTTTCGACAAAAGAGATAACACCCCCCCATTACGTCATGCTTCAGAAATGTGGAAAATGGTCCGTTTTCAAATGTTTTATTTTTGAACGTCAGTTCACATTTGTAGGTGGATCATCAGTGTTAGAGCTAAAATTAGCATGTTTAAAGTGATTTTCATGCTTCCAGGGGCTCGGGAAGTGAAATAAATACCATTTGGAGGCATTTAATGTTCGAGCAAAAACGGCTGATTTTCGACAAAAGAGATAACACCCCCCCATTACGTCATGCTTCAGAAATGTGGAAAATGGTCCGTTTTCAAATGTTTTATTTTTGAACGTCAGTTCACATTTGTAGGTGGATCATCAGTGTTAGAGCTAAAATTAGCATGTTTAAAGTGATTTTCATGCTTCCAGGGGCCCAAAACACAAGATTTATGGAATGGTTAAAAGTGCATGAAAATGGCCAATTTACTCACTCTGAGTTCTCAAAAAGGGTTTCTTCACCCCGGGAAGTTAATTAAATACCATTTGGAGGCATTTAATGTTAGAGCAAAAACGGCTGATTTTCGACAAAAGAGATAACACCCCCCCATTACGTCATGCTTCAGAAATGTGGAAAATGGTCCGTTTTCAAATGTTTCATTTTTGAACGTCAGTTCACATTTGTAGGTGGATCATCAGTGTTAGAGCTAAAATTAGCATGTTTAAAGTGATTTTCATGCTTCCAGGGGCTCGGGAAGTTAATTAAATACCATTTGGAGGCATTTAATATTAGAGCAAAAACAGCTGATTTTCGACAAAAGAGATAACACTCCCCCATTACGTCATGCTTCAGAAATGTGGAAAATGGTCCGTTTTCAAATGTTTTATTTTTGAACGTCAGTTCACATTTGTAGGTGGATCATCAGTGTTAGAGCTAAAATTAGCATGTTTAAAGTGATTTTCATGCTTCCAGGGGCCCAAAACACAAGATTTATGGAATGGTTAAAAGTGCATGAAAATGGCCAATTTACTCACTCTGAGTTCTCAAAAAGGGTTTCTTCACCCCGGGAAGTTAATTAAATACCATTTGGAGGCATTTAATGTTAGAGCAAAAACGGCTGATTTTCGACAAAAGAGATAACACCCCCCCATTACGTCATGCTTCAGAAATGTGGAAAATGGTCCGTTTTCAAATGTTTTATTTTTGAACGTCAGTTCACATTTGTAGGTGGATCATCAGTGTTAGAGCTAAAATTAGCATGTTTAAAGTGATTTTCATGCTTCCAGGGGCTCGGGAAGTTAATTAAATACCATTTGTAGGGATTTAATGTTCGAGAAAAAACGGCTGATTTTCGACAAAAGAGATAACACCCCCCCATTACGTCATGCTTCAGAAATGTGGAAAATGGTCCGTTTTCAAATGTTTTATTTTTGAACGTCAGTTCACATTTGTAGGTGGATCATCAGTGTTAGAGCTAAAATTAGCATGTTTAAAGTGATTTTCATGCTTCCAGGGGCCCAAAACACAAGATTTATGGAATGGTTAAAAGTGCATGAAAATGGCCAATTTACTCACTCTGAGTTCTCAAAAAGGGTTTCTTCACCCCGGGAAGTTAATTAAATACCATTTGGAGGCATTTAATGTTAGAGCAAAAACGGCTGATTTTCGACAAAAGAGATAACACCCCCCCATTACGTCATGCTTCAGAAATGTGGAAAATGGTCCGTTTTCAAATGTTTTATTTTTGAACGTCAGTTCACATTTGTAGGTGGATCATCAGTGTTAGAGCTAAAATTAGCATGTTTAAAGTGATTTTCATGCTTCCAGGGGCCCAAAACACAAGATTTATGGAATGGTTAAAAGTGCATGAAAATGGCCAATTTACTCACTCTGAGTTCTCAAAAAGGGTTTCTTCACCCCGGGAAGTTAATTAAATACCATTTGGAGGCATTTAATGTTAGAGCAAAAACGGCTGATTTTCGACAAAAGAGATAACACCCCCCCATTACGTCATGCTTCAGAAATGTGGAAAATGGTCCGTTTTCAAATGTTTCATTTTTGAACGTCAGTTCACATTTGTAGGTGGATCATCAGTGTTAGAGCTAAAATTAGCATGTTTAAAGTGATTTTCATGCTTCCAGGGGCTCGGGAAGTTAATTAAATACCATTTGGAGGCATTTAATATTAGAGCAAAAACAGCTGATTTTCGACAAAAGAGATAACACTCCCCCATTACGTCATGCTTCAGAAATGTGGAAAATGGTCCGTTTTCAAATGTTTTATTTTTGAACGTCAGTTCACATTTGTAGGTGGATCATCAGTGTTAGAGCTAAAATTAGCATGTTTAAAGTGATTTTCATGCTTCCAGGGGCCCAAAACACAAGATTTATGGAATGGTTAAAAGTGCATGAAAATGGCCAATTTACTCACTCTGAGTTCTCAAAAAGGGTTTCTTCACCCCGGGAAGTTAATTAAATACCATTTGGAGGCATTTAATGTTAGAGCAAAAACGGCTGATTTTCGACAAAAGAGATAACACCCCCCCATTACGTCATGCTTCAGAAATGTGGAAAATGGTCCGTTTTCAAATGTTTTATTTTTGAACGTCAGTTCACATTTGTAGGTGGATCATCAGTGTTAGAGCTAAAATTAGCATGTTTAAAGTGATTTTCATGCTTCCAGGGGCTCGGGAAGTTAATTAAATACCATTTGGAGGGATTTAATGTTCGAGAAAAAACGGCTGATTTTCGACAAAAGAGATAACACCCCCCCATTACGTCATGCTTCAGAAATGTGGAAAATGGTCCGTTTTCAAATGTTTTATTTTTGAACGTCAGTTCACATTTGTAGGTGGATCATCAGTGTTAGAGCTAAAATTAGCATGTTTAAAGTGATTTTCATGCTTCCAGGGGCCCAAAACACAAGATTTATGGAATGGTTAAAAGTGCATGAAAATGGCCAATTTACTCACTCTGAGTTCTCAAAAAGGGTTTCTTCACCCCGGGAAGTTAATTAAATACCATTTGGAGGCATTTAATGTTAGAGCAAAAACGGCTGATTTTCGACAAAAGAGATAACACCCCCCCATTACGTCATGCTTCAGAAATGTGGAAAATGGTCCGTTTTCAAATGTTTTATTTTTGAACGTCAGTTCACATTTGTAGGTGGATCATCAGTGTTAGAGCTAAAATTAGCATGTTTAAAGTGATTTTCATGCTTCCAGGGGCCCAAAACACAAGATTTATGGAATGGTTAAAAGTGCATGAAAATGGCCAATTTACTCACTCTGAGTTCTCAAAAAGGGTTTCTTCACCCCGGGAAGTTAATTAAATACCATTTGGAGGCATTTAATGTTAGAGCAAAAACGGCTGATTTTCGACAAAAGAGATAACACCCCCCCATTACGTCATGCTTCAGAAATGTGGAAAATGGTCCGTTTTCAAATGTTTTATTTTTGAACGTCAGTTCACATTTGTAGGTGGATCATCAGTGTTAGAGCTAAAATTAGCATGTTTAAAGTGATTTTCATGCTTCCAGGGGCTCGGGAAGTTAATTAAATACCATTTGGAGGCATTTAATGTTCGAGCAAAAACGGCTGATTTTCGACAAAAGAGATAACACCCCCCCATTACGTCATGCTTCAGAAATGTGGAAAATGGTCCGTTTTCAAATGTTTTATTTTTGAACGTCAGTTCACATTTGTAGGTGGATCATCAGTGTTAGAGCTAAAATTAGCATGTTTAAAGTGATTTTCATGCTTCCAGGGGCCCAAAACACAAGATTTATGGAATGGTTAAAAGTGCATGAAAATGGCCAATTTACTCACTCTGAGTTCTCAAAAAGGGTTTCTTCACCCCGGGAAGTTAATTAAATACCATTTGGAGGCATTTAATGTTCGAGAAAAAACGGCTGATTTTCGACAAAAGAGATAACACCCCCCATTACGTCATGCTTCAGAAATGTGGAAAATGGTCCGTTTTCAAATGTTTTATTTTTGAACGTCAGTTCACATTTGTAGGTGGATCATCAGTGTTAGAGCTAAAATTAGCATGTTTAAAGTGATTTTCATGCTTCTTGGGGCCCAAAACACAAGATTTATGGAATGGTTAAAAGTGCATGAAAATGGCCAATTTACTCACTCTGAGTTCTCAAAAAGGTTTTCTTCACCCCGGGAAGTTAATTAAATACCATTTGGAGGCATTTAATGTTAGAGCAAAAACGGCTGATTTTCGACAAAAGAGATAACACCCCCCCATTACGTCATGCTTCAGAAATGTGGAAAATGGTCCGTTTTCAAATGTTTCATTTTTGAACGTCAGTTCACATTTGTAGGTGGATCATCAGTGTTAGAGCTAAAATTAGCATGTTTAAAGTGATTTTCATGCTTCCAGGGGCTCGGGAAGTGAAATAAATACCATTTGGAGGCATTTAATGTTCGAGCAAAAACGGCTGATTTTCGACAAAAGAGATAACACCCCCCCATTACGTCATGATTCAGAAATGTGGAAAATGGTCCGTTTTCAAATGTTTTATTTTTGAACGTCAGTTCAAATTTGTAGGTGGATCATCAGTGTTAGAGCTAAAATTAGCATGTTTAAAGTGATTTTCATGCTTCCAGGGGCCCAAAACACAAGATTTATGGAATGGTTAAAAGTGCATGAAAATGGCCAATTTACTCACTCTGAGTTCTCAAAAAGGGTTTCTTCACCCCGGGAAGTTAATTAAATACCATTTAGAGGCATTTAATGTTAGAGCAAAAACGGCTGATTTTCGACAAAAGAGATAACACCCCCCCATTACGTCATGCTTCAGAAATGTGGAAAATGGTCCGTTTTCAAATGTTTCATTTTTGAACGTCAGTTCACATTTGTAGGTGGATCATCAGTGTTAGAGCTAAAATTAGCATGTTTAAAGTGATTTTCATGCTTCCAGGGGCTCGGGAAGTTAATTAAATACCATTTGGAGGGATTTAATGTTCGAGCAAAAACGGCTGATTTTCGACAAAAGAGATAACACCCCCCCATTACGTCATGCTTCAGAAATGTGGAAAATGGTCCGTTTTCAAATGTTTTATTTTTGAACGTCAGTTCACATTTGTAGGTGGATCATCAGTGTTAGAGCTAAAATTAGCATGTTTAAAGTGATTTTCATGCTTCCAGGGGCCCAAAACACAAGATTTATGGAATGGTTAAAAGTGCATGAAAATGGCCAATTTACTCACTCTGAGTTCTCAAAAAGGGTTTCTTCACCCCGGGAAGTTAATTAAATACCATTTGGAGGCATTTAATGTTCGAGAAAAAACGGCTGATTTTCGACAAAAGAGATAACACCCCCCATTACGTCATGCTTCAGAAATGTGGAAAATGGTCCGTTTTCAAATGTTTTATTTTTGAACGTCAGTTCACATTTGTAGGTGGATCATCAGTGTTAGAGCTAAAATTAGCATGTTTAAAGTGATTTTCATGCTTCTTGGGGCCCAAAACACAAGATTTATGGAATGGTTAAAAGTGCATGAAAATGGCCAATTTACTCACTCTGAGTTCTCAAAAAGGGTTTCTTCACCCCGGGAAGTTAATTAAATACCATTTGGAGGCATTTAATGTTCGAGCAAAAACGGCTGATTTTCGACAAAAGAGATAACACCCCCCCATTACGTCATGCTTCAGAAATGTGGAAAATGGTCCGTTTTCAAATGTTTTATTTTTGAACGTCAGTTCACATTTGTAGGCGGATCATCAGTGTTAGAGCAAAAATTTGCATGTTTAAAGTGATTTTCATGCTTCCAGGGGCTCGGGAAGTGAAATAAATACCATTTGGAGGCATTTAATGTTCGAGCAAAAACGGCTGATTTTCGACAAAAGAGATAACACCCCCCCATTACGTCATGCTTCAGAAATGTGGAAAATGGTCCGTTTTCAAATGTTTTATTTTTGAACGTCAGTTCACATTTGTAGGTGGATCATCAGTGTTAGAGCTAAAATTAGCATGTTTAAAGTGATTTTCATGCTTCTTGGGGCCCAAAACACAAGATTTATGGAATGGTTAAAAGTGCATGAAAATGGCCAATTTACTCACTCTGAGTTCTCAAAAAGGGTTTCTTCACCCCGGGAAGTTAATTAAATACCATTTGGAGGCATTTAATGTTAGAGCAAAAACGGCTGATTTTCCACAAAAGAGATAACACCCCCCCATTACGTCATGCTTCAGAAATGTGGAAAATGGTCCGTTTTCAAATGTTTCATTTTTGAACGTCAGTTCACATTTGTAGGTGGATCATCAGTGTTAGAGCTAAAATTAGCATGTTTAAAGTGATTTTCATGCTTCCAGGGGCTCGGGAAGTTAATTAAATACCATTTGGAGGCATTTAATGTTAGAGCAAAAACGGCTGATTTTCGACAAAAGAGATAACACCCCCCCATTACGTCATGCTTCAGAAATGTGGAAAATGGTCCGTTTTCAAATGTTTTATTTTTGAACGTCAGTTCACATTTGTAGGTGGATCATCAGTGTTAGAGCTAAAATTAGCATGTTTAAAGTGATTTTCATGCTTCCAGGGGCCCAAAACACAAGATTTATGGAATGGTTAAAAGTGCATGAAAATGGCCAATTTACTCACTCTGAGTTCTCAAAAAGGGTTTCTTCACCCCGGGAAGTTAATTAAATACCATTTGGAGGCATTTAATGTTAGAGCAAAAACGGCTGATTTTCGACAAAAGAGATAACACCCCCCCATTACGTCATGCTTCAGAAATGTGGAAAATGGTCCGTTTTCAAATGTTTTATTTTTGAACGTCAGTTCACATTTGTAGGTGGATCATCAGTGTTAGAGCTAAAATTAGCATGTTTAAAGTGATTTTCATGCTTCCAGGGGCCCAAAACACAAGATTTATGGAATGGTTAAAAGTGCATGAAAATGGCCAATTTACTCACTCTGAGTTCTCAAAAAGGGTTTCTTCACCCCGGGAAGTTAATTAAATACCATTTGGAGGCATTTAATGTTAGAGCAAAAACGGCTGATTTTCGACAAAAGAGATAACACCCCCCCATTACGTCATGCTTCAGAAATGTGGAAAATGGTCCGTTTTCAAATGTTTTATTTTTGAACGTCAGTTCACATTTGTAGGTGGATCATCAGTGTTAGAGCTAAAATTAGCATGTTTAAAGTGATTTTCATGCTTCCAGGGGCTCGGGAAGTTAATTAAATACCATTTGGAGGGATTTAATGTTCGAGCAAAAACGGCTGATTTTCGACAAAAGAGATAACACCCCCCCATTACGTCATGCTTCAGAAATGTGGAAAATGGTCCGTTTTCAAATGTTTTATTTTTGAACGTCAGTTCACATTTGTAGGTGGATCATCAGTGTTAGAGCTAAAATTAGCATGTTTAAAGTGATTTTCATGCTTCCAGGGGCCCAAAACACAAGATTTATGGAATGGTTAAAAGTGCATGAAAATGGCCAATTTACTCACTCTGAGTTCTCAAAAAGGGTTTCTTCACCCCGGGAAGTTAATTAAATACCATTTGGAGGCATTTAATGTTAGAGCAAAAACTGCTGATTTTCGACAAAAGAGATAACACCCCCCCATTACGTCATGCTTCAGAAATGTGGAAAATGGTCCGTTTTCAAATGTTTTATTTTTGAACGTCAGTTCACATTTGTAGGTGGATCATCAGTGTTAGAGCTAAAATTAGCATGTTTAAAGTGATTTTCATGCTTCCAGGGGCCCAAAACACAAGATTTATGGAATGGTTAAAAGTGCATGAAAATGGCCAATTTACTCACTCTGAGTTCTCAAAAAGGGTTTCTTCACCCCGGGAAGTTAATTAAATACCATTTGGAGGCATTTAATGTTAGAGCAAAAACGGCTGATTTTCGACAAAAGAGATAACACCCCCCCATTACGTCATGCTTCAGAAATGTGGAAAATGGTCCGTTTTCAAATGTTTTATTTTTGAACGTCAGTTCACATTTGTAGGTGGATCATCAGTGTTAAAGCTAAAATTAGCATGTTTAAAGTGATTTTCATGCTTCCAGGGGCTCGGGAAGTTAATTAAATACCATTTGGAGGGATTTAATGTTCGAGCAAAAACGGCTGATTTTCGACAAAAGAGATAACACCCCCCCATTACGTCATGCTTCAGAAATGTGGAAAATGGTCCGTTTTCAAATGTTTTATTTTTGAACGTCAGTTCACATTTGTAGGTGGATCATCAGTGTTAGAGCTAAAATTAGCATGTTTAAAGTGATTTTCATGCTTCCAGGGGCTCGGGAAGTTAATTAAATACCATTTGGAGGGATTTAATGTTCGAGCAAAAACGGCTGATTTTCGACAAAAGAGATAACACCCCCCCATTACGTCATGCTTCAGAAATGTGGAAAATGGTCCGTTTTCAAATGTTTTATTTTTGAACGTCAGTTCACATTTGTAGGTGGATCATCAGTGTTAGAGCTAAAATTAGCATGTTTAAAGTGATTTTCATGCTTCCAGGGGCCCAAAACACAAGATTTATGGAATGGTTAAAAGTGCATGAAAATGGCCAATTTACTCACTCTGAGTTCTCAAAAAGGGTTTCTTCACCCCGGGAAGTTAATTAAATACCATTTGGAGGCATTTAATGTTAGAGCAAAAACGGCTGATTTTCGACAAAAGAGATAACACCCCCCCATTACGTCATGCTTCAGAAATGTGGAAAATGGTCCGTTTTCAAATGTTTTATTTTTGAACGTCAGTTCACATTTGTAGGTGGATCATCAGTGTTAGAGCTAAAATTAGCATGTTTAAAGTGATTTTCATGCTTCCAGGGGCTCGGGAACTTAATTAAATACCATTTGGAGGCATTTAATGTTCGAGCAAAAACGGCTGATTTTCGACAAAAGAGATAACACCCCCCCATTACGTCATGCTTCAGAAATGTGGAAAATGGTCCGTTTTCAAATGTTTTATTTTTGAACGTCAGTTCACATTTGTAGGTGGATCATCAGTGTTAGAGCTAAAATTAGCATGTTTAAAGTGATTTTCATGCTTCCAGGGGCTCGGGAAGTTAATTAAATAACATTTGGAGGCATTTAATGTTCGAGCAAAAACGGCTGATTTTCGACAAAAGAGATAACACCCCCCCATTACGTCATGCTTCAGAAATGTGGAAAATGGTCCGTTTTCAAATGTTTTATTTTTGAACGTCAGTTCACATTTGTAGGTGGATCATCAGTGTTAGAGCTAAAATTAGCATGTTTAAAGTGATTTTCATGCTTCCAGGGGCCCAAAACACAAGATTTATGGAATGGTTAAAAGTGCATGAAAATGGCCAATTTACTCACTCTGAGTTCTCAAAAAGGGTTTCTTCACCCCGGGAAGTTAATTAAATACCATTTGGAGGCATTTAATGTTCGAGAAAAAACGGCTGATTTTCGACAAAAGAGATAACACCCCCCATTACGTCATGCTTCAGAAATGTGGAAAATGGTCCGTTTTCAAATGTTTTATTTTTGAACGTCAGTTCACATTTGTAGGTGGATCATCAGTGTTAGAGCTAAAATTAGCATGTTTAAAGTGATTTTCATGCTTCTTGGGGCCCAAAACACAAGATTTATGGAATGGTTAAAAGTGCATGAAAATGGCCAATTTACTCACTCTGAGTTCTCAAAAAGGGTTTCTTCACCCCGGGAAGTTAATTAAATACCATTTGGAGGCATTTAATGTTCGAGCAAAAACGGCTGATTTTCGACAAAAGAGATAACACCCCCCCATTACGTCATGCTTCAGAAATGTGGAAAATGGTCCGTTTTCAAATGTTTTATTTTTGAACGTCAGTTCACATTTGTAGGTGGATCATCAGTGTTAGAGCTAAAATTAGCATGTTTAAAGTGATTTTCATGCTTCCAGGGGCTCGGGAAGTTAATTAAATACCATTTGGAGGCATTTAATGTTCGAGCAAAAACGGCTGATTTTCGACAAAAGAGATAACACCCCCCCATTACGTCATGCTTCAGAAATGTGGAAAATGGTCCGTTTTCAAATGTTTTATTTTTGAACGTCAGTTCACATTTGTAGGCGGATCATCAGTGTTAGAGCAAAAATTTGCATGTTTAAAGTGATTTTCATGCTTCCAGGGGCTCGGGAAGTGAAATAAATACCATTTGGAGGCATTTAATGTTCGAGCAAAAACGGCTGATTTTCGACAAAAGAGATAACACCCCCCCATTACGTCATGCTTCAGAAATGTGGAAAATGGTCCGTTTTCAAATGTTTTATTTTTGAACGTCAGTTCACATTTGTAGGTGGATCATCAGTGTTAGAGCTAAAATTAGCATGTTTAAAGTGATTTTCATGCTTCTTGGGGCCCAAAACACAAGATTTATGGAATGGTTAAAAGTGCATGAAAATGGCCAATTTACTCACTCTGAGTTCTCAAAAAGGGTTTCTTCACCCCGGGAAGTTAATTAAATACCATTTGGAGGCATTTAATGTTAGAGCAAAAACGGCTGATTTTCCACAAAAGAGATAACACCCCCCATTACGTCATGCTTCAGAAATGTGGAAAATGGTCCGTTTTCAAATGTTTCATTTTTGAACGTCAGTTCACATTTGTAGGTGGATCATCAGTGTTAGAGCTAAAATTAGCATGTTTAAAGTGATTTTCATGCTTCCAGGGGCTCGGGAAGTTAATTAAATACCATTTGGAGGCATTTAATGTTAGAGCAAAAACGGCTGATTTTCGACAAAAGAGATAACACCCCCCCATTACGTCATGCTTCAGAAATGTGGAAAATGGTCCGTTTTCAAATGTTTTATTTTTGAACGTCAGTTCACATTTGTAGGTGGATCATCAGGGTTAGAGCTAAAATTAGCATGTTTAAAGTGATTTTCATGCTTCCAGGGGCCCAAAACACAAGATTTATGGAATGGTTAAAAGTGCATGAAAATGGCCAATTTACTCACTCTGAGTTCTCAAAAAGGGTTTCTTCACCCCGGGAAGTTAATTAAATACCATTTGGAGGCATTTAATGTTAGAGCAAAAACGGCTGATTTTCGACAAAAGAGATAACACCCCCCCATTACGTCATGCTTCAGAAATGTGGAAAATGGTCCGTTTTCAAATGTTTTATTTTTGAACGTCAGTTCACATTTGTAGGTGGATCATCAGTGTTAGAGCTAAAATTAGCATGTTTAAAGTGATTTTCATGCTTCCAGGGGCCCAAAACACAAGATTTATGGAATGGTTAAAAGTGCATGAAAATGGCCAATTTACTCACTCTGAGTTCTCAAAAAGGGTTTCTTCACCCCGGGAAGTTAATTAAATACCATTTGGAGGCATTTAATGTTAGAGCAAAAACGGCTGATTTTCGACAAAAGAGATAACACCCCCCCATTACGTCATGCTTCAGAAATGTGGAAAATGGTCCGTTTTCAAATGTTTTATTTTTGAACGTCAGTTCACATTTGTAGGTGGATCATCAGTGTTAGAGCTAAAATTAGCATGTTTAAAGTGATTTTCATGCTTCCAGGGGCTCGGGAAGTTAATTAAATACCATTTGGAGGGATTTAATGTTCGAGCAAAAACGGCTGATTTTCGACAAAAGAGATAACACCCCCCCATTACGTCATGCTTCAGAAATGTGGAAAATGGTCCGTTTTCAAATGTTTTATTTTTGAACGTCAGTTCACATTTGTAGGTGGATCATCAGTGTTAGAGCTAAAATTAGCATGTTTAAAGTGATTTTCATGCTTCCAGGGGCCCAAAACACAAGATTTATGGAATGGTTAAAAGTGCATGAAAATGGCCAATTTACTCACTCTGAGTTCTCAAAAAGGGTTTCTTCACCCCGGGAAGTTAATTAAATACCATTTGGAGGCATTTAATGTTAGAGCAAAAACGGCTGATTTTCGACAAAAGAGATAACACCCCCCCATTACGTCATGCTTCAGAAATGTGGAAAATGGTCCGTTTTCAAATGTTTTATTTTTGAACGTCAGTTCACATTTGTAGGTGGATCATCAGTGTTAGAGCTAAAATTAGCATGTTTAAAGTGATTTTCATGCTTCCAGGGGCCCAAAACACAAGATTTATGGAATGGTTAAAAGTGCATGAAAATGGCCAATTTACTCACTCTGAGTTCTCAAAAAGGGTTTCTTCACCCCGGGAAGTTAATTAAATACCATTTGGAGGCATTTAATGTTAGAGCAAAAACGGCTGATTTTCGACAAAAGAGATAACACCCCCCCATTACGTCATGCTTCAGAAATGTGGAAAATGGTCCGTTTTCAAATGTTTTATTTTTGAACGTCAGTTCACATTTGTAGGTGGATCATCAGTGTTAGAGCTAAAATTAGCATGTTTAAAGTGATTTTCATGCTTCCAGGGGCTCGGGAAGTTAATTAAATACCATTTGGAGGGATTTAATGTTCGAGCAAAAACGGCTGATTTTCGACAAAAGAGATAACACCCCCCCATTACGTCATGCTTCAGAAATGTGGAAAATGGTCCGTTTTCAAATGTTTTATTTTTGAACGTCAGTTCACATTTGTAGGTGGATCATCAGTGTTAGAGCTAAAATTAGCATGTTTAAAGTGATTTTCATGCTTCCAGGGGCCCAAAACACAAGATTTATGGAATGGTTAAAAGTGCATGAAAATGGCCAATTTACTCACTCTGAGTTCTCAAAAAGGGTTTCTTCACCCCGGGAAGTTAATTAAATACCATTTGGAGGCATTTAATGTTAGAGCAAAAACGGCTGATTTTCGACAAAAGAGATAACACCCCCCCATTACGTCATGCTTCAGAAATGTGGAAAATGGTCCGTTTTCAAATGTTTTATTTTTGAACGTCAGTTCACATTTGTAGGTGGATCATCAGTGTTAGAGCTAAAATTAGCATGTTTAAAGTGATTTTCATGCTTTCAGGGGCCCAAAACACAAGATTTATGGAATGGTTAAAAGTGCATGAAAATGGCCAATTTACTCACTCTGAGTTCTCAAAAAGGGTTTCTTCACCCCGGGAAGTTAATTAAATACCATTTGGAGGCATTTAATGTTAGAGCAAAAACGGCTGATTTTCGACAAAAGAGATAACACCCCCCCATTACGTCATGCTTCAGAAATGTGGAAAATGGTCCGTTTTCAAATGTTTTATTTTTGAACGTCAGTTCACATTTGTAGGTGGATCATCAGTGTTAGAGCTAAAATTAGCATGTTTAAAGTGATTTTCATGCTTCCAGGGGCTCGGGAACTTAATTAAATACCATTTGGAGGCATTTAATGTTCGAGCAAAAACGGCTGATTTTCGACAAAAGAGATAACACCCCCCCATTACGTCATGCTTCAGAAATGTGGAAAATGGTCCGTTTTCAAATGTTTTATTTTTGAACGTCAGTTCACATTTGTAGGTGGATCATCAGTGTTAGAGCTAAAATTAGCATGTTTAAAGTGATTTTCATTCTTCCAGGGGCTCGGGAAGTTAATTAAATACCATTTGGAGGCATTTAATGTTCGAGCAAAAACGGCTGATTTTCGACAAAAGAGATAACACCCCCCCATTACGTCATGCTTCAGAAATGTGGAAAATGGTCCGTTTTCAAATGTTTTATTTTTGAACGTCAGTTCACATTTGTAGGTGGATCATCAGTGTTAGAGCTAAAATTAGCATGTTTAAAGTGATTTTCATGCTTCCAGGGGCCCAAAACACAAGATTTATGGAATGGTTAAAAGTGCATGAAAATGGCCAATTTACTCACTCTGAGTTCTCAAAAAGGGTTTCTTCACCCCGGGAAGTTAATTAAATACCATTTGGAGGCATTTAATGTTAGAGCAAAAACGGCTGATTTTCGACAAAAGAGATAACACCCCCCCATTACGTCATGCTTCAGAAATGTGGAAAATGGTCCGTTTTCAAATGTTTTATTTTTGAACGTCAGTTCACATTTGTAGGTGGATCATCAGTGTTAGAGCTAAAATTAGCATGTTTAAAGTGATTTTCATGCTTCCAGGGGCCCAAAACACAAGATTTATGGAATGGTTAAAAGTGCATGAAAATGGCCAATTTACTCACTCTGAGTTCTCAAAAAGGGTTTCTTCACCCCGGGAAGTTAATTAAATACCATTTGGAGGCATTTAATGTTAGAGCAAAAACGGCTGATTTTCGACAAAAGAGATAACACCCCCCCATTACGTCATGCTTCAGAAATGTGGAAAATGGTCCGTTTTCAAATGTTTTATTTTTGAACGTCAGTTCACATTTGTAGGTGGATCATCAGTGTTAGAGCTAAAATTAGCATGTTTAAAGTGATTTTCATGCTTCCAGGGGCTCGGGAAGTTAATTAAATACCATTTGGAGGGATTTAATGTTCGAGCAAAAACGGCTGATTTTCGACAAAAGAGATAACACCCCCCCATTACGTCATGCTTCAGAAATGTGGAAAATGGTCCGTTTTCAAATGTTTTATTTTTGAACGTCAGTTCACATTTGTAGGTGGATCATCAGTGTTAGAGCTAAAATTAGCATGTTTAAAGTGATTTTCATGCTTCCAGGGGCCCAAAACACAAGATTTATGGAATGGTTAAAAGTGCATGAAAATGGCCAATTTACTCACTCTGAGTTCTCAAAAAGGGTTTCTTCACCCCGGGAAGTTAATTAAATACCATTTGGAGGCATTTAATGTTAGAGCAAAAACGGCTGATTTTCGACAAAAGAGATAACACCCCCCCATTACGTCATGCTTCAGAAATGTGGAAAATGGTCCGTTTTCAAATGTTTTATTTTTGAACGTCAGTTCACATTTGTAGGTGGATCATCAGTGTTAGAGCTAAAATTAGCATGTTTAAAGTGATTTTCATGCTTTCAGGGGCCCAAAACACAAGATTTATGGAATGGTTAAAAGTGCATGAAAATGGCCAATTTACTCACTCTGAGTTCTCAAAAAGGGTTTCTTCACCCCGGGAAGTTAATTAAATACCATTTGGAGGCATTTAATGTTAGAGCAAAAACGGCTGATTTTCGACAAAAGAGATAACACCCCCCCATTACGTCATGCTTCAGAAATGTGGAAAATGGTCCGTTTTCAAATGTTTTATTTTTGAACGTCAGTTCACATTTGTAGGTGGATCATCAGTGTTAGAGCTAAAATTAGCATGTTTAAAGTGATTTTCATGCTTCCAGGGGCTCGGGAACTTAATTAAATACCATTTGGAGGCATTTAATGTTCGAGCAAAAACGGCTGATTTTCGACAAAAGAGATAACACCCCCCCATTACGTCATGCTTCAGAAATGTGGAAAATGGTCCGTTTTCAAATGTTTTATTTTTGAACGTCAGTTCACATTTGTAGGTGGATCATCAGTGTTAGAGCTAAAATTAGCATGTTTAAAGTGATTTTCATTCTTCCAGGGGCTCGGGAAGTTAATTAAATACCATTTGGAGGCATTTAATGTTCGAGCAAAAACGGCTGATTTTCGACAAAAGAGATAACACCCCCCCATTACGTCATGCTTCAGAAATGTGGAAAATGGTCCGTTTTCAAATGTTTTATTTTTGAACGTCAGTTCACATTTGTAGGTGGATCATCAGTGTTAGAGCTAAAATTAGCATGTTTAAAGTGATTTTCATGCTTCCAGGGGCCCAAAACACAAGATTTATGGAATGGTTAAAAGTGCATGAAAATGGCCAATTTACTCACTCTGAGTTCTCAAAAAGGGTTTCTTCACCCCAGGAAGTTAATTAAATACCATTTGGAGGCATTTAATGTTCGAGCAAAAACGGCTGATTTTCGACAAAAGAGATAACACCCCCCCATTACGTCATGCTTCAGAAATGTGGAAAATGGTCCGTTTTCAAATGTTTTATTTTTGAACGTCAGTTCACATTTGTAGGTGGATCATCAGTGTTAGAGCTAAAATTAGCATGTTTAAAGTGATTTTCATGCTTCCAGGGGCTCGGGAAGTTAATTAAATACCATTTGGAGGCATTTAATGTTCGAGCAAAAACGGCTGATTTTCGACAAAAGAGATAACACCCCCCCATTACGTCATGCTTCAGAAATGTGGAAAATGGTCCGTTTTCAAATGTTTTATTTTTGAACGTCAGTTCACATTTGTAGGCGGATCATCAGTGTTAGAGCAAAAATTAGCATGTTTAAAGTGATTTTCATGCTTCCAGGGGCTCGGGAAGTGAAATAAATACCATTTGGAGGCATTTAATGTTCGAGCAAAAACGGCTGATTTTCGACAAAAGAGATAACACCCCCCCATTACGTCATGCTTCAGAAATGTGGAAAATGGTCCGTTTTCAAATGTTTTATTTTTGAACGTCAGTTCACATTTGTAGGTGGATCATCAGTGTTAGAGCTAAAATTAGCATGTTTAAAGTGATTTTCATGCTTCTTGGGGCCCAAAACACAAGATTTATGGAATGGTTAAAAGTGCATGAAAATGGCCAATTTACTCACTCTGAGTTCTCAAAAAGGGTTTCTTCACCCCGGGAAGTTAATTAAATACCATTTGGAGGCATTTAATGTTAGAGCAAAAACGGCTGATTTTCCACAAAAGAGATAACACCCCCCATTACGTCATGCTTCAGAAATGTGGAAAATGGTCCGTTTTCAAATGTTTCATTTTTGAACGTCAGTTCACATTTGTAGGTGGATCATCAGTGTTAGAGCTAAAATTAGCATGTTTAAAGTGATTTTCATGCTTCCAGGGGCCCAAAACACAAGATTTATGGAATGGTTAAAAGTGCATGAAAATGGCCAATTTACTCACTCTGAGTTCTCAAAAAGGGTTTCTTCACCCCGGGAAGTTAATTAAATACCATTTGGAGGCATTTAATGTTAGAGCAAAAACAGCTGATTTTCGACAAAAGAGAAAACACCCCCCCATTACGTCATGCTTCAGAAATGTGGAAAATGGTCCGTTTTCAAATGTTTTATTTTTGAACGTCAGTTCACATTTGTAGGTGGATCATCAGTGTTAGAGCTAAAATTAGCATGTTTAAAGTGATTTTCATGCTTCCAGGGGCCCAAAACACAAGATTTATGGAATGGTTAAAAGTGCATGAAAATGGCCAATTTACTCACTCTGAGTTCTCAAAAAGGGTTTCTTCACCCCGGGAAGTTAATTAAATACCATTTGGAGGCATTTAATGTTAGAGCAAAAACGGCTGATTTTCGACAAAAGAGATAACACCCCCCCATTACGTCATGCTTCAGAAATGTGGAAAATGGTCCGTTTTCAAATGTTTTATTTTTGAACGTCAGTTCACATTTGTAGGTGGATCATCAGTGTTAGAGCTAAAATTAGCATGTTTAAAGTGATTTTCATGCTTCCAGGGGCTCGGGAAGTTAATTAAATACCATTTGGAGGGATTTAATGTTCGAGCAAAAACGGCTGATTTTCGACAAAAGAGATAACACCCCCCCATTACGTCATGCTTCAGAAATGTGGAAAATGGTCCGTTTTCAAATGTTTTATTTTTGAACGTCAGTTCACATTTGTAGGTGGATCATCAGTGTTAGAGCTAAAATTAGCATGTTTAAAGTGATTTTCATGCTTCCAGGGGCCCAAAACACAAGATTTATGGAATGGTTAAAAGTGCATGAAAATGGCCAATTTACTCACTCTGAGTTCTCAAAAAGGGTTTCTTCACCCCGGGAAGTTAATTAAATACCATTTGGAGGCATTTAATGTTAGAGCAAAAACGGCTGATTTTCGACAAAAGAGATAACACCCCCCCATTACGTCATGCTTCAGAAATGTGGAAAATGGTCCGTTTTCAAATGTTTTATTTTTGAACGTCAGTTCACATTTGTAGGTGGATCATCAGTGTTAGAGCTAAAATTAGCATGTTTAAAGTGATTTTCATGCTTTCAGGGGCCCAAAACACAAGATTTATGGAATGGTTAAAAGTGCATGAAAATGGCCAATTTACTCACTCTGAGTTCTCAAAAAGGGTTTCTTCACCCCGGGAAGTTAATTAAATACCATTTGGAGGCATTTAATGTTAGAGCAAAAACGGCTGATTTTCGACAAAAGAGATAACACCCCCCCATTACGTCATGCTTCAGAAATGTGGAAAATGGTCCGTTTTCAAATGTTTTATTTTTGAACGTCAGTTCACATTTGTAGGTGGATCATCAGTGTTAGAGCTAAAATTAGCATGTTTAAAGTGATTTTCATGCTTCCAGGGGCTCGGGAACTTAATTAAATACCATTTGGAGGCATTTAATGTTCGAGCAAAAACGGCTGATTTTCGACAAAAGAGATAACACCCCCCCATTACGTCATGCTTCAGAAATGTGGAAAATGGTCCGTTTTCAAATGTTTTATTTTTGAACGTCAGTTCACATTTGTAGGTGGATCATCAGTGTTAGAGCTAAAATTAGCATGTTTAAAGTGATTTTCATTCTTCCAGGGGCTCGGGAAGTTAATTAAATACCATTTGGAGGCATTTAATGTTCGAGCAAAAACGGCTGATTTTCGACAAAAGAGATAACACCCCCCCATTACGTCATGCTTCAGAAATGTGGAAAATGGTCCGTTTTCAAATGTTTTATTTTTGAACGTCAGTTCACATTTGTAGGTGGATCATCAGTGTTAGAGCTAAAATTAGCATGTTTAAAGTGATTTTCATGCTTCCAGGGGCCCAAAACACAAGATTTATGGAATGGTTAAAAGTGCATGAAAATGGCCAATTTACTCACTCTGAGTTCTCAAAAAGGGTTTCTTCACCCCAGGAAGTTAATTAAATACCATTTGGAGGCATTTAATGTTCGAGCAAAAACGGCTGATTTTCGACAAAAGAGATAACACCCCCCCATTACGTCATGCTTCAGAAATGTGGAAAATGGTCCGTTTTCAAATGTTTTATTTTTGAACGTCAGTTCACATTTGTAGGTGGATCATCAGTGTTAGAGCTAAAATTAGCATGTTTAAAGTGATTTTCATGCTTCCAGGGGCTCGGGAAGTTAATTAAATACCATTTGGAGGCATTTAATGTTCGAGCAAAAACGGCTGATTTTCGACAAAAGAGATAACACCCCCCCATTACGTCATGCTTCAGAAATGTGGAAAATGGTCCGTTTTCAAATGTTTTATTTTTGAACGTCAGTTCACATTTGTAGGCGGATCATCAGTGTTAGAGCAAAAATTAGCATGTTTAAAGTGATTTTCATGCTTCCAGGGGCTCGGGAAGTGAAATAAATACCATTTGGAGGCATTTAATGTTCGAGCAAAAACGGCTGATTTTCGACAAAAGAGATAACACCCCCCCATTACGTCATGCTTCAGAAATGTGGAAAATGGTCCGTTTTCAAATGTTTTATTTTTGAACGTCAGTTCACATTTGTAGGTGGATCATCAGTGTTAGAGCTAAAATTAGCATGTTTAAAGTGATTTTCATGCTTCTTGGGGCCCAAAACACAAGATTTATGGAATGGTTAAAAGTGCATGAAAATGGCCAATTTACTCACTCTGAGTTCTCAAAAAGGGTTTCTTCACCCCGGGAAGTTAATTAAATACCATTTGGAGGCATTTAATGTTAGAGCAAAAACGGCTGATTTTCCACAAAAGAGATAACACCCCCCATTACGTCATGCTTCAGAAATGTGGAAAATGGTCCGTTTTCAAATGTTTCATTTTTGAACGTCAGTTCACATTTGTAGGTGGATCATCAGTGTTAGAGCTAAAATTAGCATGTTTAAAGTGATTTTCATGCTTCCAGGGGCCCAAAACACAAGATTTATGGAATGGTTAAAAGTGCATGAAAATGGCCAATTTACTCACTCTGAGTTCTCAAAAAGGGTTTCTTCACCCCGGGAAGTTAATTAAATACCATTTGGAGGCATTTAATGTTAGAGCAAAAACAGCTGATTTTCGACAAAAGAGAAAACACCCCCCCATTACGTCATGCTTCAGAAATGTGGAAAATGGTCCGTTTTCAAATGTTTTATTTTTGAACGTCAGTTCACATTTGTAGGTGGATCATCAGTGTTAGAGCTAAAATTAGCATGTTTAAAGTGATTTTCATGCTTCCAGGGGCCCAAAACACAAGATTTATGGAATGGTTAAAAGTGCATGAAAATGGCCAATTTACTCACTCTGAGTTCTCAAAAAGGGTTTCTTCACCCCGGGAAGTTAATTAAATACCATTTGGAGGCATTTAATGTTAGAGCAAAAACGGCTGATTTTCGACAAAAGAGATAACACCCCCCCATTACGTCATGCTTCAGAAATGTGGAAAATGGTCTGTTTTCAAATGTTTTATTTTTGAACGTCAGTTCACATTTGTAGGTGGATCATCAGTGTTAGAGCTAAAATTAGCATGTTTAAAGTGATTTTCATGCTTCCAGGGGCTCGGGAAGTTAATTAAATACCATTTGGAGGCATTTAATGTTAGAGCAAAAACGGCTGATTTTCGACAAAAGAGATAACACCCCCCCATTACGTCATGCTTCAGAAATGTGGAAAATGGTCCGTTTTCAAATGTTTTATTTTTGAACGTCAGTTCACATTTGTAGGTGGATCATCAGTGTTAGAGCTAAAATTAGCATGTTTAAAGTGATTTTCATGCTTCCAGGGGCCCAAAACACAAGATTTATGGAATGGTTAAAAGTGCATGAAAATGGCCAATTTACTCACTCTGAGTTCTCAAAAAGGGTTTCTTCACCCCGGGAAGTTAATTAAATACCATTTGGAGGCATTTAATGTTAGAGCAAAAACGGCTGATTTTCGACAAAAGAGATAACACCCCCCCATTACGTCATGCTTCAGAAATGTGGAAAATGGTCCGTTTTCAAATGTTTTATTTTTGAACGTCAGTTCACATTTGTAGGTGGATCATCAGTGTTAGAGCTAAAATTAGCATGTTTAAAGTGATTTTCATGCTTCCAGGGGCCCAAAACACAAGATTTATGGAATGGTTAAAAGTGCATGAAAATGGCCAATTTACTCACTCTGAGTTCTCAAAAAGGGTTTCTTCACCCCGGGAAGTTAATTAAATACCATTTGGAGGCATTTAATGTTAGAGCAAAAACGGCTGATTTTCGACAAAAGAGATAACACCCCCCCATTACGTCATGCTTCAGAAATGTGGAAAATGGTCCGTTTTCAAATGTTTTATTTTTGAACGTCAGTTCACATTTGTAGGTGGATCATCAGTGTTAGAGCTAAAATTAGCATGTTTAAAGTGATTTTCATGCTTCCAGGGGCTCGGGAAGTTAATTAAATACCATTTGGAGGGATTTAATGTTCGAGCAAAAACGGCTGATTTTCGACAAAAGAGATAACACCCCCCCATTACGTCATGCTTCAGAAATGTGGAAAATGGTCCGTTTTCAAATGTTTTATTTTTGAACGTCAGTTCACATTTGTAGGTGGATCATCAGTGTTAGAGCTAAAATTAGCATGTTTAAAGTGATTTTCATGCTTCCAGGGGCCCAAAACACAAGATTTATGGAATGGTTAAAAGTGCATGAAAATGGCCAATTTACTCACTCTGAGTTCTCAAAAAGGGTTTCTTCACCCCGGGAAGTTAATTAAATACCATTTGGAGGCATTTAATGTTAGAGCAAAAACGGCTGATTTTCGACAAAAGAGATAACACCCCCCCATTACGTCATGCTTCAGAAATGTGGAAAATGGTCCGTTTTCAAATGTTTTATTTTTGAACGTCAGTTCACATTTGTAGGTGGATCATCAGTGTTAGAGCTAAAATTAGCATGTTTAAAGTGATTTTCATGCTTTCAGGGGCCCAAAACACAAGATTTATGGAATGGTTAAAAGTGCATGAAAATGGCCAATTTACTCACTCTGAGTTCTCAAAAAGGGTTTCTTCACCCCGGGAAGTTAATTAAATACCATTTGGAGGCATTTAATGTTAGAGCAAAAACGGCTGATTTTCGACAAAAGAGATAACACCCCCCCATTACGTCATGCTTCAGAAATGTGGAAAATGGTCCGTTTTCAAATGTTTTATTTTTGAACGTCAGTTCACATTTGTAGGTGGATCATCAGTGTTAGAGCTAAAATTAGCATGTTTAAAGTGATTTTCATGCTTCCAGGGGCTCGGGAACTTAATTAAATACCATTTGGAGGCATTTAATGTTCGAGCAAAAACGGCTGATTTTCGACAAAAGAGATAACACCCCCCCATTACGTCATGCTTCAGAAATGTGGAAAATGGTCCGTTTTCAAATGTTTTATTTTTGAACGTCAGTTCACATTTGTAGGTGGATCATCAGTGTTAGAGCTAAAATTAGCATGTTTAAAGTGATTTTCATTCTTCCAGGGGCTCGGGAAGTTAATTAAATACCATTTGGAGGCATTTAATGTTCGAGCAAAAACGGCTGATTTTCGACAAAAGAGATAACACCCCCCCATTACGTCATGCTTCAGAAATGTGGAAAATGGTCCGTTTTCAAATGTTTTATTTTTGAACGTCAGTTCACATTTGTAGGTGGATCATCAGTGTTAGAGCTAAAATTAGCATGTTTAAAGTGATTTTCATGCTTCCAGGGGCCCAAAACACAAGATTTATGGAATGGTTAAAAGTGCATGAAAATGGCCAATTTACTCACTCTGAGTTCTCAAAAAGGGTTTCTTCACCCCAGGAAGTTAATTAAATACCATTTGGAGGCATTTAATGTTCGAGCAAAAACGGCTGATTTTCGACAAAAGAGATAACACCCCCCCATTACGTCATGCTTCAGAAATGTGGAAAATGGTCCGTTTTCAAATGTTTTATTTTTGAACGTCAGTTCACATTTGTAGGTGGATCATCAGTGTTAGAGCTAAAATTAGCATGTTTAAAGTGATTTTCATGCTTCCAGGGGCTCGGGAAGTTAATTAAATACCATTTGGAGGCATTTAATGTTCGAGCAAAAACGGCTGATTTTCGACAAAAGAGATAACACCCCCCCATTACGTCATGCTTCAGAAATGTGGAAAATGGTCCGTTTTCAAATGTTTTATTTTTGAACGTCAGTTCACATTTGTAGGCGGATCATCAGTGTTAGAGCAAAAATTAGCATGTTTAAAGTGATTTTCATGCTTCCAGGGGCTCGGGAAGTGAAATAAATACCACTTGGAGGCATTTAATGTTCGAGCAAAAACGGCTGATTTTCGACAAAAGAGATAACACCCCCCCATTACGTCATGCTTCAGAAATGTGGAAAATGGTCCGTTTTCAAATGTTTTATTTTTGAACGTCAGTTCACATTTGTAGGTGGATCATCAGTGTTAGAGCTAAAATTAGCATGTTTAAAGTGATTTTCATGCTTCTTGGGGCCCAAAACACAAGATTTATGGAATGGTTAAAAGTGCATGAAAATGGCCAATTTACTCACTCTGAGTTCTCAAAAAGGGTTTCTTCACCCCGGGAAGTTAATTAAATACCATTTGGAGGCATTTAATGTTAGAGCAAAAACGGCTGATTTTCCACAAAAGAGATAACACCCCCCATTACGTCATGCTTCAGAAATGTGGAAAATGGTCCGTTTTCAAATGTTTCATTTTTGAACGTCAGTTCACATTTGTAGGTGGATCATCAGTGTTAGAGCTAAAATTAGCATGTTTAAAGTGATTTTCATGCTTCCAGGGGCCCAAAACACAAGATTTATGGAATGGTTAAAAGTGCATGAAAATGGCCAATTTACTCACTCTGAGTTCTCAAAAAGGGTTTCTTCACCCCGGGAAGTTAATTAAATACCATTTGGAGGCATTTAATGTTAGAGCAAAAACGGCTGATTTTCGACAAAAGAGAAAACACCCCCCCATTACGTCATGCTTCAGAAATGTGGAAAATGGTCCGTTTTCAAATGTTTTATTTTTGAACGTCAGTTCACATTTGTAGGTGGATCATCAGTGTTAGAGCTAAAATTAGCATGTTTAAAGTGATTTTCATGCTTCCAGGGGCCCAAAACACAAGATTTATGGAATGGTTAAAAGTGCATGAAAATGGCCAATTTACTCACTCTGAGTTCTCAAAAAGGGTTTCTTCACCCCGGGAAGTTAATTAAATACCATTTGGAGGCATTTAATGTTAGAGCAAAAACGGCTGATTTTCGACAAAAGAGATAACACCCCCCCATTACGTCATGCTTCAGAAATGTGGAAAATGGTCTGTTTTCAAATGTTTTATTTTTGAACGTCAGTTCACATTTGTAGGTGGATCATCAGTGTTAGAGCTAAAATTAGCATGTTTAAAGTGATTTTCATGCTTCCAGGGGCTCGGGAAGTTAATTAAATACCATTTGGAGGCATTTAATGTTAGAGCAAAAACGGCTGATTTTCGACAAAAGAGATAACACCCCCCCCATTACGTCATGCTTCAGAAATGTGGAAAATGGTCCGTTTTCAAATGTTTTATTTTTGAACGTCAGTTCACATTTGTAGGTGGATCATCAGTGTTAGAGCTAAAATTAGCATGTTTAAAGTGATTTTCATGCTTCCAGGGGCCCAAAACACAAGATTTATGGAATGGTTAAAAGTGCATGAAAATGGCCAATTTACTCACTCTGAGTTCTCAAAAAGGGTTTCTTCACCCCGGGAAGTTAATTAAATACCATTTGGAGGCATTTAATGTTAGAGCAAAAACGGCTGATTTTCGACAAAAGAGATAACACCCCCCCATTACGTCATGCTTCAGAAATGTGGAAAATGGTCCGTTTTCAAATGTTTTATTTTTGAACGTCAGTTCACATTTGTAGGTGGATCATCAGTGTTAGAGCTAAAATTAGCATGTTTAAAGTGATTTTCATGCTTCCAGGGGCCCAAAACACAAGATTTATGGAATGGTTAAAAGTGCATGAAAATGGCCAATTTACTCACTCTGAGTTCTCAAAAAGGGTTTCTTCACCCCGGGAAGTTAATTAAATACCATTTGGAGGCATTTAATGTTAGAGCAAAAACGGCTGATTTTCGACAAAAGAGATAACACCCCCCCATTACGTCATGCTTCAGAAATGTGGAAAATGGTCCGTTTTCAAATGTTTTATTTTTGAACGTCAGTTCACATTTGTAGGTGGATCATCAGTGTTAGAGCTAAAATTAGCATGTTTAAAGTGATTTTCATGCTTCCAGGGGCTCGGGAAGTTAATTAAATACCATTTGGAGGGATTTAATGTTCGAGCAAAAACGGCTGATTTTCGACAAAAGAGATAACACCCCCCCATTACGTCATGCTTCAGAAATGTGGAAAATGGTCCGTTTTCAAATGTTTTATTTTTGAACGTCAGTTCACATTTGTAGGTGGATCATCAGTGTTAGAGCTAAAATTAGCATGTTTAAAGTGATTTTCATGCTTCCAGGGGCCCAAAACACAAGATTTATGGAATGGTTAAAAGTGCATGAAAATGGCCAATTTACTCACTCTGAGTTCTCAAAAAGGGTTTCTTCACCCCGGGAAGTTAATTAAATACCATTTGGAGGCATTTAATGTTAGAGCAAAAACGGCTGATTTTCGACAAAAGAGATAACACCCCCCCATTACGTCATGCTTCAGAAATGTGGAAAATGGTCCGTTTTCAAATGTTTTATTTTTGAACGTCAGTTCACATTTGTAGGTGGATCATCAGTGTTAGAGCTAAAATTAGCATGTTTAAAGTGATTTTCATGCTTCCAGGGGCTCGGGAAGTTAATTAAATACCATTTGGAGGGATTTAATGTTCGAGCAAAAACGGCTGATTTTCGACAAAAGAGATAACACCCCCCCATTACGTCATGCTTCAGAAATGTGGAAAATGGTCCGTTTTCAAATGTTTTATTTTTGAACATCAGTTCACATTTGTAGGTGGATCATCAGTGTTAGAGCTAAAATTAGCATGTTTAAAGTGATTTTCATGCTTCCAGGGGCCCAAAACACAAGATTTATGGAATGGTTAAAAGTGCATGAAAATGGCCAATTTACTCACTCTGAGTTCTCAAAAAGGGTTTCTTCACCCCGGGAAGTTAATTAAATACCATTTGGAGGCATTTAATGTTAGAGCAAAAACGGCTGATTTTCGACAAAAGAGATAACACCCCCCCATTACGTCATGCTTCAGAAATGTGGAAAATGGTCCGTTTTCAAATGTTTTATTTTTGAACGTCAGTTCACATTTGTAGGTGGATCATCAGTGTTAGAGCTAAAATTAGCATGTTTAAAGTGATTTTCATGCTTCCAGGGGCCCAAAACACAAGATTTATGGAATGGTTAAAAGTGCATGAAAATGGCCAATTTACTCACTCTGAGTTCTCAAAAAGGGTTTCTTCACCCCGGGAAGTTAATTAAATACCATTTGGAGGCATTTAATGTTAGAGCAAAAACGGCTGATTTTCGACAAAAGAGATAACACCCCCCCATTACGTCATGCTTCAGAAATGTGGAAAATGGTCCGTTTTCAAATGTTTTATTTTTGAACGTCAGTTCACATTTGTAGGTGGATCATCAGTGTTAGAGCTAAAATTAGCATGTTTAAAGTGATTTTCATGCTTCCAGGGGCTCGGGAACTTAATTAAATACCATTTGGAGGCATTTAATGTTCGAGCAAAAACGGCTGATTTTCGACAAAAGAGATAACACCCCCCCATTACGTCATGCTTCAGAAATGTGGAAAATGGTCCGTTTTCAAATGTTTTATTTTTGAACGTCAGTTCACATTTGTAGGTGGATCATCAGTGTTAGAGCTAAAATTAGCATGTTTAAAGTGATTTTCATGCTTCCAGGGGCTCGGGAAGTTAATTAAATACCATTTGGAGGCATTTAATGTTCGAGCAAAAACGGCTGATTTTCGACAAAAGAGATAACACCCCCCCATTACGTCATGCTTCAGAAATGTGGAAAATGGTCCGTTTTCAAATGTTTTATTTTTGAACGTCAGTTCACATTTGTAGGTGGATCATCAGTGTTAGAGCTAAAATTAGCATGTTTAAAGTGATTTTCATGCTTCCAGGGGCCCAAAACACAAGATTTATGGAATGGTTAAAAGTGCATGAAAATGGCCAATTTACTCACTCTGAGTTCTCAAAAAGGGTTTCTTCACCCCGGGAAGTTAATTAAATACCATTTGGAGGCATTTAATGTTCGAGAAAAAACGGCTGATTTTCGACAAAAGAGATAACACCCCCCATTACGTCATGCTTCAGAAATGTGGAAAATGGTCCGTTTTCAAATGTTTTATTTTTGAACGTCAGTTCACATTTGTAGGTGGATCATCAGTGTTAGAGCTAAAATTAGCATGTTTAAAGTGATTTTCATGCTTCTTGGGGCCCAAAACACAAGATTTATGGAATGGTTAAAAGTGCATGAAAATGGCCAATTTACTCACTCTGAGTTCTCAAAAAGGGTTTCTTCACCCCGGGAAGTTAGTTAAATACCATTTGGAGGCATTTAATGTTCGAGCAAAAACGGCTGATTTTCGACAAAAGAGATAACACCCCCCCATTACGTCATGCTTCAGAAATGTGGAAAATGGTCCGTTTTCAAATGTTTTATTTTTGAACGTCAGTTCACATTTGTAGGTGGATCATCAGTGTTAGAGCTAAAATTAGCATGTTTAAAGTGATTTTCATGCTTCCAGGGGCTCGGGAAGTTAATTAAATACCATTTGGAGGCATTTAATGTTCGAGCAAAAACGGCTGATTTTCGACAAAAGAGATAACACCCCCCCATTACGTCATGCTTCAGAAATGTGGAAAATGGTCCGTTTTCAAATGTTTTATTTTTGAACGTCAGTTCACATTTGTAGGCGGATCATCAGTGTTAGAGCAAAAATTAGCATGTTTAAAGTGATTTTCATGCTTCCAGGGGCTCGGGAAGTGAAATAAATACCATTTGGAGGCATTTAATGTTCGAGCAAAAACGGCTGATTTTCGACAAAAGAGATAACACCCCCCCATTACGTCATGCTTCAGAAATGTGGAAAATGGTCCGTTTTCAAATGTTTTATTTTTGAACGTCAGTTCACATTTGTAGGTGGATCATCAGTGTTAGAGCTAAAATTAGCATGTTTAAAGTGATTTTCATGCTTCTTGGGGCCCAAAACACAAGATTTATGGAATGGTTAAAAGTGCATGAAAATGGCCAATTTACTCACTCTGAGTTCTCAAAAAGGGTTTCTTCACCCCGGGAAGTTAATTAAATACCATTTGGAGGCATTTAATGTTAGAGCAAAAACGGCTGATTTTCCACAAAAGAGATAACACCCGCCCATTACGTCATGCTTCAGAAATGTGGAAAATGGTCCGTTTTCAAATGTTTCATTTTTGAACGTCAGTTCACATTTGTAGGTGGATCATCAGTGTTAGAGCTAAAATTAGCATGTTTAAAGTGATTTTCATGCTTCCAGGGGCTCGGGAAGTTAATTAAATACCATTTGGAGGCATTTAATGTTAGAGCAAAAACGGCTGATTTTCGACAAAAGAGATAACACCCCCCCCATTACGTCATGCTTCAGAAATGTGGAAAATGGTCCGTTTTCAAATGTTTTATTTTTGAACGTCAGTTCACATTTGTAGGTGGATCATCAGTGTTAGAGCTAAAATTAGCATGTTTAAAGTGATTTTCATGCTTCCAGGGGCCCAAAACACAAGATTTATGGAATGGTTAAAAGTGCATGAAAATGGCCAATTTACTCACTCTGAGTTCTCAAAAAGGGTTTCTTCACCCCGGGAAGTTAATTAAATACCATTTGGAGGCATTTAATGTTAGAGCAAAAACGGCTGATTTTCGACAAAAGAGATAACACCCCCCCATTACGTCATGCTTCAGAAATGTGGAAAATGGTCCGTTTTCAAATGTTTTATTTTTGAACGTCAGTTCACATTTGTAGGTGGATCATCAGTGTTAGAGCTAAAATTAGCATGTTTAAAGTGATTTTCATGCTTCCAGGGGCCCAAAACACAAGATTTATGGAATGGTTAAAAGTGCATGAAAATGGCCAATTTACTCACTCTGAGTTCTCAAAAAGGGTTTCTTCACCCCGGGAAGTTAATTAAATACCATTTGGAGGCATTTAATGTTAGAGCAAAAACGGCTGATTTTCGACAAAAGAGATAACACCCCCCCATTACGTCATGCTTCAGAAATGTGGAAAATGGTCCGTTTTCAAATGTTTTATTTTTGAACGTCAGTTCACATTTGTAGGTGGATCATCAGTGTTAGAGCTAAAATTAGCATGTTTAAAGTGATTTTCATGCTTCCAGGGGCTCGGGAAGTTAATTAAATACCATTTGGAGGGATTTAATGTTCGAGCAAAAACGGCTGATTTTCGACAAAAGAGATAACACCCCCCCCATTACGTCATGCTTCAGAAATGTGGAAAATGGTCCGTTTTCAAATGTTTTATTTTTGAACGTCAGTTCACATTTGTAGGTGGATCATCAGTGTTAGAGCTAAAATTAGCATGTTTAAAGTGATTTTCATGCTTCCAGGGGCCCAAAACACAAGATTTATGGAATGGTTAAAAGTGCATGAAAATGGCCAATTTACTCACTCTGAGTTCTCAAAAAGGGTTTCTTCACCCCGGGAAGTTAATTAAATACCATTTGGAGGCATTTAATGTTAGAGCAAACACGGCTGATTTTCGACAAAAGAGATAACACCCCCCCATTACGTCATGCTTCAGAAATGTGGAAAATGGTCCGTTTTCAAATGTTTTATTTTTGAACGTCAGTTCACATTTGTAGGTGTATCATCAGTGTTAGAGCTAAAATTAGCATGTTTAAAGTGATTTTCATGCTTCCAGGGGCTCGGGAAGTTAATTAAATACCATTTGGAGGCATTTAATGTTCGAGCAAAAACGGCTGATTTTCGACAAAAGAGATAACACCCCCCCATTACGTCATGCTTCAGAAATGTGGAAAATGGTCCGTTTTCAAATGTTTTATTTTTGAACGTCAGTTCACATTTGTAGGTGGATCATCAGTGTTAGAGCTAAAATTAGCATGTTTAAAGTGATTTTCATGCTTCCAGGGGCTCGGGAAGTTAATTAAATACCATTTGGAGGGATTTAATGTTCGAGCAAAAACGGCTGATTTTCGACAAAAGAGATAACACCCCCCCATTACGTCATGCTTCAGAAATGTGGAAAATGGTCCGTTTTCAAATGTTTTATTTTTGAACGTCAGTTCACATTTGTAGGTGGATCATCAGTGTTAGAGCTAAAATTAGCATGTTTAAAGTGATTTTCATGCTTCTTGGGGCCCAAAACACAAGATTTATGGAATGGTTAAAAGTGCATGAAAATGGCCAATTTACTCACTCTGAGTTCTCAAAAAGGGTTTCTTCACCCCGGGAAGTTAATTAAATACCATTTGGAGGCATTTAATGTTAGAGCAAAAACGGCTGATTTTCGACAAAAGAGATATCACCCCCCCATTACGTCATGCTTCAGAAATGTGGAAAATGGTCCGTTTTCAAATGTTTCATTTTTGAACGTCAGTTCACATTTGTAGGTGGATCATCAGTGTTAGAGCTAAAATTAGCATGTTTAAAGTGATTTTCATGCTTCCAGGGGCTCGGGAAGTTAATTAAATACCATTTGGAGGCATTTAATGTTCGAGCAAAAACGGCTGATTTTCGACAAAAGAGATAACACCCCCCCATTACGTCATGCTTCAGAAATGTGGAAAATGGTCCGTTTTCAAATGTTTTATTTTTGAACGTCAGTTCACATTTGTAGGTGGATCATCAGTGTTAGAGCTAAAATTAGCATGTTTAAAGTGATTTTCATGCTTCCAGGGGCCCAAAACACAAGATTTATGGAATGGTTAAAAGTGCATGAAAATGGCCAATTTACTCACTCTGAGTTCTCAAAAAGGGTTTCTTCACCCCGGGAAGTTAATTAAATACCATTTGGAGGCATTTAATGTTAGAGCAAAAACGGCTGATTTTTGACAAAAGAGATAACACCCCCCCATTACGTCATGCTTCAGAAATGTGGAAAATGGTCCGTTTTCAAATGTTTTATTTTTGAACGTCAGTTCACATTTGTAGGTGGATCATCAGTGTTAGAGCTAAAATTAGCATGTTTAAAGTGATTTTCATGCTTCCAGGGGCCCAAAACACAAGATTTATGGAATGGTTAAAAGTGCATGAAAATGGCCAATTTACTCACTCTGAGTTCTCAAAAAGGGTTTCTTCACCCCGGGAAGTTAATTAAATACCATTTGGAGGCATTTAATGTTAGAGCAAAAACGGCTGATTTTCGACAAAAGAGATAACACCCCCCCATTACGTCATGCTTCAGACATGTGGAAAATGGTCCGTTTTCAAATGTTTTATTTTTGAACGTCAGTTCACATTTGTAGGTGGATCATCAGTGTTAGAGCTAAAATTAGCATGTTTAAAGTGATTTTCATGCTTCCAGGGGCTCGGGAAGTTAATTAAATACCATTTGGAGGCATTTAATGTTCGAGCAAAAACGGCTGATTTTCGACAAAAGAGATAACACCCCCCCATTACGTCATGCTTCAGAAATGTGGAAAATGGTCCGTTTTCAAATGTTTTATTTTTGAACGTCAGTTCACATTTGTAGGTGGATCATCAGTGTTAGAGCTAAAATTAGCATGTTTAAAGTGATTTTCATGCTTCCAGGGGCTCGGGAAGTTAATTAAATACCATTTGGAGGCATTTAATGTTCGAGCAAAAACGGCTGATTTTCGACAAAAGAGATAACACCCCCCCATTACGTCATGCTTCAGAAATGTGAAAAATGGTCCGTTTTCAAATGTTTTATTTTTGAACGTCAGTTCACATTTGTAGGTGGATCATCAGTGTTAGAGCTAAAATTAGCATGTTTAAAGTGATTTTCATGCTTCTTGGGGCCCAAAACACAAGATTTATGGAAAGGTTAAAAGTGCATGAAAATGGCCAATTTACTCACTCTGAGTTCTCAAAAAGGGTTTCTTCACCCCGGGAAGTTAATTAAATACCATTTGGAGGCATTTAATGTTAGAGCAAAAACGGCTGATTTTCGACAAAAGAGATAACACCCCCCCATTACGTCATGCTTCAGAAATGTGGAAAATGGTCCGTTTTCAAATGTTTTATTTTTGAACGTCAGTTCACATTTGTAGGTGGATCATCAGTGTTAGAGCTAAAATTAGCATGTTTAAAGTGATTTTCATGCTTCCAGGGGCTCGGGAAGTTAATTAAATACCATTTGGAGGGATTTAATGTTCGAGCAAAAACGGCTGATTTTCGACAAAAGAGATAACACCCCCCCCATTACGTCATGCTTCAGAAATGTGGAAAATGGTCCGTTTTCAAATGTTTTATTTTTGAACGTCAGTTCACATTTGTAGGTGGATCATCAGTGTTAGAGCTAAAATTAGCATGTTTAAAGTGATTTTCATGCTTCCAGGGGCCCAAAACACAAGATTTATGGAATGGTTAAAAGTGCATGAAAATGGCCAATTTACTCACTCTGAGTTCTCAAAAAGGGTTTCTTCACCCCGGGAAGTTAATTAAATACCATTTGGAGGCATTTAATGTTAGAGCAAACACGGCTGATTTTCGACAAAAGAGATAACACCCCCCCATTACGTCATGCTTCAGAAATGTGGAAAATGGTCCGTTTTCAAATGTTTTATTTTTGAACGTCAGTTCACATTTGTAGGTGGATCATCAGTGTTAGAGCTAAAATTAGCATGTTTAAAGTGATTTTCATGCTTCCAGGGGCTCGGGAAGTTAATTAAATACCATTTGGAGGCATTTAATGTTCGAGCAAAAACGGCTGATTTTCGACAAAAGAGATAACACCCCCCCATTACGTCATGCTTCAGAAATGTGGAAAATGGTCCGTTTTCAAATGTTTTATTTTTGAACGTCAGTTCACATTTGTAGGTGGATCATCAGTGTTAGAGCTAAAATTAGCATGTTTAAAGTGATTTTCATGCTTCCAGGGGCTCGGGAAGTTAATTAAATACCATTTGGAGGGATTTAATGTTCGAGCAAAAACGGCTGATTTTCGACAAAAGAGATAACACCCCCCCATTACGTCATGCTTCAGAAATGTGGAAAATGGTCCGTTTTCAAATGTTTTATTTTTGAACGTCAGTTCACATTTGTAGGTGGATCATCAGTGTTAGAGCTAAAATTAGCATGTTTAAAGTGATTTTCATGCTTCCAGGGGCTCGGGAAGTTAATTAAATACCATTTGGAGGGATTTAATGTTCGAGCAAAAACGGCTGATTTTCGACAAAAGAGATAACACCCCCCCATTACGTCATGCTTCAGAAATGTGGAAAATGGTCCGTTTTCAAATGTTTTATTTTTGAACGTCAGTTCACATTTGTAGGTGGATCATCAGTGTTAGAGCTAAAATTAGCATGTTTAAAGTGATTTTCATGCTTCTTGGGGCCCAAAACACAAGATTTATGGAATGGTTAAAAGTGCATGAAAATGGCCAATTTACTCACTCTGAGTTCTCAAAAAGGGTTTCTTCACCCCGGGAAGTTAATTAAATACCATTTGGAGGCATTTAATGTTAGAGCAAAAACGGCTGATTTTCGACAAAAGAGATATCACCCCCCCATTACGTCATGCTTCAGAAATGTGGAAAATGGTCCGTTTTCAAATGTTTCATTTTTGAACGTCAGTTCACATTTGTAGGTGGATCATCAGTGTTAGAGCTAAAATTAGCATGTTTAAAGTGATTTTCATGCTTCCAGGGGCTCGGGAAGTTAATTAAATACCATTTGGAGGCATTTAATGTTCGAGCAAAAACGGCTGATTTTCGACAAAAGAGATAACACCCCCCCATTACGTCATGCTTCAGAAATGTGGAAAATGGTCCGTTTTCAAATGTTTTATTTTTGAACGTCAGTTCACATTTGTAGGTGGATCATCAGTGTTAGAGCTAAAATTAGCATGTTTAAAGTGATTTTCATGCTTCCAGGGGCCCAAAACACAAGATTTATGGAATGGTTAAAAGTGCATGAAAATGGCCAATTTACTCACTCTGAGTTCTCAAAAAGGGTTTCTTCACCCCGGGAAGTTAATTAAATACCATTTGGAGGCATTTAATGTTAGAGCAAAAACGGCTGATTTTTGACAAAAGAGATAACACCCCCCCATTACGTCATGCTTCAGAAATGTGGAAAATGGTCCGTTTTCAAATGTTTTATTTTTGAACGTCAGTTCACATTTGTAGGTGGATCATCAGTGTTAGAGCTAAAATTAGCATGTTTAAAGTGATTTTCATGCTTCCAGGGGCCCAAAACACAAGATTTATGGAATGGTTAAAAGTGCATGAAAATGGCCAATTTACTCACTCTGAGTTCTCAAAAAGGGTTTCTTCACCCCGGGAAGTTAATTAAATACCATTTGGAGGCATTTAATGTTAGAGCAAAAACGGCTGATTTTCGACAAAAGAGATAACACCCCCCCATTACGTCATGCTTCAGACATGTGGAAAATGGTCCGTTTTCAAATGTTTTATTTTTGAACGTCAGTTCACATTTGTAGGTGGATCATCAGTGTTAGAGCTAAAATTAGCATGTTTAAAGTGATTTTCATGCTTCCAGGGGCTCGGGAAGTTAATTAAATACCATTTGGAGGCATTTAATGTTCGAGCAAAAACGGCTGATTTTCGACAAAAGAGATAACACCCCCCCATTACGTCATGCTTCAGAAATGTGGAAAATGGTCCGTTTTCAAATGTTTTATTTTTGAACGTCAGTTCACATTTGTAGGCGGATCATCAGTGTTAGAGCAAAAATTAGCATGTTTAAAGTGATTTTCATGCTTCCAGGGGCTCGGGAAGTGAAATAAATACCATTTGGAGGCATTTAATGTTCGAGCAAAAACGGCTGATTTTCGACAAAAGAGATAACACCCCCCCATTACGTCATGCTTCAGAAATGTGGAAAATGGTCCGTTTTCAAATGTTTTATTTTTGAACGTCAGTTCACATTTGTAGGTGGATCATCAGTGTTAGAGCTAAAATTAGCATGTTTAAAGTGATTTTCATGCTTCTTGGGGCCCAAAACACAAGATTTATGGAATGGTTAAAAGTGCATGAAAATGGCCAATTTACTCACTCTGAGTTCTCAAAAAGGGTTTCTTCACCCCGGGAAGTTAATTAAATACCATTTGGAGGCATTTAATGTTAGAGCAAAAACGGCTGATTTTCCACAAAAGAGATAACACCCCCCCATTACGTCATGCTTCAGAAATGTGGAAAATGGTCAGTTTTCAAATGTTTCATTTTTGAACGTCAGTTCACATTTGTAGGTGGATCATCAGTGTTAGAGCTAAAATTAGCATGTTTAAAGTGATTTTCATGCTTCCAGGGGCTCGGGAAGTTAATTAAATACCATTTGGAGGCATTTAATGTTAGAGCAAAAACGGCTGATTTTCGACAAAAGAGATAACACCCCCCCATTACGTCATGCTTCAGAAATGTGGAAAATGGTCCGTTTTCAAATGTTTTATTTTTGAACGTCAGTTCACATTTGTAGGTGGATCATCAGTGTTAGAGCTACAATTAGCATGTTTAAAGTGATTTTCATGCTTCCAGGGGCCCAAAACACAAGATTTATGGAATGGTTAAAAGTGCATGAAAATGGCCAATTTACTCACTCTGAGTTCTCAAAAAGGGTTTCTTCACCCCGGGAAGTTAATTAAATACCATTTGGAGGCATTTAATGTTAGAGCAAAAACGGCTGATTTTCGACAAAAGAGATAACACCCCCCCATTACGTCATGCTTCAGAAATGTGGAAAATGGTCCGTTTTCAAATGTTTTATTTTTGAACGTCAGTTCACATTTGTAGGTGGATCATCAGTGTTAGAGCTAAAATTAGCATGTTTAAAGTGATTTTCATGCTTCCAGGGGCCCAAAACACAAGATTTATGGAATGGTTAAAAGTGCATGAAAATGGCCAATTTACTCACTCTGAGTTCTCAAAAAGGGTTTCTTCACCCCGGGAAGTTAATTAAATACCATTTGGAGGCATTTAATGTTAGAGCAAAAACGGCTGATTTTCGACAAAAGAGATAACACCCCCCCATTACGTCATGCTTCAGAAATGTGGAAAATGGTCCGTTTTCAAATGTTTTATTTTTGAACGTCAGTTCACATTTGTAGGTGGATCATCAGTGTTAGAGCTAAAATTAGCATGTTTAAAGTGATTTTCATGCTTCCAGGGGCTCGGGAAGTTAATTAAATACCATTTGGAGGGATTTAATGTTCGAGCAAAAACGGCTGATTTTCGACAAAAGAGATAACACCCCCCCATTACGTCATGCTTCAGAAATGTGGAAAATGGTCCGTTTTCAAATGTTTTATTTTTGAACGTCAGTTCACATTTGTAGGTGGATCATCAGTGTTAGAGCTAAAATTAGCATGTTTAAAGTGATTTTCATGCTTCCAGGGGCCAAAAACACAAGATTTATGGAATGGTTAAAAGTGCATGAAAATGGCCAATTTACTCACTCTGAGTTCTCAAAAAGGGTTTCTTCACCCCGGGAAGTTAATTAAATACCATTTGGAGGCATTTAATGTTAGAGCAAACACGGCTGATTTTCGACAAAAGAGATAACACCCCCCCATTACGTCATGCTTCAGAAATGTGGAAAATGGTCCGTTTTCAAATGTTTTATTTTTGAACGTCAGTTCACATTTGTAGGTGGATCATCAGTGTTAGAGCTAAAATTAGCATGTTTAAAGTGATTTTCATGCTTCCAGGGGCCCAAAACACAAGATTTATGGAATGGTTAAAAGTGCATGAAAATGGCCAATTTACTCACTCTGAGTTCTCAAAAAGGGTTTCTTCACCCCGGGAAGTTAATTAAATACCATTTGGAGGCATTTAATGTTAGAGCAAAAACGGCTGATTTTCGACAAAAGAGATAACACCCCCCCATTACGTCATGCTTCAGAAATGTGGAAAATGGTCCGTTTTCAAATGTTTTATTTTTGAACGTCAGTTCACATTTGTAGGTGGATCATCAGTGTTAGAGCTAAAATTAGCATGTTTAAAGTGATTTTCATGCTTCCAGGGGCTCGGGAAGTTAATTAAATACCATTTGGAGGCATTTAATGTTCGAGCAAAAACGGCTGATTTTCCACAAAAGAGATAACACCCCCCCATTACGTCATGCTTCAGAAATGTGGAAAATGGTCCGTTTTCAAATGTTTTATTTTTGAACGTCAGTTCACATTTGTAGGTGGATCATCAGTGTTAGAGCTAAAATTAGCATGTTTAAAGTGATTTTCATGCTTCCAGGGGCCCAAAACACAAGATTTATGGAATGGTTAAAAGTGCATGAAAATGGCCAATTTACTCACTCTGAGTTCTCAAAAAGGGTTTCTTCACCCCGGGAAGTTAATTAAATACCATTTGGAGGCATTTAATGTTCGAGAAAAAACGGCTGATTTTCGACAAAAGAGATAACACCCCCCATTACGTCATGCTTCAGAAATGTGGAAAATGGTCCGTTTTCAAATGTTTTATTTTTGAACGTCAGTTCACATTTGTAGGTGGATCATCAGTGTTAGAGCTAAAATTAGCATGTTTAAAGTGATTTTCATGCTTCTTGGGGCCCAAAACACAAGATTTATGGAATGGTTAAAAGTGCATGAAAATGGCCAATTTACTCACTCTGAGTTCTCAAAAAGGGTTTCTTCACCCCGGGAAGTTAATTAAATACCATTTGGAGGCATTTAATGTTAGAGCAAAAACGGCTGATTTTCGACAAAAGAGATATCACCCCCCCATTACGTCATGCTTCAGAAATGTGGAAAATGGTCCGTTTTCAAATGTTTCATTTTTGAACGTCAGTTCACATTTGTAGGTGGATCATCAGTGTTAGAGCTAAAATTAGCATGTTTAAAGTGATTTTCATGCTTCCAGGGGCTCGGGAAGTGAAATAAATACCATTTGGAGGCATTTAATGTTCGAGCAAAAACGGCTGATTTTCGACAAAAGAGATAACACCCCCCCATTACGTCATGCTTCAGAAATGTGGAAAATTGTCCGTTTTCAAATGTTTTATTTTTGAACGTCAGTTCACATTTGTAGGTGGATCATCAGTGTTAGAGCTAAAATTAGCATGTTTAAAGTGATTTTCATGCTTCTTGGGGCCCAAAACACAAGATTTATGGAATGGTTAAAAGTGCATGAAAATGGCCAATTTACTCACTCTGAGTTCTCAAAAAGGGTTTCTTCACCCCGGGAAGTTAATTAAATACCATTTGGAGGCATTTAATGTTCGAGCAAAAACGGCTGATTTTCGACAAAAGAGATAACACCCCCCCATTACGTCATGCTTCAGAAATGTGGAAAATGGTCAGTTTTCAAATGTTTTATTTTTTAACGTCAGTTCACATTTGTAGGTGGATCATCAGTGTTAGAGCTGAAATTAGCATGTTTAAAGTGATTTTCATGCTTCTTGGGGCCCAAAACACAAGATTTATGGAATGGTTAAAAGTGCATGAAAATGGCCAATTTACTCACTCTGAGTTCTCAAAAAGGGTTTCTTCACCCCGGGAAGTTAATTAAATACCATTTGGAGGCATTTAATGTTAGAGCAAAAACGGCTGATTTTCCACAAAAGAGATAACACCCCCCCATTACGTCATGCTTCAGAAATGTGGAAAATGGTCCGTTTTCAAATGTTTTATTTTTGAACGTCAGTTCACATTTGTAGGTGGATCATCAGTGTTAGAGCTAAAATTAGCATGTTTAAAGTGATTTTCATGCTTCTTGGGGCCCAAAACACAAGATTTATGGAATGGTTAAAAGTGCATGAAAATGGCCAATTTACTCACTCTGAGTTCTTAAAAAGGGTTTCTTCACCCCGGGAAGTTAATTAAATACCATTTGGAGGCATTTAATGTTCGAGCAAAAACGGCTGATTTTCGACAAAAGAGATAACACCCCCCCATTACGTCATGCTTCAGAAATGTGGAAAATGGTCCGTTTTCAAATGTTTCATTTTTGAACGTCAGTTCACATTTGTAGGTGGATCATCAGTGTTAGAGCTAAAAGTAGCATGTTTAAAGTGATTTTCATGCTTCCAGGGGCTCGGGAAGTTAATTAAATACCATTTGGAGGCATTTAATGTTAGAGCAAAAACGGCTGATTTTCGACAAAAGAGATAACACCCCCCCATTACGTCATGCTTCAGAAATGTGGAAAATGGTCCGTTTTCAAATGTTTTATTTTTGAACGTCAGTTCACATTTGTAGGTGGATCATCAGTGTTAGAGCTAAAATTAGCATGTTTAAAGTGATTTTCATGCTTCCAGGGGCCCAAAACACAAGATTTATGGAATGGTTAAAAGTGCATGAAAATGGCCAATTTACTCACTCTGAGTTCTCAAAAAGGGTTTCTTCACCCCGGGAAGTTAATTAAATACCATTTGGAGGCATTTAATGTTAGAGCAAAAACGGCTGATTTTCGACAAAAGAGATAACACCCCCCCATTACGTCATGCTTCAGAAATGTGGAAAATGGTCCGTTTTCAAATGTTTTATTTTTGAACGTCAGTTCACATTTGTATGTGGATCATCAGTGTTAGAGCTAAAATTAGCATGTTTAAAGTGATTTTCATGCTTCCAGGGGCCCAAAACACAAGATTTATGGAATGGTTAAAAGTGCATGAAAATGGCCAATTTACTCACTCTGAGTTCTCAAAAAGGGTTTCTTCACCCCGGGAAGTTAATTAAATACCATTTGGAGGCATTTAATGTTAGAGCAAAAACGGCTGATTTTCGACAAAAGAGATAACACCCCCCCATTACGTCATGCTTCAGAAATGTGGAAAATGGTCCGTTTTCAAATGTTTTATTTTTGAACGTCAGTTCACATTTGTAGGTGGATCATCAGTGTTAGAGCTAAAATTAGCATGTTTAAAGTGATTTTCATGCTTCCAGGGGCCCAAAACACAAGATTTATGGAATGGTTAAAAGTGCATGAAAATGGCCAATTTACTCACTCTGAGTTCTCAAAAAGGGTTTCTTCACCCCGGGAAGTTAATTAAATACCATTTGGAGGCATTTAATGTTAGAGCAAAAACGGCTGATTTTCGACAAAAGAGATAACACCCCCCCATTACGTCATGCTTCAGAAATGTGGAAAATGGTCCGTTTTCAAATGTTTTATTTTTGAACGTCAGTTCACATTTGTAGGTGGATCATCAGTGTTAGAGCTAAAATTAGCATGTTTAAAGTGATTTTCATGCTTCCAGGGGCTCGGGAAGTTAATTAAATACCATTTGGAGGGATTTAATGTTCGAGCAAAAACGGCTGATTTTCGACAAAAGAGATAACACCCCCCCATTACGTCATGCTTCAGAAATGTGGAAAATGGTCCGTTTTCAAATGTTTTATTTTTGAACGGCAGTTCACATTTGTAGGTGGATCATCAGTGTTAGAGCTAAAATTAGCATGTTTAAAGTGATTTTCATGCTTCCAGGGGCCCAAAACACAAGATTTATGGAATGGTTAAAAGTGCATGAAAATGGCCAATTTACTCACTCTGAGTTCTCAAAAAGGGTTTCTTCACCCCGGGAAGTTAATTAAATACCATTTGGAGGCATTTAATGTTAGAGCAAAAACGGCTGATTTTCGACAAAAGAGATAACACCCCCCCATTACGTCATGCTTCAGAAATGTGGAAAATGGTCAGTTTTCAAATGTTTTATTTTTGAACGTCAGTTCACATTTGTAGGTGGATCATCAGTATTAGAGCTAAAATTAGCATGTTTAAAGTGATTTTCATGCTTCCAGGGGCCCAAAACACAAGATTTATGGAATGGTTAAAAGTGCATGAAAATGGCCAATTTACTCACTCTGAGTTCTCAAAAAGGGTTTCTTCACCCCGGGAAGTTAATTAAATACCATTTGGAGGCATTTAATGTTAGAGCAAAAACGGCTGATTTTCGACAAAAGAGATAACACCCCCCCATTACGTCATGCTTCAGAAATGTGGAAAATGGTCCGTTTTCAAATGTTTTATTTTTGAACGTCAGTTCACATTTGTAGGTGGATCATCAGTGTTAGAGCTAAAATTAGCATGTTTAAAGTGATTTTCATGCTTCCAGGGGCTCGGGAAGTTAATTAAATACCATTTGGAGGCATTTAATGTTCGAGCAAAAACGGCTGATTTTCGACAAAAGAGATAACACCCCCCCATTACGTCATGCTTCAGAAATGTGGAAAATGGTCCGTTTTCAAATGTTTTATTTTTGAACGTCAGTTCACATTTGTAGGTGGATCATCAGTGTTAGAGCTAAAATTAGCATGTTTAAAGTGATTTTCATGCTTCCAGGGGCTCGGGAAGTGAAATAAATACCATTTGGAGGCATTTAATGTTCGAGCAAAAACGGCTGATTTTCGACAAAAGAGATAACACCCCGCCATTACGTCATGCTTCAGAAATGTGGAAAATGGTCCGTTTTCAAATGTTTCATTTTTGAACGTCAGTTCACATTTGTAGGTGGATCATCAGTGTTAGAGCTAAAATTAGCATGTTTAAAGTGATTTTCATGCTTCCAGGGGCTCGGGAAGTTAATTAAATACCATTTGGAGGCATTTAATGTTCGAGCAAAAACGGCTGATTTTCGACAAAAGAGATAACACCCCCCCATTACGTCATGCTTCAGAAATGTGGAAAATGGTCCGTTTTCAAATGTTTTATTTTTGAACGTCAGTTCACATTTGTAGGTGGATCATCAGTGTTAGAGCTAAAATTAGCATGTTTAAAGTGATTTTCATGCTTCCAGGGGCCCAAAACACAAGATTTATGGAATGGTTAAAAGTGCATGAAAATGGCCAATTTACTCACTCTGAGTTCTCAAAAAGGGTTTCTTCACCCCGGGAAGTTAATTAAATACCATTTGGAGGCATTTAATGTTCGAGAAAAAACAGCTGATTTTCGACAAAAGAGATAACACCCCCCATTACGTCATGCTTCAGAAATGTGGAAAATGGTCCGTTTTCAAATGTTTTATTTTTGAACGTCAGTTCACATTTGTAGGTGGATCATCAGTGTTAGAGCTAAAATTAGCATGTTTAAAGTGATTTTCATGCTTCTTGGGGCCCAAAACACAAGATTTATGGAATGGTTAAAAGTGCATGAAAATGGCCAATTTACTCACTCTGAGTTCTCAAAAAGGGTTTCTTCACCCCGGGAAGTTAATTAAATACCATTTGGAGGCATTTAATGTTAGAGCAAAAACGGCTGATTTTCGACAAAAGAGATAACACCCCCCCATTACGTCATGCTTCAGAAATGTGGAAAATGGTCCGTTTTCAAATGTTTCATTTTTGAACGTCAGTTCACATTTGTAGGTGGTTCATCAGTGTTAGAGCTAAAATTAGCATGTTTAAAGTGATTTTCATGCTTCCAGAGGCTCGGGAAGTTAATTAAATACCATTTGGAGGGATTTAATGTTCGAGCAAAAACGGCTGATTTTCGACAAAAGAGATAACACCCCCCCATTACGTCATGCTTCAGAAATGTGGAAAATGGTCCGTTTTCAAATGTTTTATTTTTGAACGGCAGTTCACATTTGTAGGTGGATCATCAGTGTTAGAGCTAAAATTAGCATGTTTAAAGTGATTTTCATGCTTCCAGGGGCCCAAAACACAAGATTTATGGAATGGTTAAAAGTGCATGAAAATGGCCAATTTACTCACTCTGAGTTCTCAAAAAGGGTTTCTTCACCCCGGGAAGTTAATTAAATACCATTTGGAGGCATTTAATGTTAGAGCAAAAACGGCTGATTTTCGACAAAAGAGATAACACCCCCCGATTACGTCATGCTTCAGAAATGTGGAAAATGGTCCGTTTTCAAATGTTTTATTTTTGAACGTCAGTTCACATTTGTAGGTGGATCATCAGTGTTAGAGCTAAAATTAGCATGTTTAAAGTGATTTTCATGCTTCCAGGGGCCCAAAACACAAGATTTATGGAATGGTTAAAAGTGCATGAAAATGGCCAATTTACTCACTCTGAGTTCTCAAAAAGGGTTTCTTCACCCCGGGAAGTTAATTAAATACCATTTGGAGGCATTTAATGTTAGAGCAAAAACGGCTGATTTTCGACAAAAGAGATAACACCCCCCCATTACGTCATGCTTCAGAAATGTGGAAAATGGTCCGTTTTCAAATGTTTTATTTTTGAACGTCAGTTCACATTTGTAGGTGGATCATCAGTGTTAGAGCTAAAATTAGCATGTTTAAAGTGATTTTCATGCTTCCAGGGGCTCGGGAAGTTAATTAAATACCATTTGGAGGCATTTAATGTTCGAGCAAAAACGGCTGATTTTCGACAAAAGAGATAACACCCCCCCATTACGTCATGCTTCAGAAATGTGGAAAATGGTCCGTTTTCAAATGTTTTATTTTTGAACGTCAGTTCACATTTGTAGGTGGATCATCAGTGTTAGAGCTAAAATTAGCATGTTTAAAGTGATTTTCATGCTTCCAGGGGCTCGGGAAGTGAAATAAATACCATTTGGAGGCATTTAATGTTCGAGCAAAAACGGCTGATTTTCGACAAAAGAGATAACACCCCGCTATTACGTCATGCTTCAGAAATGTGGAAAATGGTCCGTTTTCAAATGTTTCATTTTTGAACGTCAGTTCACATTTGTAGGTGGATCATCAGTGTTAGAGCTAAAATTAGCATGTTTAAAGTGATTTTCATGCTTCCAGGGGCTCGGGAAGTTAATTAAATACCATTTGGAGGCATTTAATGTTCGAGCAAAAACGGCTGATTTTCGACAAAAGAGATAACACCCCCCCATTACGTCATGCTTCAGAAATGTGGAAAATGGTCCGTTTTCAAATGTTTTATTTTTGAACGTCAGTTCACATTTGTAGGTGGATCATCAGTGTTAGAGCTAAAATTAGCATGTTTAAAGTGATTTTCATGCTTCCAGGGGCCCAAAACACAAGATTTATGGAATGGTTAAAAGTGCATGAAAATGGCCAATTTACTCACTCTGAGTTCTCAAAAAGGGTTTCTTCACCCCGGGAAGTTAATTAAATACCATTTGGAGGCATTTAATGTTCGAGAAAAAACGGCTGATTTTCGACAAAAGAGATAACACCCCCCATTACGTCATGCTTCAGAAATGTGGAAAATGGTCCGTTTTCAAATGTTTTATTTTTGAACGTCAGTTCACATTTGTAGGTGGATCATCAGTGTTAGAGCTAAAATTAGCATGTTTCAAGTGATTTTCATGCTTCTTGGGGCCCAAAACACAAGATTTATGGAATGGTTAAAAGTGCATGAAAATGGCCAATTTACTCACTCTGAGTTCTCAAAAAGGGTTTCTTCACCCCGGGAAGTTAATTAAATACCATTTGGAGGCATTTAATGTTAGAGCAAAAACGGCTGATTTTCGACAAAAGAGATAACACCCCCCCATTACGTCATGCTTCAGAAATGTGGAAAATGGTCCGTTTTCAAATGTTTCATTTTTGAACGTCAGTTCACATTTGTAGGTGGATCATCAGTGTAAGAGCTAAAATTAGCATGTTTAAAGTGATTTTCATGCTTCCAGGGGCTCGGGAAGTTAATTAAATACCATTTGGAGGCATTTAATGTTCGAGCAAAAACAGCTGATTTTCGACAAAAGAGATAACACCTCCCCATTACGTCATGCTTCAGAAATGTGGAAAATGGTCCGTTTTCAAATGTTTTATTTTTGAACGTCAGTTCACATTTGTAGGTGGATCATCAGTGTTAGAGCTAAAATTAGCATGTTTAAAGTGATTTTCATGCTTCCAGGGGCTCGGGAAGTGAAATAAATACCATTTGGAGGCATTTAATGTTCGAGCAAAAACGGCTGATTTTCGACAAAAGAGATAACACCCCCCCATTACGTCATGCTTCAGAAATGTGGAAAATGGTCCGTTTTCAAATGTTTTATTTTTGAACGTCAGTTCACATTTGTAGGTGGATCATCAGTGTTAGAGCTAAAATTAGCATGTTTAAAGTGATTTTCATGCTTCCAGGGGCTCGGGAAGTGAAATAAATACCATTTGGAGGCATTTAATGTTCGAGCAAAAACGGCTGATTTTCGACAAAAGACATAACACCCCCCCATTACGTCATGCTTCAGAAATGTGGAAAATGGTCCGTTTTCAAATGTTTTATTTTTGAACGTCAGTTCACATTTGTAGGTGGATCATCAGTGTTAGAGCTAAAATTAGCATGTTTAAAGTGATTTTCATGCTTCTTGGGGCCCAAAACACAAGATTTATGGAATGGTTAAAAGTGCATGAAAATGGCCAATTTACTCACTCTGAGTTCTCAAAAAGGGTTTCTTCACCCCGGGAAGTTAATTAAATACCATTTGGAGGCATTTAATGTTAGAGCAAAAACAGCTGATTTTCCACAAAAGAGATAACACCCCCCCATTACGTCATGCTTCAGAAATGTGGAAAATGGTCCGTTTTCAAATGTTTTATTTTTGAACGTCAGTTCACATTTGTAGGTGGATCATCAGTGTTAGAGCTAAAATTAGCATGTTTAAAGTGATTTTCATGCTTCTTGGGGCCCAAAACACAAGATTTATGGAATGGTTAAAAGTGCATGAAAATGGCCAATTTACTCACTCTGAGTTCTCAAAAAGGGTTTCTTCACCCCGGGAAGTTAATTAAATACCATTTGGAGGCATTTAATGTTCGAGCAAAAACGGCTGATTTTCGACAAAAGAGATAACACCCCCCATTACGTCATGCTTCAGAAATGTGGAAAATGGTCCGTTTTCAAATGTTTTATTTTTGAACGTCAGTTCACATTTGTAGGTGGATCATCAGTGTTAGAGCTAAAATTAGCATGTTTAAAGTGATTTTCATGCTTCCAGGGGCCCAAAACACAAGATTTATGGAATGGTTAAAAGTGCATGAAAATGGCCAATTTACTCACTCTGAGTTCTCAAAAAGGGTTTCTTCACCCCGGGAAGTTAATTAAATACCATTTGGAGGCATTTAATGTTAGAGCAAAAACGGCTGATTTTGGACAAAAGAGATAACACCCCCCCATTACGTCATGCTTCAGAAATGTGGAAAATGGTCCGTTTTCAAATGTTTCATTTTTGAACGTCAGTTCACATTTGTAGGTGGATCATCAGTGTTAGAGCTAAAATTAGCATGTTTAAAGTGATTTTCATGCTTCCAGGGGCTCGGGAAGTTAATTAAATACCATTTGGAGGCATTTAATGTTAGAGCAAAAACGGCTGATTTTCGACAAAAGAGATAACACCCCCCCATTACGTCATGCTTCAGAAATGTGGAAAATGGTCCGTTTTCAAATGTTTTATTTTTGAACGTCAGTTCACATTTGTAGGTGGATCATCAGTGTTAGAGCTAAAATTGGCATGTTTAAAGTGATTTTCATGCTTCCAGGGGCTCGGGAAGTTAATTAAATACCATTTGGAGGCATTTAATGTTCGAGCAAAAACGGCTGATTTTCGACAAAAGAGATAACACCCCCCCATTACGTCATGCTTCAGAAATGTGGAAAATGGTCCGTTTTCAAATGTTTTATTTTTGAACGTCAGTTCACATTTGTAGGTGGATCATCAGTGTTAGAGCTAAAATTAGCATGTTTAAAGTGATTTTCATGCTTCCAGGGGCCCAAAACACAAGATTTATGGAATGGTTAAAAGTGCATGAAAATGGCCAATTTACTCACTCTGAGTTCTCAAAAAGGGTTTCTTCACCCCGGGAAGGTAATTAAATACCATTTGGAGGCATTTAATGTTAGAGCAAAAACGGCTGATTTTCGACAAAAGAGATAACACCCCCCATTACGTCATGCTTCAGAAATGTGGAAAATGGTCCGTTTTCAAATGTTTTATTTTTGAACGTCAGTTCACATTTGTAGGTGGATCATCAGTGTTAGAGCTAAAATTAGCATGTTTAAAGTGATTTTCATGCTTCCAGGGGCCCAAAACACAAGATTTATGGAATGGTTAAAAGTGCATGAAAATGGCCAATTTACTCACTCTGAGTTCTCAAAAAGGGTTTCTTCACCCCGGGAAGTTAATTAAATACCATTTGGAGGCATTTAATGTTAGAGCAAAAACAGCTGATTTTCGACAAAAGAGATAACACCCCCCCATTACGTCATGCTTCAGAAATGTGGAAAATGGTCCGTTTTCAAATGTTTTATTTTTGAACGTCAGTTCACATTTGTAGGTGGATCATCAGTGTTAGAGCTAAAATTAGCATGTTTAAAGTGATTTTCATGCTTCCAGGGGCCCAAAACACAAGATTTATGGAATGGTTAAAAGTGCATGAAAATGGCCAATTTACTCACTCTGAGTTCTCAAAAAGGGTTTCTTCACCCCGGGAAGTTAATTAAATACCATTTGGAGGCATTTAATGTTAGAGCAAAAACGGCTGATTTTCGACAAAAGAGATAACACCCCCCCATTACGTCATGCTTCAGAAATGTGGAAAATGGTCCGTTTTCAAATGTTTTATTTTTGAACGTCAGTTCACATTTGTAGGTGGATCATCAGTGTTAGAGCTAAAATTAGCATGTTTAAAGTGATTTTCATGCTTCCAGGGGCTCGGGAAGTGAAATAAATACCATTTGGAGGCATTTAATGTTCGAGCAAAAACGGCTGATTTTCGACAAAAGAGATAACACCCCCCCATTACGTCATGCTTCAGAAATGTGGAAAATGGTCCGTTTTCAAATGTTTTATTTTTGAACGTCAGTTCACATTTGTAGGTGGATCATCAGTGTTAGAGCTAAAATTAGCATGTTTAAAGTGATTTTCATGCTTCCAGGGGCCCAAAACACAAGATTTATGGAATGGTTAAAAGTGCATGAAAATGGCCAATTTACTCACTCTGAGTTCTCAAAAAGGGTTTCTTCACCCCGGGAAGTTAATTAAATACCATTTGGAGGCATTTAATGTTAGAGCAAAAACGGCTGATTTTCAACAAAAGAGATAACACCCCCCCATTACGTCATGCTTCAGAAATGTGGAAAATGGTCCGTTTTCAAATGTTTTATTTTTGAACGTCAGTTCACATTTGTAGGTGGATCATCAGTGTTAGAGCTAAAATTAGCATGTTTAAAGTGATTTTCATGCTTCAAGGGGCTCGGGAAGTTAATTAAATACCATTTGGAGGCATTTAATGTTCGAGCAAAAACGGCTGATTTTCGACAAAAGAGATAACACCCCCCCATTACGTCATGCTTCAGAAATGTGGAAAATATTCCGTTTTCAAATGTTTTATTTTTGAACGTCAGTTCACATTTGTAGGTGGATCATCAGTGTTAGAGCTAAAATTAGCATGTTTAAAGTGATTTTCATGCTTCCAGGGGCCCAAAACACAAGATTTATGGAATGGTTAAAAGTGCATGAAAATGGCCAATTTACTCACTCTGAGTTCTCAAAAAGGGTTTCTTCACCCCGGGAAGTTAATTAAATACCATTTGGAGGCATTTAATGTTAGAGCAAAAACGGCTGATTTTCGACAAAAGAGATAACACCCCCCCATTACGTCATGCTTCAGAAATGTGGAAAATGGTCCGTTTTCAAATGTTTTATTTTTGAACGTCAGTTCACATTTGTAGGTGGATCATCAGTGTTAGAGCTAAAATTAGCATGTTTAAAGTGATTTTCATGCTTCCAGGGGCCCAAAACACAAGATTTATGGAATGGTTAAAAGTGCATGAAAATGGCCAATTTACTCACTCTGAGTTCTCAAAAAGGGGTTTCTTCACCCCGGGAAGTTAATTAAATACCATTTGGAGGCATTTAATGTTAGAGCAAAAACGGCTGATTTTCGACAAAAGAGATAACACCCCCCCATTACGTCATGCTTCAGAAATGTGGAAAATGGTCCGTTTTCAAATGTTTTATTTTTGAACGTCAGTTCACATTTGTAGGTGGATCATCAGTGTTAGAGCTAAAATTAGCATGTTTAAAGTGATTTTCATGCTTCCAGGGGCTCGGGAAGTTAATTAAATACCATTTGGAGGCATTTAATGTTCGAGCAAAAACAGCTGATTTTCGACAAAAGAGATAACACCCCCCCATTACGTCATGCTTCAGAAATGTGGAAAATGGTCCGTTTTCAAATGTTTTATTTTTGAACGTCAGTTCACATTTGTAGGTGGATCATCAGTGTTAGAGCTAAAATTAGCATGTTTAAAGTGATTTTCATGCTTCCAGGGGCCCAAAACACAAGATTTATGGAATGGTTAAAAGTGCATGAAAATGGCCAATTTACTCACTCTGAGTTCTCAAAAAGGGTTTCTTCACCCCGGGAAGTTAATTAAATACCATTTGGAGGCATTTAATGTTCGAGCAAAAACGGCTGATTTTCGACAAAAGAGATAACACCCCCCATTACGTCATGCTTCAGAAATGTGGAAAATGGTCCGTTTTCAAATGTTTTATTTTTGAACGTCAGTTCACATTTGTAGGTGGATCATCAGTGTTAGAGCTAAAATTAGCATGTTTAAAGTGATTTTCATGCTTCCAGGGGCCCAAAACACAAGATTTATGGAATGGTTAAAAGTGCATGAAAATGGCCAATTTACTCACTCTGAGTTCTCAAAAAGGGTTTCTTCACCCCGGGAAGTTAATTAAATACCATTTGGAGGCATTTAATGTTCGAGCAAAAACGGCTGATTTTCGACAAAAGAGATAACACCCCCCCATTACTTCATGCTTCAGAAATGTGGAAAATGGTCCGTTTTCAAATGTTTTATTTTTGAACGTCAGTTCACATTTGTAGGTGGATCATCAGTGTTAGAGCTAAAATTAGCATGTTTAAAGTGATTTTCATGCTTCCAGGGGCCCAAAACACAAGATTTATGGAATGGTTAAAAGTGCATGAAAATGGCCAATTTACTCACTCTGAGTTCTCAAAAAGGGTTCCTTCACCCCGGGAAGTTAATTAAATACCATTTGGAGGCATTAAATGTTCGAGCAAAAACGGCTGATTTTCGACAAAAGAGATAACACCCCCCCATTACGTCATGCTTCAGAAATGTGGAAAATGGTCCGTTTTCAAATGTTTTTATTTTTGAACGTCAGTTCACATTTGTAGGTGGATCATCAGTGTTAGAGCTAAAATTAGCATGTTCAAAGTGATTTTCATGCTTCCAGGGGCTCGGGAAGTTAATTAAATACCATTTGGAGGCATTTAATGTTCGAGCAAAAACGGCTGATTTTCCACAAAAGAGACAACACCCCCCCATTACGTCATGCTTCAGAAATGTGGAAAATGGTCCGTTTTCAAATGTTTTATTTTTGAACGTCAGTTCACATTTGTAGGTGGATCATCAGTGTTAGAGCTAAAATTAGCATGTTTAAAGTGATTTTCATGCTTCCAGGGGCCCAAAACACAAGATTTATGGAATGGTTAAAAGTGCATGAAAATGGCCAATTTACTCACTCTGAGTTCTCAAAAAGGGTTTCTTCACCCCGGGAAGTTAATTAAATACCATTTGGAGGCATTTAATGTTCGAGCAAAAACGGCTGATTTTCGACAAAAGAGATAACACCCCCCATTACGTCATGCTTCAGAAATGTGGAAAATGGTCCGTTTTCAAATGTTTTATTTTTGAACGTCAGTTCACATTTGTAGGTGGATCATCAGTGTTAGAGCTAAAATTAGCATGTTTAAAGTGATTTCCATGCTTCCAGGGGCCCAAAACACAAGATTTATGGAATGGTTAAAAGTGCATGAAAATGGCCAATTTACTCACTCTGAGTTCTCAAAAAGGGTTTCTTCACCCCGGGAAGTTAATTAAATACCATTTGGAGGCATTTAATGTTCGAGCAAAAACGGCTGATTTTCGACAAAAGAGATAACACCCCCCATTACGTCATGCTTCAGAAATGTGGAAAATGGTCCGTTTTCAAATGTTTTATTTTTGAACGTCAGTTCACATTTGTAGGTGGATCATCAGTGTTAGAGCTAAAATTAGCATGTTTAAAGTGATTTTCATGCTTCCAGGGGCTCGGGAAGTTAATTAAATACCATTTGGAGGCATTTAATGTTCGAGCAAAAACGGCTGATTTTCCACAAAAGAGATAACACCCCCCCATTACGTCATGCTTCAGAAATGTGGAAAATGGTCTGTTTTCAAATGTTTTATTTTTGAACGTCAGTTCACATTTGTAGGTGGATCATCAGTGTTAGAGCTAAAATTAGCATGTTTAAAGTGATTTTCATGCTTCCAGGGGCTCGGGAAGTTAATTAAATACCATTTGGAGGCATTTAATGTTCGAGCAAAAACGGCTGATTTTCCACAAAAGAGATAACACCCCCCCCATTACGTCATGCTTCAGAAATGTGGAAAATGGTCCGTTTTCAAATGTTTTATTTTTGAACGTCAGTTCACATTTGTAGGTGGATCATCAGTGTTAGAGCTAAAATTAACATGTTTAAATTGATTTTCATGCTTCCAGGGGCTCGGGAAGTTAATTAAATACCATTTGGAGGCATTTAATGTTCGAGCAAAAACGGCTGATTTTCGACAAAAGAGATAACACCCCCCCATTACGTCATGCTTCAGAAATGTGGAAAATGGTCCGTTTTCAAATGTTTTATTTTTGAACGTCAGTTCACATTTGTAGGTGGATCATCAGTGTTAGAGCTAAAATTAGCATGTTTAAAGTGATTTTCATGCTTCAAGGGGCTCGGGAAGTTAATTAAATACCATTTGGAGGCATTTAATGTTCGAGCAAAAACGGATGATTTTCGACAAAAGAGATAACACCCCCCCATTACGTCATGCTTCAGAAATGTGGAAAATGGTCCGTTTTCAAATGTTTTATTTTTGAACGTCAGTTCACATTTGTAGGTGGATCATCAGTGTTAGAGCTAAAATTAGCATGTTTAAAGTGATTTTCATGCTTCCAGGGGCCCAAAACACAAGATTTATGGAATGGTTAAAAGTGCATGAAAATGGCCAATTTACTCACTCTGAGTTCTCAAAAAGGGTTTCTTCACCCCGGGAAGTTAATTAAATACCATTTGGAGGCATTTAATGTTAGAGCAAAAACGGCTGATTTTCGACAAAAGAGATAACACCCCCCCATTACGTCATGCTTCAGAAATGTGGAAAATGGTCCGTTTTCAAATGTTTTATTTTTGAACGTCAGTTCACATTTGTAGTTGGATCATCAGTGTTAGAGCTAAAATTAGCATGTTTAAAGTGATTTTCATGCTTCCAGGGGCCCAAAACACAAGATTTATGGAATGGTTAAAAGTGCATGAAAATGGCCAATTTACTCACTCTGAGTTCTCAAAAAGGGTTTCTTCACCCCGGGAAGTTAATTAAATACCATTTGGAGGCATTTAATGTTCGAGCAAAAACGGCTGATTTTCGACAAAAGAGCTAACACCCCCCCATTACGTCATGCTTCAGAAATGTGGAAAATGGTCCGTTTTCAAATGTTTTATTTTTGAACGTCAGTTCACATTTGTAGGTGGATCATCAGTGTTAGAGCTAAAATTAGCATGTTTAAAGTGATTTTCATGCTTCCAGGGGCTCGGGAAGTTAATAAATACCATTTGGAGGCATTTAATGTTCGAGCAAAAACGGCTGATTTTCGACAAAAGAGATAACACCCCCCCATTACGTCATGCTTCAGAAATGTGGAAAATGGTCCGTTTTCAAATGTTTTATTTTTGAACGTCAGTTCACATTTGTATGTGGATCATCAGTGTTAGAGCTAAAATTAGCATGTTTAAAGTGATTTTTATGCTTCCAGCGGCCCAAAACACAAGATTTATGGAATGGTTAAAAGTGCATGAAAATGGCCAATTTACTCACTCTGAGTTCTCAAAAAGGGTTTCTTCACCCCGGGAAGTTAATTAAATACCATTTGGAGGCATTTAATGTTAGAGCAAAAACGGCTGATTTTCGACAAAAGAGATAACACCCCCCCATTACATCATGCTTCAGAAATGTGGAAAATGGTCCGTTTTCAAATGTTTTATTTTTGAACGTCAGTTCACATTTGTAGGTGGATCATCAGTGTTAGAGCTAAAATTAGCATGTTTAAAGTGATTTTCATGCTTCCAGGGGCTCGGGAAGTGAAATAAATACCATTTGGAGGCATTTAATGTTCGAGCAAAAACGGCTGATTTTCCACAAAAGAGATAACACCCCCCCATTACGTCATGCTTCAGAAATGTGGAAAATGGTCCGTTTTCAAATGTTTTATTTTTGAACGTCAGTTCACATTTGTAGGTGGATCATCAGTGTTAGAGCTAAAATTAGCATGTTTAAAGTGATTTTCATGCTTCCAGGGGCCCAAAACACAAGATTTATGGAATGGTTAAAAGTGCATGAAAATGGCCAATTTACTCACTCTGAGTTCTCAAAAAGGGTTTCTTCACCCCGGGAAGTTAATTAAATACCATTTGGAGGCATTTAATGTTAGAGCAAAAACGGCTGATTTTCGACAAAAGAGATAACACCCCCCCATTTCGTCATGCTTCAGAAATGTGGAAAATGGTCCGTTTTCAAATGTTTTATTTTTGAACGTCAGTTCACATTTGTAGGTGGATCATCAGTGTTAGAGCTAAAATTAGCATGTTTAAAGTGATTTTCATGCTTCCAGGGGCTCGGGAAGTGAAATAAATACCATTTGGAGGCATTTAATGTTCGAGCAAAAACGGCTGATTTTCCACAAAAGAGATAACACCCCCCCATTACGTCATGCTTCAGAAATGTGGAAAATGGTCCGTTTTCAAATGTTTTATTTTTGAACGTCAGTTCACATTTGTAGGTGGATCATCAGTGTTAGAGCTAAAATTAGCATGTTTAAAGTGATTTTCATGCTTCCAGGGGCCCAAAACACAAGATTTATGGAATGGTTAAAAGTGCATGAAAATGGCCAATATACTCACTCTGAGTTCTCAAAAAGGGTTTCTTCACCCCGGGAAGTTAATTAAATACCATTTGGAGGCATTTAATGTTAGAGCAAAAACGGCTGATTTTCGACAAAAGAGATAACACCCCCCCATTATGTCATGATTCAGAAATGTGGAAAATGGTCCGTTTTCAAATGTTTTATTTTTGAACGTCAGTTCACATTTGTAGGTGGATCATCAGTGTTAGAGCTAAAATTAGCATGTTTAAAGTGATTTTCATGCTTCCAGGGGCTCGGGAAGTGAAATAAATACCATTTGGAGGCATTTAATGTTCGAGCAAAAACGGCTGATTTTCCACAAAAGAGATAACACCCCCCCATTACGTCATGCTTCAGAAATGTGGAAAATGGTCCGTTTTCAAATGTTTTATTTTTGAACGTCAGTTCACATTTGTAGGTGGATCATCAGTGTTAGAGCTAAAATTAGCATGTTTAAAGTGATTTTCATGCTTTCAGGGGCCCAAAACACAAGATTTATGGAATGGTTAAAAGTGCATGAAAATGGCCAATTTACTCACTCTGAGTTCTCAAAAAGGGTTTCTTCACCCCGGGAAGTTAATTAAATACCATTTGGAGGCATTTAATGTTAGAGCAAAAACGGCTGATTTTCGACAAAAGAGATAACACCCCCCCATTACGTCATGCTTCAGAAATGTGGAAAATGGTCCGTTTTCAAATGTTTTATTTTTGAACGTCAGTTCAGATTTGTAGGTGGATCATCAGTGTTAGAGCTAAATTAGCATGTTTAGAGTGATTTTCATGCTTCCAGGGGCCCAAAACACAAGATTTATGGAATGGTTAAAAGTGCATGAAAATGGCCAATTTACTCACTCTGAGTTCTCAAAAAGGGTTTCTTCACCCCGGGAAGTTAATTAAATACCATTTGGAGGCATTTAATGTTAGAGCAAAAACGGCTGATTTTCGACAAAAGAGATAACACCCCCCCATTACGTCATGCTTCAGAAATGTGGAAAATGGTCCGTTTTCAAATGTTTTATTTTTGAACGTCAGTTCACATTTGTAGGTGGATCATCAGTGTTAGAGCTAAAATTAGCATGTTTAAAGTGATTTTCATGCTTCCAGGGGCCCAAAACACAAGATTTATGGAATGGTTAAAAGTGCATGAAAATGGCCAATTTACTCACTCTGAGTTCTCAAAAAGGGTTTCTTCACCCCGGGAAGTTAATTAAATACCATTTGGAGGCATTTAATGTTAGAGCAAAAACGGCTGATTTTCGACAAAAGAGATAACACCCCCCCATTACGTCATGCTTCAGAAATGTGGAAAATGGTCCGTTTTCAAATGTTTTATTTTTGAACGTCAGTTCACATTTGTAGGTGGATCATCAGTGTTAGAGCTAAAATTAGCATGTTTAAAGTGATTTTCATGCTTCCAGGGGCTCGGGAAGTTAATTAAATACCATTTGGAGGCATTAATGTTCGAGCAAAAACGGCTGATTTTCGACAAAAGAGATAACACCACCCCATTACGTCATGCTTCAGAAATGTGGAAAATGGTCCGTTTTCAAATGTTTAATTTTTGAACGTCAGTTCACATTTGTAGGTGGATCATCAGTGTTAGAGCTAAAATTAGCATGTTTAAAGTGATTTTCATGCTTCCAGGGGCCCAAAACACAAGATTTATGGAATGGTTAAAAGTGCATGAAAATGGCCAATTTACTCACTCTGAGTTCTCAAAAAGGGTTTCTTCACCCCGGGAAGTTAATTAAATACCATTTGGAGGCATTTAATGTTCAAGCAAAAACGGCTGATTTTCGACAAAAGAGATAACACCCCCCATTACGTCATGCTTCAGAAATGTGGAAAATGGTCTGTTTTCAAATGTTTTATTTTTGAACGTCAGTTCACATTTGTAGGTGGATCATCAGTGTTAGAGCTAAAATTAGCATGTTTAAAGTGATTTTCATGCTTCCAGGGGCCCAAAACACAAGATTTATGGAATGGTTAAAAGTGCATGAAAATGGCCAATTTACTCACTCTGAGTTCTCAAAAAGGGTTTCTTCACCCCGGGAAGTTAATTAAATACCATTTGGAGGCATTTAATGTTCGAGCAAAAACGGCTGATTTTCGACAAAAGAGATAACACCCCCACATTACGTCATGCTTCAGAAATGTGGAAAATGGTCCGTTATCAAATGTTTTATTTTTGAACGTCAGTTCACATTTGTAGGTGGATCATCAGTGTTAGAGCTAAAATTAGCATGTTTAAAGTGATTTTCATGCTTCCAGGGGCCCAAAACACAAGATTTATGGAATGGTTAAAAGTGCATTAAAATGGCCAATTTACTCACTCTGAGTTCTCAAAAAGGGTTTCTTCACCCCGGGAAGTTAATTAAATACCATTTGGAGGCATTTAATGTTCGAGCAAAAATGGCTAATTTTCGACAAAAGAGATAACACCCCCCCATTACGTCATGCTTCAGAAATGTGGAAAATGGTCCGTTTTCAAATGTTTTATTTTTGAACGTCAGTTCACATTTGTAGGTGGATCATCAGTGTTAGAGCTAAAATTAGCATGTTTAAAGTGATTTTCATGCTTCCAGGGGCTCGGGAAGTTAATTAAATACCATTTGGAGGCATTTAATGTTCGAGCAAAAACGGCTGATTTTCCACAAAAGAGATAACACCCCCCCATTACGTCATGCTTCAGAAATGTGGAAAATGGTCCGTTTTCAAATGTTTTATTTTTGAACGTCAGTTCACATTTGTAGGTGGATCATCAGTGTTAGAGCTAAAATTAGCATGTTTAAAGTGATTTTCATGCTTCCAGGGGCCCAAAACACAAGATTTATGGAATGGTTAAAAGTGCATGAAAATGGCCAATTTACTCACTCTGAGTTCTCAAAAAGGGTTTCTTCACCCCGGGAAGTTAATTAAATACCATTTGGAGGCATTTAATGTTAGAGCAAAAACGGCTGATTTTCGACAAAAGAGATAACACCCCCCCATTACGTCATGCTTCAGAAATGTGGAAAATGGTCCGTTTTCAAATGTTTTATTTTTGAATGTCAGTTCACATTTGTAGGTGGATCATCAGTGTTAGAGCTAAAATTAGCATGTTTAAAGTGATTTTCATGCTTCCAGGGGCCCAAAACACAAGATTTATGGAATGGTTAAAAGTGCATGAAAATGGCCAATTTACTCACTCTGAGTTCTCAAAAAGGGTTTCTTCACCCCGGGAAGTTAATTAAATACCATTTGGAGGCATTTAATGTTAGAGCAAAAACGGCTGATTTTCGACAAAAGAGATAACACCCCCCCATTACGTCATGCTTCAGAAATGTGGAAAATGGTCCGTTTTCAAATGTTTTATTTTTGAACGTCAGTTCACATTTGTAGGTGGATCATCAGTGTTAGAGCTAAAATTAGCATGTTTAAAGTGATTTTCATGCTTCCAGGGGCTCGGGAAGTTAATTAAATACCATTTGGAGGCATTAATGTTCGAGCAAAAATGGCTGATTTTCGACAAACGAGATAACACCCCCCATTACGTCATGCTTCAGAAATGTGGAAAATGGTCCGTTTTCAAATGTTTTATTTTTGAACGTCAGTTCACATTTGTAGGTGGATCATCAGTGTTAGAGCTAAAATTAGCATGTTTAAAGTGATTTTCATGCTTCCAGGGGCCAAAAACACAAGATTTATGGAATGGTTAAAAGTGCATGAAAATGGCCAATTTACTCACTCTGAGTTCTCAAAAAGGGTTTCTTCACCCCGGGAAGTTAATTAAATACCATTTGGAGGCATTTAATGTTCAAGCAAAAACGGCTGATTTTCGACAAAAGAGATAACACCCCCCATTACGTCATGCTTCAGAAATGTGGAAAATGGTCTGTTTTCAAATGTTTTATTTTTGAACGTCAGTTCACATTTGTAGGTGGATCATCAGTGTTAGAGCTAAAATTAGCATGTTTAAAGTGATTTTCATGCTTCCAGGGGCCCAAAACACAAGATTTATGGAATGGTTAAAAGTGCATGAAAATGGCCAATTTACTCACTCTGAGTTCTCAAAAAGGGTTTCTTCACCCCGGGAAGTTAATTAAATACCATTTGGAGGCATTTAATGTTCGAGCAAAAACGGCTGATTTTCGACAAAAGAGATAACACCCCCCCATTACGTCATGCTTCAGAAATGTGGAAAATGGTCCGTTTTCAAATGTTTTATTTTTGAACGTCAGTTCACATTTGTAGGTGGATCATCAGTGTTAGAGCTAAAATTAGCATGTTTAAAGTGATTTTCATGCTTCCAGGGGCTCGGGAAGTGAAATAAATACCATTTGGAGGCATTTAATGTTCGAGCAAAAACGGCTGATTTTCCACAAAAAAGATAACACCCCCCCATTACGTCATGCTTCAGAAATGTGGAAAATGGTCCGTTTTCAAATGTTTTATTTTTGAACGTCAGTTCACATTTGTAGGTGGATCATCAGTGTTAGAGCTAAAATTAGCATGTTTAAAGTGATTTTCATGCTTCCAGGGGCCCAAAACACAAGATTTATGGAATGGTTAAAAGTGCATGAAAATGGCCCATATACTCACTCTGAGTTCTCAAAAAGGGTTTCTTCACCCCGGGAAGTTAATTAAATACCATTTGGAGGCATTTAATGTTAGAGCAAAAACGGCTGATTTTCGACAAAAGAGATAACACCCCCCCATTATGTCATGCTTCAGAAATGTGGAAAATGGTCCGTTTTCAAATGTTTTATTTTTGAACGTCAGTTCACATTTGTAGGTGGATCATCAGTGTTAGAGCTAAAATTAGCATGTTTAAAGTGATTTTCATGCTTCCAGGGGCTCGGGAAGTGAAATAAATACCATTTGGAGGCATTTAATGTTCGAGCAAAAACGGCTGATTTTCCACAAAAGAGATAACACCCCCCCATTACGTCATGCTTCAGAAATGTGGAAAATGGTCCGTTTTCAAATGTTTTATTTTTGAACGTCAGTTCACATTTGTAGGTGGATCATCAGTGTTAGAGCTAAAATTAGCATGTTTAAAGTGATTTTCATGCTTTCAGGGGCCCAAAACACAAGATTTATGGAATGGTTAAAAGTGCATGAAAATGGCCAATTTACTCACTCTGAGTTCTCAAAAAGGGTTTCTTCACCCCGGGAAGTTAATTAAATACCATTTGGAGGCATTTAATGTTAGAGCAAAAACGGCTGATTTTCGACAAAAGAGATAACACCCCCCCATTACGTCATGCTTCAGAAATGTGGAAAATGGTCCGTTTTCAAATGTTTTATTTTTGAACGTCAGTTCACATTTGTAGGTGGATCATCAGTGTTAGAGCTAAAATTAGCATGTTTAAAGTGATTTTCATGCTTCCAGGGGCTCGGGAAGTTAATTAAATACCATTTGGAGGCATTTAATGTTCGAGCAAAAACGGCTGATTTTCGACAAAAGAGATAACCCCCCCCATTACGTCATGCTTCAGAAATGTGGAAAATATTCTGTTTTCAAATGTTTTATTTTTGAACGTCAGTTCACATTTGTAGGTGGATCATCAGTGTTAGAGCTAAAATTAGCATGTTTAGAGTGATTTTCATGCTTCCAGGGGCCCAAAACACAAGATTTATGGAATGGTTAAAAGTGCATGAAAATGGCCAATTTACTCACTCTGAGTTCTCAAAAAGGGTTTCTTCACCCCGGGAAGTTAATTAAATACCATTTGGAGGCATTTAATGTTAGAGCAAAAACGGCTGATTTTCGACAAAAGAGATAACACCCCCCCATTACGTCATGCTTCAGAAATGTGGAAAATGGTCCGTTTTCAAATGTTTTATTTTTGAACGTCAGTTCACATTTGTAGGTGGATCATCAGTGTTAGAGCTAAAATTAACATGTTTAAAGTGATTTTCATGCTTCCAGGGGCCCAAAACACAAGATTTATGGAATGGTTAAAAGTGCATGAAAATGGCCAATTTACTCACTCTGAGTTCTCAAAAAGGGTTTCTTCACCCCGGGAAGTTAATTAAATACCATTTGGAGGCATTTAATGTTAGAGCAAAAACGGCTGATTTTCGACAAAAGAGATAACACCCCCCCATTACGTCATGCTTCAGAAATGTGGAAAATGGTCCGTTTTCAAATGTTTTATTTTTGAACGTCAGTTCACATTTGTAGGTGGATCATCAGTGTTAGAGCTAAAATTAGCATGTTTAAAGTGATTTTCATGCTTCCAGGGGCTCGGGAAGTTAATTAAATACCATTTGGAGGCATTAATGTTCGAGCAAAAACGGCTGATTTTCGACAAAAGAGATAACACCCCCCCCATTACGTCATGCTTCAGAAATGTGGAAAATGGTCCGTTTTCAAATGTTTTATTTTTGAACGTCAGTTCACATTTGTAGGTGGATCATCAGTGTTAGAGCTAAAATTAGCATGTTTAAAGTGATTTTCATGCTTCCAGGGGCCCAAAACACAAGATTTATGGAATGGTTAAAAGTGCATGAAAATGGCCAATTTACTCACTCTGAGTTCTCAAAAAGGGTTTCTTCACCCCGGGAAGTTAATTAAATACCATTTGGAGGCATTTAATGTTCGAGCAAAAACGGCTGATTTTCGACAAAAGAGCTAACACCCCCCCATTACGTCATGCTTCAGAAATGTGGAAAATGGTCCGTTTTCAAATGTTTTATTTTTGAACGTCAGTTCACATTTGTAGGTGGATCATCAGTGTTAGAGCTAAAATTAGCATGTTTAAAGTGATTTTCATGCTTCCAGGGGCTCGGGAAGTTAATAAATACCATTTGGAGGCATTTAATGTTCGAGCAAAAACGGCTGATTTTCGACAAAAGAGATAACACCCCCCCATTACGTCATGCTTCAGAAATGTGGAAAATGGTCCGTTTTCAAATGTTTTATTTTTGAACGTCAGTTCACATTTGTAGGTGGATCATCAGTGTTAGAGCTAAAATTAGCATGTTTAAAGTGATTTTTATGCTTCCAGCGGCCCAAAACACAAGATTTATGGAATGGTTAAAAGTGCATGAAAATGGCCAATTTACTCACTCTGAGTTCTCAAAAAGGGTTTCTTCACCCCGGGAAGTTAATTAAATACCATTTGGAGGCATTTAATGTTAGAGCAAAAACGGCTGATTTTCGACAAAAGAGATAACACCCCCCCATTACATCATGCTTCAGAAATGTGGAAAATGGTCCGTTTTCAAATGTTTTATTTTTGAACGTCAGTTCACATTTGTAGGTGGATCATCAGTGTTAGAGCTAAAATTAGCATGTTTAAAGTGATTTTCATGCTTCCAGGGGCTCGGGAAGTGAAATAAATACCATTTGGAGGCATTTAATGTTCGAGCAAAAACGGCTGATTTTCCACAAAAGAGATAACACCCCCCCATTACGTCATGCTTCAGAAATGTGGAAAATGGTCCGTTTTCAAATGTTTTATTTTTGAACGTCAGTTCACATTTGTAGGTGGATCATCAGTGTTAGAGCTAAAATTAGCATGTTTAAAGTGATTTTCATGCTTCCAGGGGCCCAAAACACAAGATTTATGGAATGGTTAAAAGTGCATGAAAATGGCCAATTTACTCACTCTGAGTTCTCAAAAAGGGTTTCTTCACCCCGGGAAGTTAATTAAATACCATTTGGAGGCATTTAATGTTAGAGCAAAAACGGCTGATTTTCGACAAAAGAGATAACACCCCCCCATTTCGTCATGCTTCAGAAATGTGGAAAATGGTCCGTTTTCAAATGTTTTATTTTTGAACGTCAGTTCACATTTGTAGGTGGATCATCAGTGTTAGAGCTAAAATTAGCATGTTTAAAGTGATTTTCATGCTTCCAGGGGCTCGGGAAGTGAAATAAATACCATTTGGAGGCATTTAATGTTCGAGCAAAAACGGCTGATTTTCCACAAAAGAGATAACACCCCCCCATTACGTCATGCTTCAGAAATGTGGAAAATGGTCCGTTTTCAAATGTTTTATTTTTGAACGTCAGTTCACATTTGTAGGTGGATCATCAGTGTTAGAGCTAAAATTAGCATGTTTAAAGTGATTTTCATGCTTCCAGGGGCCCAAAACACAAGATTTATGGAATGGTTAAAAGTGCATGAAAATGGCCAATATACTCACTCTGAGTTCTCAAAAAGGGTTTCTTCACCCCGGGAAGTTAATTAAATACCATTTGGAGGCATTTAATGTTAGAGCAAAAACGGCTGATTTTCGACAAAAGAGATAACACCCCCCCATTATGTCATGCTTCAGAAATGTGGAAAATGGTCCGTTTTCAAATGTTTTATTTTTGAACGTCAGTTCACATTTGTAGGTGGATCATCAGTGTTAGAGCTAAAATTAGCATGTTTAAAGTGATTTTCATGCTTCCAGGGGCTCGGGAAGTGAAATAAATACCATTTGGAGGCATTTAATGTTCGAGCAAAAACGGCTGATTTTCCACAAAAGAGATAACACCCCCCCATTACGTCATGCTTCAGAAATGTGGAAAATGGTCCGTTTTCAAATGTTTTATTTTTGAACGTCAGTTCACATTTGTAGGTGGATCATCAGTGTTAGAGCTAAAATTAGCATGTTTAAAGTGATTTTCATGCTTTCAGGGGCCCAAAACACAAGATTTATGGAATGGTTAAAAGTGCATGAAAATGGCCAATTTACTCACTCTGAGTTCTCAAAAAGGGTTTCTTCACCCCGGGAAGTTAATTAAATACCATTTGGAGGCATTTAATGTTAGAGCAAAAACGGCTGATTTTCGACAAAAGAGATAACACCCCCCCATTACGTCATGCTTCAGAAATGTGGAAAATGGTCCGTTTTCAAATGTTTTATTTTTGAACGTCAGTTCACATTTGTAGGTGGATCATCAGTGTTAGAGCTAAAATTAGCATGTTTAGAGTGATTTTCATGCTTCCAGGGGCCCAAAACACAAGATTTATGGAATGGTTAAAAGTGCATGAAAATGGCCAATTTACTCACTCTGAGTTCTCAAAAAGGGTTTCTTCACCCCGGGAAGTTAATTAAATACCATTTGGAGGCATTTAATGTTAGAGCAAAAACGGCTGATTTTCGACAAAAGAGATAACACCCCCCCATTACGTCATGCTTCAGAAATGTGGAAAATGGTCCGTTTTCAAATGTTTTATTTTTGAACGTCAGTTCACATTTGTAGGTGGATCATCAGTGTTAGAGCTAAAATTAGCATGTTTAAAGTGATTTTCATGCTTCCAGGGGCCCAAAACACAAGATTTATGGAATGGTTAAAAGTGCATGAAAATGGCCAATTTACTCACTCTGAGTTCTCAAAAAGGGTTTCTTCACCCCGGGAAGTTAATTAAATACCATTTGGAGGCATTTAATGTTAGAGCAAAAACGGCTGATTTTCGACAAAAGAGATAACACCCCCCCATTACGTCATGCTTCAGAAATGTGGAAAATGGTCCGTTTTCAAATGTTTTATTTTTGAACGTCAGTTCACATTTGTAGGTGGATCATCAGTGTTAGAGCTAAAATTAGCATGTTTAAAGTGATTTTCATGCTTCCAGGGGCCCAAAACACAAGATTTATGGAATGGTTAAAAGTGCATGAAAATGGCCAATTTACTCACTCTGAGTTCTCAAAAAGGGTTTCTTCACCCCGGGAAGTTAATTAAATACCATTTGGAGGCATTTAATGTTAGAGCAAAAACGGCTGATTTTCGACAAAAGAGATAACACCCCCCCATTACGTCATGCTTCAGAAATGTGGAAAATGGTCCGTTTTCAAATGTTTTATTTTTGAACGTCAGTTCACATTTGTAGGTGGATCATCAGTGTTAGAGCTAAAATTAGCATGTTTAAAGTGATTTTCATGCTTCCAGGGGCTCGGGAAGTTAATTAAATACCATTTGGAGGCATTAATGTTCGAGCAAAAACGGCTGATTTTCGACAAAAGAGATAACACCCCCCCATTACGTCATGCTTCAGAAATGTGGAAAATGGTCCGTTTTCAAATGTTTTATTTTTGAACGTCAGTTCACATTTGTAGGTGGATCATCAGTGTTAGAGCTAAAATTAGCATGTTTAAAGTGATTTTCATGCTTCCAGGGGCCCAAAACACAAGATTTATGGAATGGTTAAAAGTGCATGAAAATGGCCAATTTACTCACTCTGAGTTCTCAAAAAGGGTTTCTTCACCCCGGGAAGTTAATTAAATACCATTTGGAGGCATTTAATGTTCAAGCAAAAACGGCTGATTTTCGACAAAAGAGATAACACCCCCCATTACGTCATGCTTCAGAAATGTGGAAAATGGTCTGTTTTCAAATGTTTTATTTTTGAACGTCAGTTCACATTTGTAGGTGGATCATCAGTGTTAGAGCTAAAATTAGCATGTTTAAAGTGATTTTCATGCTTCCAGGGGCCCAAAACACAAGATTTATGGAATGGTTAAAAGTGCATGAAAATGGCCAATTTACTCACTCTGAGTTCTCAAAAAGGGTTTCTTCACCCCGGGAAGTTAATTAAATACCATTTGGAGGCATTTAATGTTCGAGCAAAAACGGCTGATTTTCGACAAAAGAGATAACACCCCCACATTACGTCATGCTTCAGAAATGTGGAAAATGGTCCGTTTTCAAATGTTTTATTTTTGAACGTCAGTTCACATTTGTAGGTGGATCATCAGTGTTAGAGCTAAAATTAGCATGTTTAAAGTGATTTTCATGCTTCCAGGGGCCCAAAACACAAGATTTATGGAATGGTTAAAAGTGCATTAAAATGGCCAATTTACTCACTCTGAGTTCTCAAAAAGGGTTTCTTCACCCCGGGAAGTTAATTAAATACCATTTGGAGGCATTTAATGTTCGAGCAAAAACGGCTGATTTTCGACAAAAGAGATAACACCCCCCCATTACGTCATGCTTCAGAAATGTGGAAAATGGTCCGTTTTCAAATGTTTTATTTTTGAACGTCAGTTCACATTTGTAGGTGGATCATCAGTGTTAGAGCTAAAATTAGCATGTTTAAAGTGATTTTCATGCTTCCAGGGGCCCAAAACACAAGATTTATGGAATGGTTAAAAGTGCATGAAAATGGCCAATTTACTCACTCTGAGTTCTCAAAAAGGGTTTCTTCACCCCGGGAAGTTAATTAAATACCATTTGGAGGATTTTAATGTTCGAGCAAAAACGGCTGATTTTCGACGAAAGAGATAACACCCCCCCATTACGTCATGCTTCAGAAATGTGGAAAATGGTCCGTTTTCAAATGTTTTATTTTTGAACGTCAGTTCACATTTGTAGGTGGATCATCAGTGTTAGAGCTAAAATTAGCATGTTTAAAGTGATTTTCATGCTTCCAGGGGCTCGGGAAGTTAATTAAATACCATTTGGAGGCATTTAATGTTCGAGCAAAAACGGCTGATTTTCCACAAAAGAGATAACACCCCCCCATTACGTCATGCTTCAGAAATGTGGAAAATGGTCCGTTTTCAAATGTTTTATTTTTGAACGTCAGTTCACATTTGTAGGTGGATCATCAGTGTTAGAGCTAAAATTAGCATGTTTAAAGTGATTTTCATGCTTCCAGGGGCCCAAAACACAAGATTTATGGAATGGTTAAAAGTGCATGAAAATGGCCAATTTACTCACTCTGAGTTCTCAAAAAGGGTTTCTTCACCCCGGGAAGTTAATTAAATACCATTTGGAGGCATTTAATGTTAGAGCAAAAACGGCTGATTTTCGACAAAAGAGATAACACCCCCCCATTACGTCATGCTTCAGAAATGTGGAAAATGGTCCGTTTTCAAATGTTTTATTTTTGAATGTCAGTTCACATTTGTAGGTGGATCATCAGTGTTAGAGCTAAAATTAGCATGTTTAAAGTGATTTTCATGCTTCCAGGGGCCCAAAACACAAGATTTATGGAATGGTTAAAAGTGCATTAAAATGGCCAATTTACTCACTCTGAGTTCTCAAAAAGGGTTTCTTCACCCCGGGAAGTTAATTAAATACCATTTGGAGGCATTTAATGTTAGAGCAAAAACGGCTGATTTTCGACAAAAGAGATAACACCCCCCCATTACGTCATGCTTCAGAAATGTGGAAAATGGTCCGTTTTCAAATGTTTTATTTTTGAACGTCAGTTCACATTTGTAGGTGGATCATCAGTGTTAGAGCTAAAATTAGCATGTTTAAAGTGATTTTCATGCTTCCAGGGGCTCGGGAAGTTAATTAAATACCATTTGGAGGCATTAATGTTCGAGCAAAAATGGCTGATTTTCGACAAACGAGATAACACCCCCCATTACGTCATGCTTCAGAAATGTGGAAAATGGTCCGTTTTCAAATGTTTTATTTTTGAACGTCAGTTCACATTTGTAGGTGGATCATCAGTGTTAGAGCTAAAATTAGCATGTTTAAAGTGATTTTCATGCTTCCAGGGGCCCAAAACACAAGATTTATGGAATGGTTAAAAGTGCATGAAAATGGCCAATATACTCACTCTGAGTTCTCAAAAAGGGTTTCTTCACCCCGGGAAGTTAATTAAATACCATTTGGAGGCATTTAATGTTAGAGCAAAAACGGCTGATTTTCGACAAAAGAGATAACACCCCCCCATTATGTCATGCTTCAGAAATGTGGAAAATGGTCCGTTTTCAAATGTTTTATTTTTGAACGTCAGTTCACATTTGTAGGTGGATCATCAGTGTTAGAGCTAAAATTAGCATGTTTAAAGTGATTTTCATGCTTCCAGGGGCTCGGGAAGTTAATTAAATACCATTTGGAGGCATTTAATGTTCGAGCAAAAACGGCTGATTTTCGACAAAAGAGATAACCCCCCCCATTACGTCATGCTTCAGAAATGTGGAAAATATTCTGTTTTCAAATGTTTTATTTTTGAACGTCAGTTCACATTTGTAGGTGGATCATCAGTGTTAGAGCTAAAATTAGCATGTTTAGAGTGATTTTCATGCTTCCAGGGGCCCAAAACACAAGATTTATGGAATGGTTAAAAGTGCATGAAAATGGCCAATTTACTCACTCTGAGTTCTCAAAAAGGGTTTCTTCACCCCGGGAAGTTAATTAAATACCATTTGGAGGCATTTAATGTTAGAGCAAAAACGGCTGATTTTCGACAAAAGAGATAACACCCCCCCATTACGTCATGCTTCAGAAATGTGGAAAATGGTCCGTTTTCAAATGTTTTATTTTTGAACGTCAGTTCACATTTGTAGGTGGATCATCAGTGTTAGAGCTAAAATTAGCATGTTTAAAGTGATTTTCATGCTTCCAGGGGCCCAAAACACAAGATTTATGGAATGGTTAAAAGTGCATGAAAATGGCCAATTTACTCACTCTGAGTTCTCAAAAAGGGTTTCTTCACCCCGGGAAGTTAATTAAATACCATTTGGAGGCATTTAATGTTAGAGCAAAAACGGCTGATTTTCGACAAAAGAGATAACACCCCCCCATTACGTCATGCTTCAGAAATGTGGAAAATGGTCCGTTTTCAAATGTTTTATTTTTGAACGTCAGTTCACATTTGTAGGTGGATCATCAGTGTTAGAGCTAAAATTAGCATGTTTAAAGTGATTTTCATGCTTCCAGGGGCTCGGGAAGTTAATTAAATACCATTTGGAGGCATTAATGTTCGAGCAAAAACGGCTGATTTTCGACAAAAGAGATAACACCCCCCCCATTACGTCATGCTTCAGAAATGTGGAAAATGGTCCGTTTTCAAATGTTTTATTTTTGAACGTCAGTTCACATTTGTAGGTGGATCATCAGTGTTAGAGCTAAAATTAGCATGTTTAAAGTGATTTTCATGCTTCCAGGGGCCCAAAACACAAGATTTATGGAATGGTTAAAAGTGCATGAAAATGGCCAATTTACTCACTCTGAGTTCTCAAAAAGGGTTTCTTCACCCCGGGAAGTTAATTAAATACCATTTGGAGGCATTTAATGTTCGAGCAAAAACGGCTGATTTTCGACAAAAGAGCTAACACCCCCCCATTACGTCATGCTTCAGAAATGTGGAAAATGGTCCGTTTTCAAATGTTTTATTTTTGAACGTCAGTTCACATTTGTAGGTGGATCATCAGTGTTAGAGCTAAAATTAGCATGTTTAAAGTGATTTTCATGCTTCCAGGGGCTCGGGAAGTTAATTAAATACCATTTGGAGGCATTTAATGTTCGAGCAAAAACGGCTGATTTTCGACAAAAGAGATAACACCCCCCCATTACGTCATGCTTCAGAAATGTGGAAAATGGTCCGTTTTCAAATGTTTTATTTTTGAACGTCAGTTCACATTTGTAGGTGGATCATCAGTGTTAGAGCTAAAATTAGCATGTTTAAAGTGATTTTCATGCTTCCAGGGGCCCAAAACACAAGATTTATGGAATGGTTAAAAGTGCATGAAAATGGCCAATATACTCACTCTGAGTTCTCAAAAAGGGTTTCTTCACCCCGGGAAGTTAATTAAATACCATTTGGAGGCATTTAATGTTAGAGCAAAAACGGCTGATTTTCGACAAAAGAGATAACACCCCCCCATTATGTCATGCTTCAGAAATGTGGAAAATGGTCCGTTTTCAAATGTTTTATTTTTGAACGTCAGTTCACATTTGTAGGTGGATCATCAGTGTTAGAGCTAAAATTAGCATGTTTAAAGTGATTTTCATGCTTCCAGGGGCTCGGGAAGTGAAATAAATACCATTTGGAGGCATTTAATGTTCGAGCAAAAACGGCTAATTTTCCACAAAAGAGATAACACCCCCCCATTACGTCATGCTTCAGAAATGTGGAAAATGGTCCGTTTTCAAATGTTTTATTTTTGAACGTCAGTTCACATTTGTAGGTGGATCATCAGTGTTAGAGCTAAAATTAGCATGTTTAAAGTGATTTTCATGCTTTCAGGGGCCCAAAACACAAGATTTATGGAATGGTTAAAAGTGCATGAAAATGGCCAATTTACTCACTCTGAGTTCTCAAAAAGGGTTTCTTCACCCCGGGAAGTTAATTAAATACCATTTGGAGGCATTTAATGTTAGAGCAAAAACGGCTGATTTTCGACAAAAGAGATAACACCCCCCCATTACGTCATGCTTCAGAAATGTGGAAAATGGTCCGTTTTCAAATGTTTTATTTTTGAACGTCAGTTCACATTTGTAGGTGGATCATCAGTGTTAGAGCTAAAATTAGCATGTTTAGAGTGATTTTCATGCTTCCAGGGGCCCAAAACACAAGATTTATGGAATGGTTAAAAGTGCATGAAAATGGCCAATTTACTCACTCTGAGTTCTCAAAAAGGGTTTCTTCACCCCGGGAAGTTAATTAAATACCATTTGGAGGCATTTAATGTTAGAGCAAAAACGGCTGATTTTCGACAAAAGAGATAACACCCCCCCATTACGTCATGCTTCAGAAATGTGGAAAATGGTCCGTTTTCAAATGTTTTATTTTTGAACGTCAGTTCACATTTGTAGGTGGATCATCAGTGTTAGAGCTAAAATTAGCATGTTTAAAGTGATTTTCATGCTTCCAGGGGCCCAAAACACAAGATTTATGGAATGGTTAAAAGTGCATGAAAATGGCCAATTTACTCACTCTGAGTTCTCAAAAAGGGTTTCTTCACCCCGGGAAGTTAATTAAATACCATTTGGAGGCATTTAATGTTAGAGCAAAAACGGCTGATTTTCGACAAAAGAGATAACACCCCCCCATTACGTCATGCTTCAGAAATGTGGAAAATGGTCCGTTTTCAAATGTTTTATTTTTGAACGTCAGTTCACATTTGTAGGTGGATCATCAGTGTTAGAGCTAAAATTAGCATGTTTAAAGTGATTTTCATGCTTCCAGGGGCCCAAAACACAAGATTTATGGAATGGTTAAAAGTGCATGAAAATGGCCAATTTACTCACTCTGAGTTCTCAAAAAGGGTTTCTTCACCCCGGGAAGTTAATTAAATACCATTTGGAGGCATTTAATGTTAGAGCAAAAACGGCTGATTTTCGACAAAAGAGATAACACCCCCCCATTACGTCATGCTTCAGAAATGTGGAAAATGGTCCGTTTTCAAATGTTTTATTTTTGAACGTCAGTTCACATTTGTAGGTGGATCATCAGTGTTAGAGCTAAAATTAGCATGTTTAAAGTGATTTTCATGCTTCCAGGGGCTCGGGAAGTTAATTAAATACCATTTGGAGGCATTAATGTTCGAGCAAAAACGGCTGATTTTCGACAAAAGAGATAACACCCCCCCATTACGTCATGCTTCAGAAATGTGGAAAATGGTCCGTTTTCAAATGTTTTATTTTTGAACGTCAGTTCACATTTGTAGGTGGATCATCAGTGTTAGAGCTAAAATTAGCATGTTTAAAGTGATTTTCATGCTTCCAGGGGCCCAAAACACAAGATTTATGGAATGGTTAAAAGTGCATGAAAATGGCCAATTTACTCACTCTGAGTTCTCAAAAAGGGTTTCTTCACCCCGGGAAGTTAATTAAATACCATTTGGAGGCATTTAATGTTCAAGCAAAAACGGCTGATTTTCGACAAAAGAGATAACACCCCCCATTACGTCATGCTTCAGAAATGTGGAAAATGGTCTGTTTTCAAATGTTTTATTTTTGAACGTCAGTTCACATTTGTAGGTGGATCATCAGTGTTAGAGCTAAAATTAGCATGTTTAAAGTGATTTTCATGCTTCCAGGGGCCCAAAACACAAGATTTATGGAATGGTTAAAAGTGCATGAAAATGGCCAATTTACTCACTCTGAGTTCTCAAAAAGGGTTTCTTCACCCCGGGAAGTTAATTAAATACCATTTGGAGGCATTTAATGTTCGAGCAAAAACGGCTGATTTTCGACAAAAGAGATAACACCCCCACATTACGTCATGCTTCAGAAATGTGGAAAATGGTCCGTTTTCAAATGTTTTATTTTTGAACGTCAGTTCACATTTGTAGGTGGATCATCAGTGTTAGAGCTAAAATTAGCATGTTTAAAGTGATTTTCATGCTTCCAGGGGCCCAAAACACAAGATTTATGGAATGGTTAAAAGTGCATTAAAATGGCCAATTTACTCACTCTGAGTTCTCAAAAAGGGTTTCTTCACCCCGGGAAGTTAATTAAATACCATTTGGAGGCATTAATGTTCGAGCAAAAACGGCTGATTTTCGACAAAAGAGATAACACCCCCCCATTACGTCATGCTTCAGAAATGTGGAAAATGGTCCGTTTTCAAATGTTTTATTTTTGAACGTCAGTTCACATTTGTAGGTGGATCATCAGTGTTAGAGCTAAAATTAGCATGTTTAAAGTGATTTTCATGCTTCCAGGGGCCCAAAACACAAGATTTATGGAATGGTTAAAAGTGCATGAAAATGGCCAATTTACTCACTCTGAGTTCTCAAAAAGGGTTTCTTCACCCCGGGAAGTTAATTAAATACCATTTGGAGGCATTTAATGTTCAAGCAAAAACGGCTGATTTTCGACAAAAGAGATAACACCCCCCATTACGTCATGCTTCAGAAATGTGGAAAATGGTCTGTTTTCAAATGTTTTATTTTTGAACGTCAGTTCACATTTGTAGGTGGATCATCAGTGTTAGAGCTAAAATTAGCATGTTTAAAGTGATTTTCATGCTTCCAGGGGCCCAAAACACAAGATTTATGGAATGGTTAAAAGTGCATGAAAATGGCCAATTTACTCACTCTGAGTTCTCAAAAAGGGTTTCTTCACCCCGGGAAGTTAATTAAATACCATTTGGAGGCATTTAATGTTCGAGCAAAAACGGCTGATTTTCGACAAAAGAGATAACACCCCCACATTACGTCATGCTTCAGAAATGTGGAAAATGGTCCGTTTTCAAATGTTTTATTTTTGAACGTCAGTTCACATTTGTAGGTGGATCATCAGTGTTAGAGCTAAAATTAGCATGTTTAAAGTGATTTTCATGCTTCCAGGGGCCCAAAACACAAGATTTATGGAATGGTTAAAAGTGCATTAAAATGGCCAATTTACTCACTCTGAGTTCTCAAAAAGGGTTTCTTCACCCCGGGAAGTTAATTAAATACCATTTGGAGGCATTTAATGTTCGAGCAAAAACGGCTGATTTTCGACAAAAGAGATAACACCCCCCCATTACGTCATGCTTCAGAAATGTGGAAAATGGTCCGTTTTCAAATGTTTTATTTTTGAACGTCAGTTCACATTTGTAGGTGGATCATCAGTGTTAGAGCTAAAATTAGCATGTTTAAAGTGATTTTCATGCTTCCAGGGGCCCAAAACACAAGATTTATGGAATGGTTAAAAGTGCATGAAAATGGCCAATTTACTCACTCTGAGTTCTCAAAAAGGGTTTCTTCACCCCGGGAAGTTAATTAAATACCATTTGGAGGATTTTAATGTTCGAGCAAAAACGGCTGATTTTCGACGAAAGAGATAACACCCCCCCATTACGTCATGCTTCAGAAATGTGGAAAATGGTCCGTTTTCAAATGTTTTATTTTTGAACGTCAGTTCACATTTGTAGGTGGATCATCAGTGTTAGAGCTAAAATTAGCATGTTTAAAGTGATTTTCATGCTTCCAGGGGCTCGGGAAGTTAATTAAATACCATTTGGAGGCATTTAATGTTCGAGCAAAAACGGCTGATTTTCCACAAAAGAGATAACACCCCCCCATTACGTCATGCTTCAGAAATGTGGAAAATGGTCCGTTTTCAAATGTTTTATTTTTGAACGTCAGTTCACATTTGTAGGTGGATCATCAGTGTTAGAGCTAAAATTAGCATGTTTAAAGTGATTTTCATGCTTCCAGGGGCCCAAAACACAAGATTTATGGAATGGTTAAAAGTGCATTAAAATGGCCAATTTACTCACTCTGAGTTCTCAAAAAGGGTTTCTTCACCCCGGGAAGTTAATTAAATACCATTTGGAGGCATTTAATGTTAGAGCAAAAACGGCTGATTTTCGACAAAAGAGATAACACCCCCCCATTACGTCATGCTTCAGAAATGTGGAAAATGGTCCGTTTTCAAATGTTTTATTTTTGAACGTCAGTTCACATTTGTAGGTGGATCATCAGTGTTAGAGCTAAAATTAGCATGTTTAAAGTGATTTTCATGCTTCCAGGGGCTCGGGAAGTTAATTAAATACCATTTGGAGGCATTAATGTTCGAGCAAAAATGGCTGATTTTCGACAAACGAGATAACACCCCCCATTACGTCATGCTTCAGAAATGTGGAAAATGGTCCGTTTTCAAATGTTTTATTTTTGAACGTCAGTTCACATTTGTAGGTGGATCATCAGTGTTAGAGCTAAAATTAGCATGTTTAAAGTGATTTTCATGCTTCCAGGGGCCCAAAACACAAGATTTATGGAATGGTTAAAAGTGCATGAAAATGGCCAATTTACTCACTCTGAGTTCTCAAAAAGGGTTTCTTCACCCCGGGAAGTTAATTAAATACCATTTGGAGGCATTTAATGTTCAAGCAAAAACGGCTGATTTTCGACAAAAGAGATAACACCCCCCATTACGTCATGCTTCAGAAATGTGGAAAATGGTCTGTTTTCAAATGTTTTATTTTTGAACGTCAGTTCACATTTGTAGGTGGATCATCAGTGTTAGAGCTAAAATTAGCATGTTTAAAGTGATTTTCATGCTTCCAGGGGCCCAAAACACAAGATTTATGGAATGGTTAAAAGTGCATGAAAATGGCCAATTTACTCACTCTGAGTTCTCAAAAAGGGTTTCTTCACCCCGGGAAGTTAATTAAATACCATTTGGAGGCATTTAATGTTCGAGCAAAAACGGCTGATTTTCGACAAAAGAGATAACACCCCCCCATTACGTCATGCTTCAGAAATGTGGAAAATGGTCCGTTTTCAAATGTTTTATTTTTGAACGTCAGTTCACATTTGTAGGTGGATCATCAGTGTTAGAGCTAAAATTAGCATGTTTAAAGTGATTTTCATGCTTCCAGGGGCTCGGGAAGTGAAATAAATACCATTTGGAGGCATTTAATGTTCGAGCAAAAACGGCTGATTTTCCACAAAAAAGATAACACCCCCCCATTACGTCATGCTTCAGAAATGTGGAAAATGGTCCGTTTTCAAATGTTTTATTTTTGAACGTCAGTTCACATTTGTAGGTGGATCATCAGTGTTAGAGCTAAAATTAGCATGTTTAAAGTGATTTTCATGCTTCCAGGGGCCCAAAACACAAGATTTATGGAATGGTTAAAAGTGCATGAAAATGGCCAATATACTCACTCTGAGTTCTCAAAAAGGGTTTCTTCACCCCGGGAAGTTAATTAAATACCATTTGGAGGCATTTAATGTTAGAGCAAAAACGGCTGATTTTCGACAAAAGAGATAACACCCCCCCATTATGTCATGCTTCAGAAATGTGGAAAATGGTCCGTTTTCAAATGTTTTATTTTTGAACGTCAGTTCACATTTGTAGGTGGATCATCAGTGTTAGAGCTAAAATTAGCATGTTTAAAGTGATTTTCATGCTTCCAGGGGCTCGGGAAGTTAATTAAATACCATTTGGAGGCATTAATGTTCGAGCAAAAACGGCTGATTTTCGACAAAAGAGATAACCCCCCCCATTACGTCATGCTTCAGAAATGTGGAAAATATTCTGTTTTCAAATGTTTTATTTTTGAACGTCAGTTCACATTTGTAGGTGGATCATCAGTGTTAGAGCTAAAATTAGCATGTTTAGAGTGATTTTCATGCTTCCAGGGGCCCAAAACACAAGATTTATGGAATGGTTAAAAGTGCATGAAAATGGCCAATTTACTCACTCTGAGTTCTCAAAAAGGGTTTCTTCACCCCGGGAAGTTAATTAAATACCATTTGGAGGCATTTAATGTTAGAGCAAAAACGGCTGATTTTCGACAAAAGAGATAACACCCCCCCATTACGTCATGCTTCAGAAATGTGGAAAATGGTCCGTTTTCAAATGTTTTATTTTTGAACGTCAGTTCACATTTGTAGGTGGATCATCAGTGTTAGAGCTAAAATTAGCATGTTTAAAGTGATTTTCATGCTTCCAGGGGCCCAAAACACAAGATTTATGGAATGGTTAAAAGTGCATGAAAATGGCCAATTTACTCACTCTGAGTTCTCAAAAAGGGTTTCTTCACCCCGGGAAGTTAATTAAATACCATTTGGAGGCATTTAATGTTAGAGCAAAAACGGCTGATTTTCGACAAAAGAGATAACACCCCCCCATTACGTCATGCTTCAGAAATGTGGAAAATGGTCCGTTTTCAAATGTTTTATTTTTGAACGTCAGTTCACATTTGTAGGTGGATCATCAGTGTTAGAGCTAAAATTAGCATGTTTAAAGTGATTTTCATGCTTCCAGGGGCTCGGGAAGTTAATTAAATACCATTTGGAGGCATTAATGTTCGAGCAAAAACGGCTGATTTTCGACAAAAGAGATAACACCCCCCCATTACGTCATGCTTCAGAAATGTGGAAAATGGTCCGTTTTCAAATGTTTTATTTTTGAACGTCAGTTCACATTTGTAGGTGGATCATCAGTGTTAGAGCTAAAATTAGCATGTTTAAAGTGATTTTCATGCTTCCAGGGGCCCAAAACACAAGATTTATGGAATGGTTAAAAGTGCATGAAAATGGCCAATTTACTCACTCTGAGTTCTCAAAAAGGGTTTCTTCACCCCGGGAAGTTAATTAAATACCATTTGGAGGCATTTAATGTTCGAGCAAAAACGGCTGATTTTCGACAAAAGAGCTAACACCCCCCCATTACGTCATGCTTCAGAAATGTGGAAAATGGTCCGTTTTCAAATGTTTTATTTTTGAACGTCAGTTCACATTTGTAGGTGGATCATCAGTGTTAGAGCTAAAATTAGCATGTTTAAAGTGATTTTCATGCTTCCAGGGGCTCGGGAAGTTAATAAATACCATTTGGAGGCATTTAATGTTCGAGCAAAAACGGCTGATTTTCGACAAAAGAGATAACACCCCCCCATTACGTCATGCTTCAGAAATGTGGAAAATGGTCCGTTTTCAAATGTTTTATTTTTGAACGTCAGTTCACATTTGTAGGTGGATCATCAGTGTTAGAGCTAAAATTAGCATGTTTAAAGTGATTTTTATGCTTCCAGCGGCCCAAAACACAAGATTTATGGAATGGTTAAAAGTGCATGAAAATGGCCAATTTACTCACTCTGAGTTCTCAAAAAGGGTTTCTTCACCCCGGGAAGTTAATTAAATACCATTTGGAGGCATTTAATGTTAGAGCAAAAACGGCTGATTTTCGACAAAAGAGATAACACCCCCCCATTACATCATGCTTCAGAAATGTGGAAAATGGTCCGTTTTCAAATGTTTTATTTTTGAACGTCAGTTCACATTTGTAGGTGGATCATCAGTGTTAGAGCTAAAATTAGCATGTTTAAAGTGATTTTCATGCTTCCAGGGGCTCGGGAAGTGAAATAAATACCATTTGGAGGCATTTAATGTTCGAGCAAAAACGGCTGATTTTCCACAAAAGAGATAACACCCCCCCATTACGTCATGCTTCAGAAATGTGGAAAATGGTCCGTTTTCAAATGTTTTATTTTTGAACGTCAGTTCACATTTGTAGGTGGATCATCAGTGTTAGAGCTAAAATTAGCATGTTTAAAGTGATTTTCATGCTTCCAGGGGCCCAAAACACAAGATTTATGGAATGGTTAAAAGTGCATGAAAATGGCCAATTTACTCACTCTGAGTTCTCAAAAAGGGTTTCTTCACCCCGGGAAGTTAATTAAATACCATTTGGAGGCATTTAATGTTAGAGCAAAAACGGCTGATTTTCGACAAAAGAGATAACACCCCCCCATTTCGTCATGCTTCAGAAATGTGGAAAATGGTCCGTTTTCAAATGTTTTATTTTTGAACGTCAGTTCACATTTGTAGGTGGATCATCAGTGTTAGAGCTAAAATTAGCATGTTTAAAGTGATTTTCATGCTTCCAGGGGCTCGGGAAGTGAAATAAATACCATTTGGAGGCATTTAATGTTCGAGCAAAAACGGCTGATTTTCCACAAAAGAGATAACACCCCCCCATTACGTCATGCTTCAGAAATGTGGAAAATGGTCCGTTTTCAAATGTTTTATTTTTGAACGTCAGTTCACATTTGTAGGTGGATCATCAGTGTTAGAGCTAAAATTAGCATGTTTAAAGTGATTTTCATGCTTCCAGGGGCCCAAAACACAAGATTTATGGAATGGTTAAAAGTGCATGAAAATGGCCAATATACTCACTCTGAGTTCTCAAAAAGGGTTTCTTCACCCCGGGAAGTTAATTAAATACCATTTGGAGGCATTTAATGTTAGAGCAAAAACGGCTGATTTTCGACAAAAGAGATAACACCCCCCCATTATGTCATGCTTCAGAAATGTGGAAAATGGTCCGTTTTCAAATGTTTTATTTTTGAACGTCAGTTCACATTTGTAGGTGGATCATCAGTGTTAGAGCTAAAATTAGCATGTTTAAAGTGATTTTCATGCTTCCAGGGGCTCGGGAAGTGAAATAAATACCATTTGGAGGCATTTAATGTTCGAGCAAAAACGGCTGATTTTCCACAAAAGAGATAACACCCCCCCATTACGTCATGCTTCAGAAATGTGGAAAATGGTCCGTTTTCAAATGTTTTATTTTTGAACGTCAGTTCACATTTGTAGGTGGATCATCAGTGTTAGAGCTAAAATTAGCATGTTTAAAGTGATTTTCATGCTTTCAGGGGCCCAAAACACAAGATTTATGGAATGGTTAAAAGTGCATGAAAATGGCCAATTTACTCACTCTGAGTTCTCAAAAAGGGTTTCTTCACCCCGGGAAGTTAATTAAATACCATTTGGAGGCATTTAATGTTAGAGCAAAAACGGCTGATTTTCGACAAAAGAGATAACACCCCCCCATTACGTCATGCTTCAGAAATGTGGAAAATGGTCCGTTTTCAAATGTTTTATTTTTGAACGTCAGTTCACATTTGTAGGTGGATCATCAGTGTTAGAGCTAAAATTAGCATGTTTAGAGTGATTTTCATGCTTCCAGGGGCCCAAAACACAAGATTTATGGAATAGTTAAAAGTGCATGAAAATGGCCAATTTACTCACTCTGAGTTCTCAAAAAGGGTTTCTTCACCCCGGGAAGTTAATTAAATACCATTTGGAGGCATTTAATGTTAGAGCAAAAACGGCTGATTTTCGACAAAAGAGATAACACCCCCCCATTACGTCATGCTTCAGAAATGTGGAAAATGGTCCGTTTTCAAACGTTTTATTTTTGAACGTCAGTTCACATTTGTAGGTGGATCATCAGTGTTAGAGCTAAAATTAGCATGTTTAAAGTGATTTTCATGCTTCCAGGGGCCCAAAACACAAGATTTATGGAATGGTTAAAAGTGCATGAAAATGGCCAATTTACTCACTCTGAGTTCTCAAAAAGGGTTTCTTCACCCCGGGAAGTTAATTAAATACCATTTGGAGGCATTTAATGTTAGAGCAAAAACGGCTGATTTTCGACAAAAGAGATAACACCCCCCCATTACGTCATGCTTCAGAAATGTGGAAAATGGTCCGTTTTCAAATGTTTTATTTTTGAACGTCAGTTCACATTTGTAGGTGGATCATCAGTGTTAGAGCTAAAATTAGCATGTTTAAAGTGATTTTCATGCTTCCAGGGGCTCGGGAAGTTAATTAAATACCATTTGGAGGCATTAATGTTCGAGCAAAAACGGCTGATTTTCGACAAAAGAGATAACACCCCCCCATTACGTCATGCTTCAGAAATGTGGAAAATGGTCCGTTTTCAAATGTTTTATTTTTGAACGTCAGTTCACATTTGTAGGTGGATCATCAGTGTTAGAGCTAAAATTAGCATGTTTAAAGTGATTTTCATGCTTCCAGGGGCCCAAAACACAAGATTTATGGAATGGTTAAAAGTGCATGAAAATGGCCAATTTACTCACTCTGAGTTCTCAAAAAGGGTTTCTTCACCCCGGGAAGTTAATTAAATACCATTTGGAGGCATTTAATGTTCAAGCAAAAACGGCTGATTTTCGACAAAAGAGATAACACCCCCCATTACGTCATGCTTCAGAAATGTGGAAAATGGTCTGTTTTCAAATGTTTTATTTTTGAACGTCAGTTCACATTTGTAGGTGGATCATCAGTGTTAGAGCTAAAATTAGCATGTTTAAAGTGATTTTCATGCTTCCAGGGGCCCAAAACACAAGATTTATGGAATGGTTAAAAGTGCATGAAAATGGCCAATTTACTCACTCTGAGTTCTCAAAAAGGGTTTCTTCACCCCGGGAAGTTAATTAAATACCATTTGGAGGCATTTAATGTTCGAGCAAAAACGGCTGATTTTCGACAAAAGAGATAACACCCCCCCATTACGTCATGCTTCAGAAATGTGGAAAATGGTCCGTTTTCAAATGTTTTATTTTTGAACGTCAGTTCACATTTGTAGGTGGATCATCAGTGTTAGAGCTAAAATTAGCATGTTTAAAGTGATTTTCATGCTTCCAGGGGCCCAAAACACAAGATTTATGGAATGGTTAAAAGTGCATTAAAATGGCCAATTTACTCACTCTGAGTTCTCAAAAAGGGTTTCTTCACCCCGGGAAGTTAATTAAATACCATTTGGAGGCATTTAATGTTCGAGCAAAAATGGCTAATTTTCGACAAAAGAGATAACACCCCCCCATTACGTCATGCTTCAGAAATGTGGAAAATGGTCCGTTTTCAAATGTTTTATTTTTGAACGTCAGTTCACATTTGTAGGTGGATCATCAGTGTTAGAGCTAAAATTAGCATGTTTAAAGTGATTTTCATGCTTCCAGGGGCTCGGGAAGTTAATTAAATACCATTTGGAGGCATTTAATGTTCGAGCAAAAACGGCTGATTTTCCACAAAAGAGATAACACCCCCCCATTACGTCATGCTTCAGAAATGTGGAAAATGGTCCGTTTTCAAATGTTTTATTTTTGAACGTCAGTTCACATTTGTAGGTGGATCATCAGTGATAGAGCTAAAATTAGCATGTTTAAAGTGATTTTCATGCTTCCAGGGGCCCAAAACACAAGATTTATGGAATGGTTAAAAGTGCATGAAAATGGCCAATTTACTCACTCTGAGTTCTCAAAAAGGGTTTCTTCACCCCGGGAAGTTAATTAAATACCATTTGGAGGCATTTAATGTTAGAGCAAAAACGGCTGATTTTCGACAAAAGAGATAACACCCCCCCATTACGTCATGCTTCAGAAATGTGGAAAATGGTCCGTTTTCAAATGTTTTATTTTTGAACGTCAGTTCACATTTGTAGGTGGATCATCAGTGTTAGAGCTAAAATTAGCATGTTTAAAGTGATTTTCATGCTTCCAGGGGCCCAAAACACAAGATTTATGGAATGGTTAAAAGTGCATGAAAATGGCCAATTTACTCACTCTGAGTTCTCAAAAAGGGTTTCTTCACCCCGGGAAGTTAATTAAATACCATTTGGAGGCATTTAATGTTAGAGCAAAAACGGCTGATTTTCGACAAAAGAGATAACACCCCCCCATTACGTCATGCTTCAGAAATGTGGAAAATGGTCCGTTTTCAAATGTTTTATTTTTGAACGTCAGTTCACATTTGTAGGTGGATCATCAGTGTTAGAGCTAAAATTAGCATGTTTAAAGTGATTTTCATGCTTCCAGGGGCTCGGGAAGTTAATTAAATACCATTTGGAGGCATTAATGTTCGAGCAAAAATGGCTGATTTTCGACAAACGAGATAACACCCCCCATTACGTCATGCTTCAGAAATGTGGAAAATGGTCCGTTTTCAAATGTTTTATTTTTGAACGTCAGTTCACATTTGTAGGTGGATCATCAGTGTTAGAGCTAAAATTAGCATGTTTAAAGTGATTTTCATGCTTCCAGGGGCCCAAAACACAAGATTTATGGAATGGTTAAAAGTGCATGAAAATGGCCAATTTACTCACTCTGAGTTCTCAAAAAGGGTTTCTTCACCCCGGGAAGTTAATTAACCCCTTCGCTGCGGCGGCTATTCCGCCGCAGCGCTAAAGGGGCGGGGCGGCCGCTCGGCCGCCGCATGCTGGTGACAGAACCGCTCCGTCACCAGCTACAGTTGAGCTGTGCTGGTGACGGAGCGGTTCCGTCATGACCCGCCCCGCTCTTTAGAACGCCCGCGCAGGCGCGAAATCAGCGCCGCGCAGGCGCGGCGGCCGGGCCATGACGGAACCGCTCCGTCATCAGCACAGCTCAACTGTAGCTGATGACGGAGCGATTCCGTCATCAGCATGGAAGGGGTTAAATACCATTTGGAGGCATTTAATGTTCAAGCAAAAACGGCTGATTTTCGACAAAAGAGATAACACCCCCCATTACGTCATGCTTCAGAAATGTGGAAAATGGTCTGTTTTCAAATGTTTTATTTTTGAACGTCAGTTCACATTTGTAGGTGGATCATCAGTGTTAGAGCTAAAATTAGCATGTTTAAAGTGATTTTCATGCTTCCAGGGGCCCAAAACACAAGATTTATGGAATGGTTAAAAGTGCATGAAAATGGCCAATTTACTCACTCTGAGTTCTCAAAAAGGGTTTCTTCACCCCGGGAAGTTAATTAAATACCATTTGGAGGCATTTAATGTTCGAGCAAAAACGGCTGATTTTCGACAAAAGAGATAACACCCCCCCATTACGTCATGCTTCAGAAATGTGGAAAATGGTCCGTTTTCAAATGTTTTATTTTTGAACGTCAGTTCACATTTGTAGGTGGATCATCAGTGTTAGAGCTAAAATTAGCATGTTTAAAGTGATTTTCATGCTTCCAGGGGCTCGGGAAGTGAAATAAATACCATTTGGAGGCATTTAATGTTCGAGCAAAAACGGCTGATTTTCCACAAAAAAGATAACACCCCCCCATTACGTCATGCTTCAGAAATGTGGAAAATGGTCCGTTTTCAAATGTTTTATTTTTGAACGTCAGTTCACATTTGTAGGTGGATCATCAGTGTTAGAGCTAAAATTAGCATGTTTAAAGTGATTTTCATGCTTCCAGGGGCCCAAAACACAAGATTTATGGAATGGTTAAAAGTGCATGAAAATGGCCAATATACTCACTCTGAGTTCTCAAAAAGGGTTTCTTCACCCCGGGAAGTTAATTAAATACCATTTGGAGGCATTTAATGTTAGAGCAAAAACGGCTGATTTTCGACAAAAGAGATAACACCCCCCCATTATGTCATGCTTCAGAAATGTGGAAAATGGTCCGTTTTCAAATGTTTTATTTTTGAACGTCAGTTCACATTTGTAGGTGGATCATCAGTGTTAGAGCTAAAATTAGCATGTTTAAAGTGATTTTCATGCTTCCAGGGGCTCGGGAAGTGAAATAAATACCATTTGGAGGCATTTAATGTTCGAGCAAAAACGGCTGATTTTCCACAAAAGAGATAACACCCCCCCATTACGTCATGCTTCAGAAATGTGGAAAATGGTCCGTTTTCAAATGTTTTATTTTTGAACGTCAGTTCACATTTGTAGGTGGATCATCAGTGTTAGAGCTAAAATTAGCATGTTTAAAGTGATTTTCATGCTTTCAGGGGCCCAAAACACAAGATTTATGGAATGGTTAAAAGTGCATGAAAATGGCCAATTTACTCACTCTGAGTTCTCAAAAAGGGTTTCTTCACCCCGGGAAGTTAATTAAATACCATTTGGAGGCATTTAATGTTAGAGCAAAAACGGCTGATTTTCGACAAAAGAGATAACACCCCCCCATTACGTCATGCTTCAGAAATGTGGAAAATGGTCCGTTTTCAAATGTTTTATTTTTGAACGTCAGTTCACATTTGTAGGTGGATCATCAGTGTTAGAGCTAAAATTAGCATGTTTAAAGTGATTTTCATGCTTCCAGGGGCTCGGGAAGTTAATTAAATACCATTTGGAGGCATTTAATGTTAGAGCAAAAACGGCTGATTTTCGACAAAAGAGATAACACCCCCCAATTACGTCATGCTTCAGAAATGTGGAAAATGGTCCGTTTTCAAATGTTTTATTTTTGAACGTCAGTTCACATTTGTAGGTGGATCATCAGTGTTAGAGCTAAAATTAGCATGTTTAAAGTGATTTTCATGCTTCCAGGGGCTCGGGAAGTTAATTAAATACCATTTGGAGGCATTTAATGTTCGAGCAAAAACGGCTGATTTTCGACAAAAGAGATAACCCCCCCCATTACCTCATGCTTCAGAAATGTGGAAAATATTCTGTTTTCAAATGTTTTATTTTTGAACGTCAGTTCACATTTGTAGGTGGATCATCAGTGTTAGAGCTAAAATTAGCATGTTTAGAGTGATTTTCATGCTTCCAGGGGCCCAAAACACAAGATTTATGGAATGGTTAAAAGTGCATGAAAATGGCCAATTTACTCACTCTGAGTTCTCAAAAAGGGTTTCTTCACCCCGGGAAGTTAATTAAATACCATTTGGAGGCATTTAATGTTAGAGCAAAAACGGCTGATTTTCGACAAAAGAGATAACACCCCCCCATTACGTCATGCTTCAGAAATGTGGAAAATGGTCCGTTTTCAAATGTTTTATTTTTGAACGTCAGTTCACATTTGTAGGTGGATCATCAGTGTTAGAGCTAAAATTAGCATGTTTAAAGTGATTTTCATGCTTCCAGGGGCCCAAAACACAAGATTTATGGAATGGTTAAAAGTGCATGAAAATGGCCAATTTACTCACTCTGAGTTCTCAAAAAGGGTTTCTTCACCCCGGGAAGTTAATTAAATACCATTTGGAGGCATTTAATGTTAGAGCAAAAACGGCTGATTTTCGACAAAAGAGATAACACCCCCCCATTACGTCATGCTTCAGAAATGTGGAAAATGGTCCGTTTTCAAATGTTTTATTTTTGAACGTCAGTTCACATTTGTAGGTGGATCATCAGTGTTAGAGCTAAAATTAGCATGTTTAAAGTGATTTTCATGCTTCCAGGGGCTCGGGAAGTTAATTAAATACCATTTGGAGGCATTAATGTTCGAGCAAAAACGGCTGATTTTCGACAAAAGAGATAACACCCCCCCATTACGTCATGCTTCAGAAATGTGGAAAATGGTCCGTTTTCAAATGTTTTATTTTTGAACGTCAGTTCACATTTGTAGGTGGATCATCAGTGTTAGAGCTAAAATTAGCATGTTTAAAGTGATTTTCATGCTTCCAGGGGCCCAAAACACAAGATTTATGGAATGGTTAAAAGTGCATGAAAATGGCCAATTTACTCACTCTGAGTTCTCAAAAAGGGTTTCTTCACCCCGGGAAGTTAATTAAATACCATTTGGAGGCATTTAATGTTCAAGCAAAAACGGCTGATTTTCGACAAAAGAGATAACACCCCCCATTACGTCATGCTTCAGAAATGTGGAAAATGGTCTGTTTTCAAATGTTTTATTTTTGAACGTCAGTTCACATTTGTAGGTGGATCATCAGTGTTAGAGCTAAAATTAGCATGTTTAAAGTGATTTTCATGCTTCCAGGGGCCCAAAACACAAGATTTATGGAATGGTTAAAAGTGCATGAAAATGGCCAATTTACTCACTCTGAGTTCTCAAAAAGGGTTTCTTCACCCCGGGAAGTTAATTAAATACCATTTGGAGGCATTTAATGTTCGAGCAAAAACGGCTGATTTTCGACAAAAGAGATAACACCCCCCCCATTACGTCATGCTTCAGAAATGTGGAAAATGGTCCGTTTTCAAATGTTTTATTTTTGAACGTCAGTTCACATTTGTAGGTGGATCATCAGTGTTAGAGCTAAAATTAGCATGTTTAAAGTGATTTTCATGCTTCCAGGGGCCCAAAACACAAGATTTATGGAATGGTTAAAAGTGCATTAAAATGGCCAATTTACTCACTCTGAGTTCTCAAAAAGGGTTTCTTCACCCCGGGAAGTTAATTAAATACCATTTGGAGGCATTTAATGTTCGAGCAAAAATGGCTAATTTTCGACAAAAGAGATAACACCCCCCCATTACGTCATGCTTCAGAAATGTGGAAAATGGTCCGTTTTCAAATGTTTTATTTTTGAACGTCAGTTCACATTTGTAGGTGGATCATCAGTGTTAGAGCTAAAATTAGCATGTTTAAAGTGATTTTCATGCTTCCAGGGGCTCGGGAAGTTAATTAAATACCATTTGGAGGCATTTAATGTTCGAGCAAAAACGGCTGATTTTCCACAAAAGAGATAACACCCCCCCATTACGTCATGCTTCAGAAATGTGGAAAATGGTCCGTTTTCAAATGTTTTATTTTTGAACGTCAGTTCACATTTGTAGGTGGATCATCAGTGTTAGAGCTAAAATTAGCATGTTTAAAGTGATTTTCATGCTTCCAGGGGCCCAAAACACAAGATTTATGGAATGGTTAAAAGTGCATGAAAATGGCCAATTTACTCACTCTGAGTTCTCAAAAAGGGTTTCTTCACCCCGGGAAGTTAATTAAATATCATTTGGAGGCATTTAATGTTAGAGCAAAAACGGCTGATTTTCGACAAAAGAGATAACACCCCCCCATTACGTCATGCTTCAGAAATGTGGAAAAAGGTCCGTTTTCAAATGTTTTATTTTTGAACGTCAGTTCACATTTGTAGTTGGATCATCAGTGTTAGAGCTAAAATTAGCATGTTTAAAGTGATTTTCATGCTTCCAGGGGCCCAAAACACAAGATTTATGGAATGGTTAAAAGTGCATGAAAATGGCCAATTTACTCACTCTGAGTTCTCAAAAAGGGTTTCTTCACCCCGGGAAGTTAATTAAATACCATTTGGAGGCATTTAATGTTCGAGCAAAAACGGCTGATTTTCGACAAAAGAGCTAACACCCCCCCATTACGTCATGCTTCAGAAATGTGGAAAATGGTCCGTTTTCAAATGTTTTATTTTTGAACGTCAGTTCACATTTGTAGGTGGATCATCAGTGTTAGAGCTAAAATTAGCATGTTTAAAGTGATTTTCATGCTTCCAGGGGCTCGGGAAGTTAATTAATTACCATTTGGAGGCATTTAATGTTTGAGCAAAAACGGCTGATTTTCGACAAAAGAGATAACACCCCCCCATTACGTCATGCTTCAGAAATGTGGAAAATGGTCCGTTTTCAAATGTTTTATTTTTGAACGTCAGTTCACATTTGTAGGTGGATCATCAGTGTTAGAGCTAAAATTAGCATGTTTAAAGTGATTTTCATGCTTCCAGGGGCCCAAAACACAAGATTTATGGAATGGTTAAAAGTGCATGAAAATGGCCAATTTACTCACTCTGAGTTCTCAAAAAGGGTTTCTTCACCCCGGGAAGTTAATTAAATACCATTTGGAGGCATTTAATGTTAGAGCAAAAACGGCTGATTTTCGACAAAAGAGATAACACCCCCCCATTACATCATGCTTCAGAAATGTGGAAAATGGTCCGTTTTCAAATGTTTTATTTTTGAACGTCAGTTCACATTTGTAGGTGGATCATCAGTGTTAGAGCTAAAATTAGCATGTTTAAAGTGATTTTCATGCTTCCAGGGGCTCGGGAAGTGAAATAAATACCATTTGGAGGCATTTAATGTTCGAGCAAAAACGGCTGATTTTCCACAAAAGAGATAACACCCCCCCATTACGTCATGCTTCAGAAATGTGGAAAATGGTCCGTTTTCAAATGTTTTATTTTTGAACGTCAGTTCACATTTGTAGGTGGATCATCAGTGTTAGAGCTAAAATTAGCATGTTTAAAGTGATTTTCATGCTTCCATGGGCCCAAAACACAAGATTTATGGAATGGTTAAAAGTGCATGAAAATGGCCAATATACTCACTCTGAGTTCTCAAAAAGGGTTTCTTCACCCGGGAAGTTAATTAAATACCATTTGGAGGCATTTAATGTTAGAGCAAAAACGGCTGATTTTCGACAAAAGAGATAACACCCCCCCATTATGTCATGCTTCAGAAATGTGGAAAATGGTCCGTTTTCAAATGTTTTATTTTTAAACGTCAGTTCACATTTGTAGGTGGATCATCAGTGTTAGAGCTAAAATTAGCATGTTTAAAGTGATTTTCATGCTTCCAGGGGCTCGGGAAGTGAAATAAATACCATTTGGAGGCATTTAATGTTCGAGCAAAAACGGCTGATTTTCCACAAAAGAGATAACACCCCCCCATTACGTCATGCTTCAGAAATGTGGAAAATGGTCCGTTTTCAAATGTTTTATTTTTGAACGTCAGTTCACATTTGTAGGTGGATCATCAGTGTTAGAGCTAAAATTAGCATGTTTAAAGTGATTTTCATGCTTCCAGGGGCTCGGGAAGTTAATTAAATACCATTTGGAGGCATTTAATGTTAGAGCAAAAACGGCTGATTTTCGACAAAAGAGATAACACCCCCCAATTACGTCATGCTTCAGAAATGTGGAAAATGGTCCGTTTTCAAATGTTTTATTTTTGAACGTCAGTTCACATTTGTAGGTGGATCATCAGTGTTAGAGCTAAAATTAGCATGTTTAAAGTGATTTTCATGCTTCCAGGGGCTCGGGAAGTTAATTAAATACCATTTGGAGGCATTTAATGTTCGAGCAAAAACGGCTGATTTTCGACAAAAGAGATAACCCCCCCCCATTACGTCATGCTTCAGAAATGTGGAAAATATTCTGTTTTCAAATGTTTTATTTTTGAACGTCAGTTCACATTTGTAGGTGGATCATCAGTGTTAGAGCTAAAATTAGCATGTTTAGAGTGATTTTCATGCTTCCAGGGGCCCAAAACACAAGATTTATGGAATGGTTAAAAGTGCATGAAAATGGCCAATTTACTCACTCTGAGTTCTCAAAAAGGGTTTCTTCACCCCGGGAAGTTAATTAAATACCATTTGGAGGCATTTAATGTTAGAGCAAAAACGGCTGATTTTCGACAAAAGAGATAACACCCCCCCATTACGTCATGCTTCAGAAATGTGGAAAATGGTCCGTTTTCAAATGTTTTATTTTTGAACGTCAGTTCACATTTGTAGGTGGATCATCAGTGTTAGAGCTAAAATTAGCATGTTTAAAGTGATTTTCATGCTTCCAGGGGCCCAAAACACAAGATTTATGGAATGGTTAAAAGTGCATGAAAATGGCCAATTTACTCACTCTGAGTTCTCAAAAAGGGTTTCTTCACCCCGGGAAGTTAATTAAATACCATTTGGAGGCATTTAATGTTAGAGCAAAAACGGCTGATTTTCGACAAAAGAGATAACACCCCCCCATTACGTCATGCTTCAGAAATGTGGAAAATGGTCCGTTTTCAAATGTTTTATTTTTGAACGTCAGTTCACATTTGTAGGTGGATCATCAGTGTTAGAGCTAAAATTAGCATGTTTAAAGTGATTTTCATGCTTCCAGGGGCCCAAAACACAAGATTTATGGAATGGTTAAAAGTGCATGAAAATGGCCAATTTACTCACTCTGAGTTCTCAAAAAGGGTTTCTTCACCCCGGGAAGTTAATTAAATACCATTTGGAGGCATTTAATGTTAGAGCAAAAACGGCTGATTTTCGACAAAAGAGATAACACCCCCCCATTACATCATGCTTCAGAAATGTGGAAAATGGTCCGTTTTCAAATGTTTTATTTTTGAACGTCAGTTCACATTTGTAGGTGGATCATCAGTGTTAGAGCTAAAATTAGCATGTTTAAAGTGATTTTCATGCTTCCAGGGGCTCGGGAAGTGAAATAAATACCATTTGGAGGCATTTAATGTTCGAGCAAAAACGGCTGATTTTCCACAAAAGAGATAACACCCCCCCATTACGTCATGCTTCAGAAATGTGGAAAATGGTCCGTTTTCAAATGTTTTATTTTTGAACGTCAGTTCACATTTGTAGGTGGATCATCAGTGTTAGAGCTAAAATTAGCATGTTTAAAGTGATTTTCATGCTTCCAGGGGCCCAAAACACAAGATTTATGGAATGGTTAAAAGTGCATGAAAATGGCCAATATACTCACTCTGAGTTCTCAAAAAGGGTTTCTTCACCCCGGGAAGTTAATTAAATACCATTTGGAGGCATTTAATGTTAGAGCAAAAACGGCTGATTTTCGACAAAAGAGATAACACCCCCCCATTATGTCATGCTTCAGAAATGTGGAAAATGGTCCGTTTTCAAATGTTTTATTTTTAAACGTCAGTTCACATTTGTAGGTGGATCATCAGTGTTAGAGCTAAAATTAGCATGTTTAAAGTGATTTTCATGCTTCCAGGGGCTCGGGAAGTGAAATAAATACCATTTGGAGGCATTTAATGTTCGAGCAAAAACGGCTGATTTTCCACAAAAGAGATAACACCCCCCCATTACGTCATGCTTCAGAAATGTGGAAAATGGTCCGTTTTCAAATGTTTTATTTTTGAACGTCAGTTCACATTTGTAGGTGGATCATCAGTGTTAGAGCTAAAATTAGCATGTTTAAAGTGATTTTCATGCTTCCAGGGGCCCAAAACACAAGATTTATGGAATGGTTAAAAGTGCATGAAAATGGCCAATTTACTCACTCTGAGTTCTCAAAAAGGGTTTCTTCACCCCGGGAAGTTAATTAAATACCATTTGGAGGCATTTAATGTTAGAGCAAAAACGGCTGATTTTCGACAAAAGAGATAACACCCCCCCATTACGTCATGCTTCAGAAATGTGGAAAATGGTCCGTTTTCAAATGTTTTATTTTTGAACGTCAGTTCACATTTGTAGGTGGATCATCAGTGTTAGAGCTAAAATTAGCATGTTTAAAGTGATTTTCATGCTTCCAGGGGCTCGGGAAGTTAATTAAATACCATTTGGAGGCATTTAATGTTAGAGCAAAAACGGCTGATTTTCGACAAAAGAGATAACACCCCCCAATTACGTCATGCTTCAGAAATGTGGAAAATGGTCCGTTTTCAAATGTTTTATTTTTGAACGTCAGTTCACATTTGTAGGTGGATCATCAGTGTTAGAGCTAAAATTAGCATGTTTAAAGTGATTTTCATGCTTCCAGGGGCTCGGGAAGTTAATTAAATACCATTTGGAGGCATTTAATGTTCGAGCAAAAACGGCTGATTTTCGACAAAAGAGATAACACCCCCCCATTACGTCATGCTTCAGAAATGTGGAAAATGGTCCGTTTTCAAATGTTTTATTTTTGAACGTCAGTTCACATTTGTAGGTGGATCATCAGTGTTAGAGCTAAAATTAGCATGTTTAAAGTGATTTTCATGCTTCCAGGGGCCCAAAACACAAGATTTATGGAATGGTTAAAAGTGCATGAAAATGGCCAATTTACTCACTCTGAGTTCTCAAAAAGGGTTTCTTCACCCCGGGAAGTTAATTAAATACCATTTGGAGGCATTTAATGTTAGAGCAAAAACGGCTGATTTTCGACAAAAGAGATAACACCCCCCCATTACGTCATGCTTCAGAAATGTGGAAAATGGTCCGTTTTCAAATGTTTTATTTTTGAACGTCAGTTCACATTTGTTGGTGGATCATCAGTGTTAGAGCTAAAATTAGCATGTTTAAAGTGATTTTCATGCTTCCAGGGGCTCGGGAAGTTAATTAAATACCATTTGGAGGCATTAATGTTCGAGCAAAAACGGCTGATTTTCGACAAAAGAGATAACACCCCCCCATTACGTCATGCTTCAGAAATGTGGAAAATGGTCCGTTTTCAAATGTTTTATTTTTGAACGTCAGTTCACATTTGTAGGTGGATCATCAGTGTTAGAGCTAAAATTAGCATGTTTAAAGTGATTTTCATGCTTCCAGGGGCCCAAAACACAAGATTTATGGAATGGTTAAAAGTGCATGAAAATGGCCAATTTACTCACTCTGAGTTCTCAAAAAGGGTTTCTTCACCCCGGGAAGTTAATTAAATACCATTTGGAGGCATTTAATGTTCAAGCAAAAACGGCTGATTTTCGACAAAAGAGATAACACCCCCCATTACGTCATGCTTCAGAAATGTGGAAAATGGTCTGTTTTCAAATGTTTTATTTTTGAACGTCAGTTCACATTTGTAGGTGGATCATCAGTGTTAGAGCTAAAATTAGCATGTTTAAAGTGATTTTCATGCTTCCAGGGGCCCAAAACACAAGATTTATGGAATGGTTAAAAGTGCATGAAAATGGCCAATTTACTCACTCTGAGTTCTCAAAAAGGGTTTCTTCACCCCGGGAAGTTAATTAAATACCATTTGGAGGCATTTAATGTTCGAGCAAAAACGGCTGATTTTCGACAAAAGAGATAACACCCCCCCATTACGTCATGCTTCAGAAATGTGGAAAATGGTCCGTTTTCAAATGTTTTATTTTTGAACGTCAGTTCACATTTGTAGGTGGATCATCAGTGTTAGAGCTAAAATTAGCATGTTTAAAGTGATTTTCATGCTTCCAGGGGCCCAAAACACAAGATTTATGGAATGGTTAAAAGTGCATTAAAATGGCCAATTTACTCACTCTGAGTTCTCAAAAAGGGTTTCTTCACCCCGGGAAGTTAATTAAATACCATTTGGAGGCATTTAATGTTCGAGCAAAAATGGCTAATTTTCGACAAAAGAGATAACACCCCCCCATTACGTCATGCTTCAGAAATGTGGAAAATGGTCCGTTTTCAAATGTTTTATTTTTGAACGTCAGTTCACATTTGTAGGTGGATCATCAGTGTTAGAGCTAAAATTAGCATGTTTAAAGTGATTTTCATGCTTCCAGGGGCTCGGGAAGTTAATTAAATACCATTTGGAGGCATTTAATGTTCGAGCAAAAACGGCTGATTTTCCACAAAAGAGATAACACCCCCCCATTACGTCATGCTTCAGAAATGTGGAAAATGGTCCGTTTTCAAATGTTTTATTTTTGAACGTCAGTTCACATTTGTAGGTGGATCATCAGTGTTAGAGCTAAAATTAGCATGTTTAAAGTGATTTTCATGCTTCCAGGGGCCCAAAACACAAGATTTATGGAATGGTTAAAAGTGCATGAAAATGGCCAATTTACTCACTCTGAGTTCTCAAAAAGGGTTTCTTCACCCCGGGAAGTTAATTAAATATCATTTGGAGGCATTTAATGTTAGAGCAAAAACGGCTGATTTTCGACAAAAGAGATAACACCCCCCCATTACGTCATGCTTTAGAAATGTGGAAAAAGGTCCGTTTTCAAATGTTTTATTTTTGAACGTCAGTTCACATTTGTAGTTGGATCATCAGTGTTAGAGCTAAAATTAGCATGTTTAAAGTGATTTTCATGCTTCCAGGGGCCCAAAACACAAGATTTATGGATTGGTTAAAAGTGCATGAAAATGGCCAATTTACTCACTCCGAGTTCTCAAAAAGGGTTTCTTCACCCCGGGAAGTTAATTAAATACCATTTGGAGGCATTTAATGTTCGAGCAAAAACGGCTGATTTTCGACAAAAGAGCTAACACCCCCCCATTACGTCATGCTTCAGAAATGTGGAAAATGGTCCGTTTTCAAATGTTTTATTTTTGAACGTCAGTTCACATTTGTAGGTGGATCATCAGTGTTAGAGCTAAAATTAGCATGTTTAAAGTGATTTTCATGCTTCCAGGGGCTCGGGAAGTTAATTAATTACCATTTGGAGGCATTTAATGTTTGAGCAAAAACGGCTGATTTTCGACAAAAGAGATAACACCCCCCATTACATCATGCTTCAGAAATGTGGAAAATGGTCCGTTTTTAAATGTTTTATTTTTGAACGTCAGTTCACATTTGTAGGTGGATCATCAGTGTTAGAGCTAAAATTAGCATGTTTAAAGTGATTTTCATGCTTCCAGGGGCTCGGGAAGTGAAATAAATACCATTTGGAGGCATTTAATGTTCGAGCAAAAACGGCTGATTTTCCACAAAAGAGATAACACCCCCCCATTACGTCATGCTTCAGAAATGTGGAAAATGGTCCGTTTTCAAATGTTTTATTTTTGAACGTCAGTTCACATTTGTAGGTGGATCATCAGTGTTAGAGCTAAAATTAGCATGTTTAAAGTGATTTTCATGCTTCCAGGGGCCCAAAACACAAGATTTATGGAATGGTTAAAAGTGCATGAAAATGGCCAATATACTCACTCTGAGTTCTCAAAAAGGGTTTCTTCACCCCGGGAAGTTAATTAAATACCATTTGGAGGCATTTAATGTTAGAGCAAAAACGGCTGATTTTCGACAAAAGAGATAACACCCCCCCATTATGTCATGCTTCAGAAATGTGGAAAATGGTCCGTTTTCAAATGTTTTATTTTTGAACGTCAGTTCACATTTGTAGGTGGATCATCAGTGTTAGAGCTAAAATTAGCATGTTTAAAGTGATTTTCATGCTTCCAGGGGCTCGGGAAGTGAAATAAATACCATTTGGAGGCATTTAATGTTCGAGCAAAAACGGCTGATTTTCCACAAAAGAGATAACACCCCCCCATTACGTCATGCTTCAGAAATGTGGAAAATGGTCCGTTTTCAAATGTTTTATTTTTGAACGTCAGTTCACATTTGTAGGTGGATCATCAGTGTTAGAGCTAAAATTAGCATGTTTAAAGTGATTTTCATGCTTTCAGGGGCCCAAAACACAAGATTTATGGAATGGTTAAAAGTGCATGAAAATGGCCAATTTACTCACTCTGAGTTCTCAAAAAGGGTTTCTTCACCCCGGGAAGTTAATTAAATACCATTTGGAGGCATTTAATGTTAGAGCAAAAACGGCTGATTTTCGACAAAAGAGATAACACCCCCCCATTACGTCATGCTTCAGAAATGTGGAAAATGGTCCGTTTTCAAATGTTTTATTTTTGAACGTCAGTTCACATTTGTAGGTGGATCATCAGTGTTAGAGCTAAAATTAGCATGTTTAAAGTGATTTTCATGCTTCCAGGGGCTCGGGAAGTTAATTAAATACCATTTGGAGGCATTTAATGTTAGAGCAAAAACGGCTGATTTTCGACAAAAGAGATAACACCCCCCAATTACGTCATGCTTCAGAAATGTGGAAAATGGTCCGTTTTCAAATGTTTTATTTTTGAACGTCAGTTCACATTTGTAGGTGGATCATCAGTGTTAGAGCTAAAATTAGCATGTTTAAAGTGATTTTCATGCTTCCAGGGGCTCGGGAAGTTAATTAAATACCATTTGGAGGCATTTAATGTTCGAGCAAAAACGGCTGATTTTCGACAAAAGAGATAACCCCCCCCATTACGTCATGCTTCAGAAATGTGGAAAATATTCTGTTTTCAAATGTTTTATTTTTGAACGTCAGTTCACATTTGTAGGTGGATCATCAGTGTTAGAGCTAAAATTAGCATGTTTAGAGTGATTTTCATGCTTCCAGGGGCCCAAAACACAAGATTTATGGAATGGTTAAAAGTGCATGAAAATGGCCAATTTACTCACTCTGAGTTCTCAAAAAGGGTTTCTTCACCCCGGGAAGTTAATTAAATACCATTTGGAGGCATTTAATGTTAGAGCAAAAACGGCTGATTTTCGACAAAAGAGATAACACCCCCCCATTACGTCATGCTTCAGAAATGTGGAAAATGGTCCGTTTTCAAATGTTTTATTTTTGAACGTCAGTTCACATTTGTAGGTGGATCATCAGTGTTAGAGCTAAAATTAGCATGTTTAAAGTGATTTTCATGCTTCCAGGGGCTCGGGAAGTTAATTAAATACCATTTGGAGGCATTAATGTTCGAGCAAAAACGGCTGATTTTCGACAAAAGAGATAACACCCCCCCATTACGTCATGCTTCAGAAATGTGGAAAATGGTCCGTTTTCAAATGTTTTATTTTTGAACGTCAGTTCACATTTGTAGGTGGATCATCAGTGTTAGAGCTAAAATTAGCATGTTTAAAGTGATTTTCATGCTTCCAGGGGCCCAAAACACAAGATTTATGGAATGGTTAAAAGTGCATGAAAATGGCCAATTTACTCACTCTGAGTTCTCAAAAAGGGTTTCTTCACCCCGGGAAGTTAATTAAATACCATTTGGAGGCATTTAATGTTCAAGCAAAAACGGCTGATTTTCGACAAAAGAGATAACACCCCCCATTACGTCATGCTTCAGAAATGTGGAAAATGGTCTGTTTTCAAATGTTTTATTTTTGAACGTCAGTTCACATTTGTAGGTGGATCATCAGTGTTAGAGCTAAAATTAGCATGTTTAAAGTGATTTTCATGCTTCCAGGGGCCCAAAACACAAGATTTATGGAATGGTTAAAAGTGCATGAAAATGGCCAATTTACTCACTCTGAGTTCTCAAAAAGGGTTTCTTCACCCCGGGAAGTTAATTAAATACCATTTGGAGGCATTTAATGTTCGAGCAAAAACGGCTGATTTTCGACAAAAGAGATAACACCCCCCCATTACGTCATGCTTCAGAAATGTGGAAAATGGTCCGTTTTCAAATGTTTTATTTTTGAACGTCAGTTCACATTTGTAGGTGGATCATCAGTGTTAGAGCTAAAATTAGCATGTTTAAAGTGATTTTCATGCTTCCAGGGGCCCAAAACACAAGATTTATGGAATGGTTAAAAGTGCATTAAAATGGCCAATTTACTCACTCTGAGTTCTCAAAAAGGGTTTCTTCACCCCGGGAAGTTAATTAAATACCATTTGGAGGCATTTAATGTTCGAGCAAAAATGGCTAATTTTCGACAAAAGAGATAACACCCCCCCATTACGTCATGCTTCAGAAATGTGGAAAATGGTCCGTTTTCAAATGTTTTATTTTTGAACGTCAGTTCACATTTGTAGGTGGATCATCAGTGTTAGAGCTAAAATTAGCATGTTTAAAGTGATTTTCATGCTTCCAGGGGCTCGGGAAGTTAATTAAATACCATTTGGAGGCATTTAATGTTCGAGCAAAAACGGCTGATTTTCCACAAAAGAGATAACACCCCCCCATTACGTCATGCTTCAGAAATGTGGAAAATGGTCCGTTTTCAAATGTTTTATTTTTGAACGTCAGTTCACATTTGTAGGTGGATCATCAGTGTTAGAGCTAAAATTAGCATGTTTAAAGTGATTTTCATGCTTCCAGGGGCCCAAAACACAAGATTTATGGAATGGTTAAAAGTGCATGAAAATGGCCAATTTACTCACTCTGAGTTCTCAAAAAGGGTTTCTTCACCCCGGGAAGTTAATTAAATATCATTTGGAGGCATTTAATGTTAGAGCAAAAACGGCTGATTTTCGACAAAAGAGATAACACCCCCCCATTACGTCATGCTTCAGAAATGTGGAAAAAGGTCCGTTTTCAAATGTTTTATTTTTGAACGTCAGTTCACATTTGTAGTTGGATCATCAGTGTTAGAGCTAAAATTAGCATGTTTAAAGTGATTTTCATGCTTCCAGGGGCCCAAAACACAAGATTTATGGAATGGTTAAAAGTGCATGAAAATGGCCAATTTACTCACTCTGAGTTCTCAAAAAGGGTTTCTTCACCCCGGGAAGTTAATTAAATACCATTTGGAGGCATTTAATGTTCGAGCAAAAACGGCTGATTTTCGACAAAAGAGCTAACACCCCCCCATTACGTCATGCTTCGGAAATGTGGAAAATGGTCCGTTTTCAAATGTTTTATTTTTGAACGTCAGTTCACATTTGTAGGTGGATCATCAGTGTTAGAGCTAAAATTAGCATGTTTAAAGTGATTTTCATGCTTCCAGGGGCTCGGGAAGTTAATTAATTACCATTTGGAGGCATTTAATGTTTGAGCAAAAACGGCTGATTTTCGACAAAAGAGATAACACCCCCCCATTACGTCATGCTTCAGAAATGTGGAAAATGGTCCGTTTTCAAATGTTTTATTTTTGAACGTCAGTTCACATTTGTAGGTGGATCATCAGTGTTAGAGCTAAAATTAGCATGTTTAAAGTGATTTTCATGCTTTCAGGGGCCCAAAACACAAGATTTATGGAATGGTTAAAAGTGCATGAAAATGGCCAATTTACTCACTCTGAGTTCTCAAAAAGGGTTTCTTCACCCCGGGAAGTTAATTAAATACCATTTGGAGGCATTTAATGTTAGAGCAAAAACGGCTGATTTTCGACAAAAGAGATAACACCCCCCATTACATCATGCTTCAGAAATGTGGAAAATGGTCCGTTTTTAAATGTTTTATTTTTGAACGTCAGTTCACATTTGTAGGTGGATCATCAGTGTTAGAGCTAAAATTAGCATGTTTAAAGTGATTTTCATGCTTCCAGGGGCTCGGGAAGTGAAATAAATACCATTTGGAGGCATTTAATGTTCGAGCAAAAACGGCTGATTTTCCACAAAAGAGATAACACCCCCCCATTACGTCATGCTTCAGAAATGTGGAAAATGGTCCGTTTTCAAATGTTTTATTTTTGAACGTCAGTTCACATTTGTAGGTGGATCATCAGTGTTAGAGCTAAAATTAGCATGTTTAAAGTGATTTTCATGCTTCCAGGGGCCCAAAACACAAGATTTATGGAATGGTTAAAAGTGCATGAAAATGGCCAATATACTCACTCTGAGTTCTCAAAAAGGGTTTCTTCACCCCGGGAAGTTAATTAAATACCATTTGGAGGCATTTAATGTTAGAGCAAAAACGGCTGATTTTCGACAAAAGAGATAACACCCCCCCATTATGTCATGCTTCAGAAATGTGGAAAATGGTCCGTTTTCAAATGTTTTATTTTTGAACGTCAGTTCACATTTGTAGGTGGATCATCAGTGTTAGAGCTAAAATTAGCATGTTTAAAGTGATTTTCATGCTTCCAGGGGCTCGGGAAGTGAAATAAATACCATTTGGAGGCATTTAATGTTCGAGCAAAAACGGCTGATTTTCCACAAAAGAGATAACACCCCCCCATTACGTCATGCTTCAGAAATGTGGAAAATGGTCCGTTTTCAAATGTTTTATTTTTGAACGTCAGTTCACATTTGTAGGTGGATCATCAGTGTTAGAGCTAAAATTAGCATGTTTAAAGTGATTTTCATGCTTTCAGGGGCCCAAAACACAAGATTTATGGAATGGTTAAAAGTGCATGAAAATGGCCAATTTACTCACTCTGAGTTCTCAAAAAGGGTTTCTTCACCCCGGGAAGTTAATTAAATACCATTTGGAGGCATTTAATGTTAGAGCAAAAACGGCTGATTTTCGACAAAAGAGATAACACCCCCCCATTACGTCATGCTTCAGAAATGTGGAAAATGGTCCGTTTTCAAATGTTTTATTTTTGAACGTCAGTTCACATTTGTAGGTGGATCATCAGTGTTAGAGCTAAAATTAGCATGTTTAAAGTGATTTTCATGCTTCCAGGGGCTCGGGAAGTTAATTAAATACCATTTGGAGGCATTTAATGTTAGAGCAAAAACGGCTGATTTTCGACAAAAGAGATAACACCCCCCAATTACGTCATGCTTCAGAAATGTGGAAAATGGTCCGTTTTCAAATGTTTTATTTTTGAACGTCAGTTCACATTTGTAGGTGGATCATCAGTGTTAGAGCTAAAATTAGCATGTTTAAAGTGATTTTCATGCTTCCAGGGGCTCGGGAAGTTAATTAAATACCATTTGGAGGCATTTAATGTTCGAGCAAAAACGGCTGATTTTCGACAAAAGAGATAACCCCCCCCATTACGTCATGCTTCAGAAATGTGGAAAATATTCTGTTTTCAAATGTTTTATTTTTGAACGTCAGTTCACATTTGTAGGTGGATCATCAGTGTTAGAGCTAAAATTAGCATGTTTAGAGTGATTTTCATGCTTCCAGGGGCCCAAAACACAAGATTTATGGAATGGTTAAAAGTGCATGAAAATGGCCAATTTACTCACTCTGAGTTCTCAAAAAGGGTTTCTTCACCCCGGGAAGTTAATTAAATACCATTTGGAGGCATTTAATGTTAGAGCAAAAACGGCTGATTTTCGACAAAAGAGATAACACCCCCCCATTACGTCATGCTTCAGAAATGTGGAAAATGGTCCGTTTTCAAATGTTTTATTTTTGAACGTCAGTTCACATTTGTAGGTGGATCATCAGTGTTAGAGCTAAAATTAGCATGTTTAAAGTGATTTTCATGCTTCCAGGGGCCCAAAACACAAGATTTATGGAATGGTTAAAAGTGCATGAAAATGGCCAATTTACTCACTCTGAGTTCTCAAAAAGGGTTTCTTCGCCCCGGGAAGTTAATTAAATACCATTTGGAGGCATTTAATGTTAGAGCAAAAACGGCTGATTTTTGACAAAAGAGATAACACCCCCCCATTACGTCATGCTTCAGAAATGTGGAAAATGGTCCGTTTTCAAATGTTTTATTTTTGAACGTCAGTTCACATTTGTAGGTGGATCATCAGTGTTAGAGCTAAAATTAGCATGTTTAAAGTGATTTTCATGCTTCCAGGGGCTCGGGAAGTTAATTAAATACCATTTGGAGGCATTAATGTTCGAGCAAAAACGGCTGATTTTCGACAAAAGAGATAACACCCCCCCATTACGTCATGCTTCAGAAATGTGGAAAATGGTCCGTTTTCAAATGTTTTATTTTTGAACGTCAGTTCACATTTGTAGGTGGATCATCAGTGTTAGAGCTAAAATTAGCATGTTTAAAGTGATTTTCATGCTTTCAGGGGCCCAAAACACAAGATTTATGGAATGGTTAAAAGTGCATGAAAATGGCCAATTTACTCACTCTGAGTTCTCAAAAAGGGTTTCTTCACCCCGGGAAGTTAATTAAATACCATTTGGAGGCATTTAATGTTAGAGCAAAAACGGCTGATTTTCGACAAAAGAGATAACACCCCCCCATTACGTCATGCTTCGGAAATGTGGAAAATGGTCCGTTTTCAAATGTTTTATTTTTGAACGTCAGTTCACATTTGTAGGTGGATCATCAGTGTTAGAGCTAAAATTAGCATGTTTAAAGTGATTTTCATGCTTCCAGGGGCTCGGGAAGTTAATTAAATACCATTTGGAGGCATTTAATGTTAGAGCAAAAACGGCTGATTTTCGACAAAAGAGATAACACCCCCCAATTACGTCATGCTTCAGAAATGTGGAAAATGGTCCGTTTTCAAATGTTTTATTTTTGAACGTCAGTTCACATTTGTAGGTGGATCATCAGTGTTAGAGCTAAAATTAGCATGTTTAAAGTGATTTTCATGCTTCCAGGGGCTCGGGAAGTTAATTAAATACCATTTGGAGGCATTTAATGTTCGATCAAAAACGGCTGATTTTCGACAAAAGAGATAACCCCCCCCATTACGTCATGCTTCAGAAATGTGGAAAATATTCTGTTTTCAAATGTTTTATTTTTGAACGTCAGTTCACATTTGTAGGTGGATCATCAGTGTTAGAGCTAAAATTAGCATGTTTAGAGTGATTTTCATGCTTCCAGGGGCCCAAAACACAAGATTTATGGAATGGTTAAAAGTGCATGAAAATGGGCAATTTACTCACTCTGAGTTCTCAAAAAGGGTTTCTTCACCCCGGGAAGTTAATTAAATACCATTTGGAGGCATTTAATGTTAGAGCAAAAACGGCTGATTTTCGACAAAAGAGATAACACCCCCCCATTACGTCATGCTTCAGAAATGTGGAAAATGGTCCGTTTTCAAATGTTTTATTTTTGAACGTCAGTTCACATTTGTAGGTGGATCATCAGTGTTAGAGCTAAAATTAGCATGTTTAAAGTGATTTTCATGCTTCCAGGGGCTCGGGAAGTTAATTAAATACCATTTGGAGGCATTAATGTTCGAGCAAAAACGGCTGATTTTCGACAAAAGAGATAACACCCCCCCATTACGTCATGCTTCAGAAATGTGGAAAATGGTCCGTTTTCAAATGTTTTATTTTTGAACGTCAGTTCACATTTGTAGGTGGATCATCAGTGTTAGAGCTAAAATTAGCATGTTTAAAGTGATTTTCATGCTTCCAGGGGCCCAAAACACAAGATTTATGGAATGGTTAAAAGTGCATGAAAATGGCCAATTTACTCACTCTGAGTTCTCAAAAAGGGTTTCTTCACCCCGGGAAGTTAATTAAATACCATTTGGAGGCATTTAATGTTCAAGCAAAAACGGCTGATTTTCGACAAAAGAGATAACACCCCCCATTACGTCATGCTTCAGAAATGTGGAAAATGGTCTGTTTTCAAATGTTTTATTTTTGAACGTCAGTTCACATTTGTAGGTGGATCATCAGTGTTAGAGCTAAAATTAGCATGTTTAAAGTGATTTTCATGCTTCCAGGGGCCCAAAACACAAGATTTATGGAATGGTTAAAAGTGCATGAAAATGGCCAATTTACTCACTCTGAGTTCTCAAAAAGGGTTTCTTCACCCCGGGAAGTTAATTAAATACCATTTGGAGGCATTTAATGTTCGAGCAAAAACGGCTGATTTTCGACAAAAGAGATAACACCCCCCCATTACGTCATGCTTCAGAAATGTGGAAAATGGTCCGTTTTCAAATGTTTTATTTTTGAACGTCAGTTCACATTTGTAGGTGGATCATCAGTGTTAGAGCTAAAATTAGCATGTTTAAAGTGATTTTCATGCTTCCAGGGGCCCAAAACACAAGATTTATGGAATGGTTAAAAGTGCATTAAAATGGCCAATTTACTCACTCTGAGTTCTCAAAAAGGGTTTCTTCACCCCGGGAAGTTAATTAAATACCATTTGGAGGCATTTAATGTTCGAGCAAAAATGGCTAATTTTCGACAAAAGAGATAACACCCCCCCATTACGTCATGCTTCAGAAATGTGGAAAATGGTCCGTTTTCAAATGTTTTATTTTTGAACGTCAGTTCACATTTGTAGGTGGATCATCAGTGTTAGAGCTAAAATTAGCATGTTTAAAGTGATTTTCATGCTTCCAGGGGCTCGGGAAGTTAATTAAATACCATTTGGAGGCATTTAATGTTCGAGCAAAAACGGCTGATTTTCCACAAAAGAGATAACACCCCCCCATTACGTCATGCTTCAGAAATGTGGAAAATGGTCCGTTTTCAAATGTTTTATTTTTGAACGTCAGTTCACATTTGTAGGTGGATCATCAGTGTTAGAGCTAAAATTAGCATGTTTAAAGTGATTTTCATGCTTCCAGGGGCCCAAAACACAAGATTTATGGAATGGTTAAAAGTGCATGAAAATGGCCAATTTACTCACTCTGAGTTCTCAAAAAGGGTTTCTTCACCCCGGGAAGTTAATTAAATATCATTTGGAGGCATTTAATGTTAGAGCAAAAACGGCTGATTTTCGACAAAAGAGATAACACCCCCCCATTACGTCATGCTTCAGAAATGTGGAAAAAGGTCCGTTTTCAAATGTTTTATTTTTGAACGTCAGTTCACATTTGTAGTTGGATCATCAGTGTTAGAGCTAAAATTAGCATGTTTAAAGTGATTTTCATGCTTCCAGGGGCCCAAAACACAAGATTTATGGAATGGTTAAAAGTGCATGAAAATGGCCAATTTACTCACTCTGAGTTCTCAAAAAGGGTTTCTTCACCCCGGGAAGTTAATTAAATACCATTTGGAGGCATTTAATGTTCGAGCAAAAACGGCTGATTTTCGACAAAAGAGCTAACACCCCCCCATTACGTCATGCTTCAGAAATGTGGAAAATGGTCCGTTTTCAAATGTTTTATTTTTGAACGTCAGTTCACATTTGTAGGTGGATCATCAGTGTTAGAGCTAAAATTAGCATGTTTAAAGTGATTTTCATGCTTCCAGGGGCTCGGGAAGTTAATTAATTACCATTTGGAGGCATTTAATGTTTGAGCAAAAACGGCTGATTTTCGACAAAAGAGATAACACCCCCCCATTACGTCATGCTTCAGAAATGTGGAAAATGGTCCGTTTTCAAATGTTTTATTTTTGAACGTCAGTTCACATTTGTAGGTGGATCATCAGTGTTAGAGCTAAAATTAGCATGTTTAAAGTGATTTTCATGCTTCCAGGGGCCCAAAACACAAGATTTATGGAATGGTTAAAAGTGCATGAAAATGGCCAATTTACTCACTCTGAGTTCTCAAAAAGGGTTTCTTCACCCCGGGAAGTTAATTAAATACCATTTGGAGGCATTTAATGTTAGAGCAAAAACGGCTGATTTTCGACAAAAGAGATAACACCCCCCCATTACATCATGCTTCAGAAATGTGGAAAATGGTCCGTTTTCAAATGTTTTATTTTTGAACGTCAGTTCACATTTGTAGGTGGATCATCAGTGTTAGAGCTAAAATTAGCATGTTTAAAGTGATTTTCATGCTTCCAGGGGCTCGGGAAGTGAAATAAATACCATTTGGAGGCATTTAATGTTCGAGCAAAAACGGCTGATTTTCCACAAAAGAGATAACACCCCCCCATTACGTCATGCTTCAGAAATGTGGAAAATGGTCCGTTTTCAAATGTTTTATTTTTGAACGTCAGTTCACATTTGTAGGTGGATCATCAGTGTTAGAGCTAAAATTAGCATGTTTAAAGTGATTTTCATGCTTCCAGGGGCCCAAAACACAAGATTTATGGAATGGTTAAAAGTGCATGAAAATGGCCAATTTACTCACTCTGAGTTCTCAAAAAGGGTTTCTTCACCCCGGGAAGTTAATTAAATATCATTTGGAGGCATTTAATGTTAGAGCAAAAACGGCTGATTTTCGACAAAAGAGATAACACCCCCCCATTACGTCATGCTTCAGAAATGTGGAAAAAGGTCTGTTTTCAAATGTTTTATTTTTGAACGTCAGTTCACATTTGTAGTTGGATCATCAGTGTTAGAGCTAAAATTAGCATGTTTAAAGTGATTTTCATGCTTCCAGGGGCCCAAAACACAAGATTTATGGAATGGTTAAAAGTGCATGAAAATGGCCAATTTACTCACTCTGAGTTCTCAAAAAGGGTTTCTTCACCCCGGGAAGTTAATTAAATACCATTTGGAGGCATTTAATGTTCGAGCAAAAACGGCTGATTTTCGACAAAAGAGCTAACACCCCCCCATTACGTCATGCTTCAGAAATGTGGAAAATGGTCCGTTTTCAAATGTTTTATTTTTGAACGTCAGTTCACATTTGTAGGTGGATCATCAGTGTTAGAGCTAAAATTAGCATGTTTAAAGTGATTTTCATGCTTCCAGGGGCTCGGGAAGTTAATTAATTACCATTTGGAGGCATTTAATGTTTGAGCAAAAACGGCTGATTTTCGACAAAAGAGATAACACCCCCCCATTACGTCATGCTTCAGAAATGTGGAAAATGGTCCGTTTTCAAATGTTTTATTTTTGAACGTCAGTTCACATTTGTAGGTGGATCATCAGTGTTAGAGCTAAAATTAGCATGTTTAAAGTGATTTTCATGCTTCCAGGGGCCCAAAACACAAGATTTATGGAATGGTTAAAAGTGCATGAAAATGGCCAATTTACTCACTCTGAGTTCTCAAAAAGGGTTTCTTCACCCCGGGAAGTTAATTAAATACCATTTGGAGGCATTTAATGTTAGAGCAAAAACGGCTGATTTTCGACAAAAGAGATAACACCCCCCCATTACATCATGCTTCAGAAATGTGGAAAATGGTCCGTTTTCAAATGTTTTATTTTTGAACGTCAGTTCACATTTGTAGGTGGATCATCAGTGTTAGAGCTAAAATTAGCATGTTTAAAGTGATTTTCATGCTTCCAGGGGCTCGGGAAGTGAAATAAATACCATTTGGAGGCATTTAATGTTCGAGCAAAAACGGCTGATTTTCCACAAAAGAGATAACACCCCCCCATTACGTCATGCTTCAGAAATGTGGAAAATGGTCCGTTTTCAAATGTTTTATTTTTGAACGTCAGTTCACATTTGTAGGTGGATCATCAGTGTTAGAGCTAAAATTAGCATGTTTAAAGTGATTTTCATGCTTCCAGGGGCCCAAAACACAAGATTTATGGAATGGTTAAAAGTGCATGAAAATGGCCAATATACTCACTCTGAGTTCTCAAAAAGGGTTTCTTCACCCCGGGAAGTTAATTAAATACCATTTGGAGGCATTTAATGTTAGAGCAAAAACGGCTGATTTTCGACAAAAGAGATAACACCCCCCCATTATGTCATGCTTCAGAAATGTGGAAAATGGTCCGTTTTCAAATGTTTTATTTTTAAACGTCAGTTCACATTTGTAGGTGGATCATCAGTGTTAGAGCTAAAATTAGCATGTTTAAAGTGATTTTCATGCTTCCAGGGGCTCGGGAAGTGAAATAAATACCATTTGGAGGCATTTAATGTTCGAGCAAAAACGGCTGATTTTCCACAAAAGAGATAACACCCCCCCATTACGTCATGCTTCAGAAATGTGGAAAATGGTCCGTTTTCAAATGTTTTATTTTTGAACGTCAGTTCACATTTGTAGGTGGATCATCAGTGTTAGAGCTAAAATTAGCATGTTTAAAGTGATTTTCATGCTTCCAGGGGCCCAAAACACAAGATTTATGGAATGGTTAAAAGTGCATGAAAATGGCCAATTTACTCACTCTGAGTTCTCAAAAAGGGTTTCTTCACCCCGGGAAGTTAATTAAATACCATTTGGAGGCATTTAATGTTAGTGCAAAAACGGCTGATTTTCGACAAAAGAGATAACACCCCCCCATTACGTCATGCTTCAGAAATGTGGAAAATGGTCCGTTTTCAAATGTTTTATTTTTGAACGTCAGTTCACATTTGTAGGTGGATCATCAGTGTTAGAGCTAAAATTAGCATGTTTAAAGTGATTTTCATGCTTCCAGGGGCTCGGGAAGTTAATTAAATACCATTTGGAGGCATTTAATGTTAGAGCAAAAACGGCTGATTTTCGACAAAAGAGATAACACCCCCCAATTACGTCATGCTTCAGAAATGTGGAAAATGGTCCGTTTTCAAATGTTTTATTTTTGAACGTCAGTTCACATTTGTAGGTGGATCATCAGTGTTAGAGCTAAAATTAGCATGTTTAAAGTGATTTTCATGCTTCCAGGGGCTCGGGAAGTTAATTAAATACCATTTGGAGGCATTTAATGTTCGAGCAAAAACGGCTGATTTTCGACAAAAGAGATAACCCCCCCCATTACGTCATGCTTCAGAAATGTGGAAAATATTCTGTTTTCAAATGTTTTATTTTTGAACGTCAGTTCACATTTGTAGGTGGATCATCAGTGTTAGAGCTAAAATTAGCATGTTTAGAGTGATTTTCATGCTTCCAGGGGCCCAAAACACAAGATTTATGGAATGGTTAAAAGTGCATGAAAATGGCCAATTTACTCACTCTGAGTTCTCAAAAAGGGTTTCTTCACCCCGGGAAGTTAATTAAATACCATTTGGAGGCATTTAATGTTAGAGCAAAAACGGCTGATTTTCGACAAAAGAGATAACACCCCCCCATTACGTCATGCTTCAGAAATGTGGAAAATGGTCCGTTTTCAAATGTTTTATTTTTGAACGTCAGTTCACATTTGTAGGTGGATCATCAGTGTTAGAGCTAAAATTAGCATGTTTAAAGTGATTTTCATGCTTCCAGGGGCCCAAAACACAAGATTTATGGAATGGTTAAAAGTGCATGAAAATGGCCAATTTACTCACTCTGAGTTCTCAAAAAGGGTTTCTTCACCCCGGGAAGTTAATTAAATACCATTTGGAGGCATTTAATGTTAGAGCAAAAACGGCTGATTTTCGACAAAAGAGATAACACCCCCCCATTACGTCATGCTTCAGAAATGTGGAAAATGGTCCGTTTTCAAATGTTTTATTTTTGAACGTCAGTTCACATTTGTAGGTGGATCATCAGTGTTAGAGCTAAAATTAGCATGTTTAAAGTGATTTTCATGCTTCCAGGGGCTCGGGAAGTTAATTAAATACCATTTGGAGGCATTAATGTTCGAGCAAAAACGGCTGATTTTCGACAAAAGAGATAACACCCCCCCATTACGTCATGCTTCAGAAATGTGGAAAATGGTCCGTTTTCAAATGTTTTATTTTTGAACGTCAGTTCACATTTGTAGGTGGATCATCAGTGTTAGAGCTAAAATTAGCATGTTTAAAGTGATTTTCATGCTTTCAGGGGCCCAAAACACAAGATTTATGGAATGGTTAAAAGTGCATGAAAATGGCCAATTTACTCACTCTGAGTTCTCAAAAAGGGTTTCTTCACCCCGGGAAGTTAATTAAATACCATTTGGAGGCATTTAATGTTAGAGCAAAAACGGCTGATTTTCGACAAAAGAGATAACACCCCCCCATTACGTCATGCTTCAGAAATGTGGAAAATGGTCCGTTTTCAAATGTTTTATTTTTGAACGTCAGTTCACATTTGTAGGTGGATCATCAGTGTTAGAGCTAAAATTAGCATGTTTAAAGTGATTTTCATGCTTCCAGGGGCTCGGGAAGTTAATTAAATACCATTTGGAGGCATTTAATGTTAGAGCAAAAACGGCTGATTTTCGACAAAAGAGATAACACCCCCCAATTACGTCATGCTTCAGAAATGTGGAAAATGGTCCGTTTTCAAATGTTTTATTTTTGAACGTCAGTTCACATTTGTAGGTGGATCATCAGTGTTAGAGCTAAAATTAGCATGTTTAAAGTGATTTTCATGCTTCCAGGGGCTCGGGAAGTTAATTAAATACCATTTGGAGGCATTTAATGTTCGAGCAAAAACGGCTGATTTTCGACAAAAGAGATAACCCCCCCCATTACGTCATGCTTCAGAAATGTGGAAAATATTCTGTTTTCAAATGTTTTATTTTTGAACGTCAGTTCACATTTGTAGGTGGATCATCAGTGTTAGAGCTAAAATTAGCATGTTTAGAGTGATTTTCATGCTTCCAGGGGCCCAAAACACAAGATTTATGGAATGGTTAAAAGTGCATGAAAATGGCCAATTTACTCACTCTGAGTTCTCAAAAAGGGTTTCTTCACCCCGGGAAGTTAATTAAATACCATTTGGAGGCATTTAATGTTAGAGCAAAAACGGCTGATTTTCGACAAAAGAGATAACACCCCCCCATTACGTCATGCTTCAGAAATGTGGAAAATGGTCCGTTTTCAAATGTTTTATTTTTGAACGTCAGTTCACATTTGTAGGTGGATCATCAGTGTTAGAGCTAAAATTAGCATGTTTAAAGTGATTTTCATGCTTCCAGGGGCTCGGGAAGTTAATTAAATACCATTTGGAGGCATTAATGTTCGAGCAAAAACGGCTGATTTTCGACAAAAGAGATAACACCCCCCCATTACGTCATGCTTCAGAAATGTGGAAAATGGTCCGTTTTCAAATGTTTTATTTTTGAACGTCAGTTCACATTTGTAGGTGGATCATCAGTGTTAGAGCTAAAATTAGCATGTTTAAAGTGATTTTCATGCTTCCAGGGGCCCAAAACACAAGATTTATGGAATGGTTAAAAGTGCATGAAAATGGCCAATTTACTCACTCTGAGTTCTCAAAAAGGGTTTCTTCACCCCGGGAAGTTAATTAAATACCATTTGGAGGCATTTAATGTTCAAGCAAAAACGGCTGATTTTCGACAAAAGAGATAACACCCCCCATTACGTCATGCTTCAGAAATGTGGAAAATGGTCTGTTTTCAAATGTTTTATTTTTGAACGTCAGTTCACATTTGTAGGTGGATCATCAGTGTTAGAGCTAAAATTAGCATGTTTAAAGTGATTTTCATGCTTCCAGGGGCCCAAAACACAAGATTTATGGAATGGTTAAAAGTGCATGAAAATGGCCAATTTACTCACTCTGAGTTCTCAAAAAGGGTTTCTTCACCCCGGGAAGTTAATTAAATACCATTTGGAGGCATTTAATGTTCGAGCAAAAACGGCTGATTTTCGACAAAAGAGATAACACCCCCCCATTACGTCATGCTTCAGAAATGTGGAAAATGGTCCGTTTTCAAATGTTTTATTTTTGAACGTCAGTTCACATTTGTAGGTGGATCATCAGTGTTAGAGCTAAAATTAGCATGTTTAAAGTGATTTTCATGCTTCCAGGGGCCCAAAACACAAGATTTATGGAATGGTTAAAAGTGCATTAAAATGGCCAATTTACTCACTCTGAGTTCTCAAAAAGGGTTTCTTCACCCCGGGAAGTTAATTAAATACCATTTGGAGGCATTTAATGTTCGAGCAAAAATGGCTAATTTTCGACAAAAGAGATAACACCCCCCCATTACGTCATGCTTCAGAAATGTGGAAAATGGTCCGTTTTCAAATGTTTTATTTTTGAACGTCAGTTCACATTTGTAGGTGGATCATCAGTGTTAGAGCTAAAATTAGCATGTTTAAAGTGATTTTCATGCTTCCAGGGGCTCGGGAAGTTAATTAAATACCATTTGGAGGCATTTAATGTTCGAGCAAAAACGGCTGATTTTCCACAAAAGAGATAACACCCCCCCATTACGTCATGCTTCAGAAATGTGGAAAATGGTCCGTTTTCAAATGTTTTATTTTTGAACGTCAGTTCACATTTGTAGGTGGATCATCAGTGTTAGAGCTAAAATTAGCATGTTTAAAGTGATTTTCATGCTTCCAGGGGCCCAAAACACAAGATTTATGGAATGGTTAAAAGTGCATGAAAATGGCCAATTTACTCACTCTGAGTTCTCAAAAAGGGTTTCTTCACCCCGGGAAGTTAATTAAATATCATTTGGAGGCATTTAATGTTAGAGCAAAAACGGCTGATTTTCGACAAAAGAGATAACACCCCCCCATTACGTCATGCTTCAGAAATGTGGAAAATGGTCCGTTTTCAAATGTTTTATTTTTGAACGTCAGTTCACATTTGTAGGTGGATCATCAGTGTTAGAGCTAAAATTAGCATGTTTAAAGTGATTTTCATGCTTCCAGGGGCTCGGGAAGTTAATTAATTACCATTTGGAGGCATTTAATGTTTGAGCAAAAACGGCTGATTTTCGACAAAAGAGATAACACCCCCCCATTACGTCATGCTTCAGAAATGTGGAAAATGGTCCGTTTTCAAATGTTTTATTTTTGAACGTCAGTTCACATTTGTAGGTGGATCATCAGTGTTAGAGCTAAAATTAGCATGTTTAAAGTGATTTTCATGCTTCCAGGGGCCCAAAACACAAGATTTATGGAATGGTTAAAAGTGCATGAAAATGGCCAATTTACTCACTCTGAGTTCTCAAAAAGGGTTTCTTCACCCCGGGAAGTTAATTAAATACCATTTGGAGGCATTTAATGTTAGAGCAAAAACGGCTGATTTTCGACAAAAGAGATAACACCCCCCCATTACATCATGCTTCAGAAATGTGGAAAATGGTCCGTTTTCAAATGTTTTATTTTTGAACGTCAGTTCACATTTGTAGGTGGATCATCAGTGTTAGAGCTAAAATTAGCATGTTTAAAGTGATTTTCATGCTTCCAGGGGCTCGGGAAGTGAAATAAATACCATTTGGAGGCATTTAATGTTCGAGCAAAAACGGCTGATTTTCCACAAAAGAGATAACACCCCCCCATTACGTCATGCTTCAGAAATGTGGAAAATGGTCCGTTTTCAAATGTTTTATTTTTGAACGTCAGTTCACATTTGTAGGTGGATCATCAGTGTTAGAGCTAAAATTAGCATGTTTAAAGTGATTTTCATGCTTCCAGGGGCCCAAAACACAAGATTTATGGAATGGTTAAAAGTGCATGAAAATGGCCAATATACTCACTCTGAGTTCTCAAAAAGGGTTTCTTCACCCCGGGAAGTTAATTAAATACCATTTGGAGGCATTTAATGTTAGAGCAAAAACGGCTGATTTTCGACAAAAGAGATAACACCCCCCCATTATGTCATGCTTCAGAAATGTGGAAAATGGTCCGTTTTCAAATGTTTTATTTTTGAACGTCAGTTCACATTTGTAGGTGGATCATCAGTGTTAGAGCTAAAATTAGCATGTTTAAAGTGATTTTCATGCTTCCAGGGGCTCGGGAAGTTAATTAATTACCATTTGGAGGCATTTAATGTTTGAGCAAAAACGGCTGATTTTCGACAAAAGAGATAACACCCCCCCATTACGTCATGCTTCAGAAATGTGGAAAATGGTCCGTTTTCAAATGTTTTATTTTTGAACGTCAGTTCACATTTGTAGGTGGATCATCAGTGTTAGAGCTAAAATTAGCATGTTTAAAGTGATTTTCATGCTTCCAGGGGCCCAAAACACAAGATTTATGGAATGGTTAAAAGTGCATGAAAATGGCCAATTTACTCACTCTGAGTTCTCAAAAAGGGTTTCTTCACCCCGGGAAGTTAATTAAATACCATTTGGAGGCATTTAATGTTAGAGCAAAAACGGCTGATTTTCGACAAAAGAGATAACACCCCCCCATTACATCATGCTTCAGAAATGTGGAAAATGGTCCGTTTTCAAATGTTTTATTTTTGAACGTCAGTTCACATTTGTAGGTGGATCATCAGTGTTAGAGCTAAAATTAGCATGTTTAAAGTGATTTTCATGCTTCCAGGGGCTCGGGAAGTGAAATAAATACCATTTGGAGGCATTTAATGTTCGAGCAAAAACGGCTGATTTTCCACAAAAGAGATAACACCCCCCCATTACGTCATGCTTCAGAAATGTGGAAAATGGTCCGTTTTCAAATGTTTTATTTTTGAACGTCAGTTCACATTTGTAGGTGGATCATCAGTGTTAGAGCTAAAATTAGCATGTTTAAAGTGATTTTCATGCTTCCAGGGGCCCAAAACACAAGATTTATGGAATGGTTAAAAGTGCATGAAAATGGCCAATATACTCACTCTGAGTTCTCAAAAAGGGTTTCTTCACCCCGGGAAGTTAATTAAATACCATTTGGAGGCATTTAATGTTAGAGCAAAAACGGCTGATTTTCGACAAAAGAGATAACACCCCCCCATTATGTCATGCTTCAGAAATGTGGAAAATGGTCCGTTTTCAAATGTTTTATTTTTAAACGTCAGTTCACATTTGTAGGTGGATCATCAGTGTTAGAGCTAAAATTAGCATGTTTAAAGTGATTTTCATGCTTCCAGGGGCTCGGGAAGTGAAATAAATACCATTTGGAGGCATTTAATGTTCGAGCAAAAACGGCTGATTTTCCACAAAAGAGATAACACCCCCCCATTACGTCATGCTTCAGAAATGTGGAAAATGGTCCGTTTTCAAATGTTTTATTTTTGAACGTCAGTTCACATTTGTAGGTGGATCATCAGTGTTAGAGCTAAAATTAGCATGTTTAAAGTGATTTTCATGCTTCCAGGGGCCCAAAACACAAGATTTATGGAATGGTTAAAAGTGCATGAAAATGGCCAATTTACTCACTCTGAGTTCTCAAAAAGGGTTTCTTCACCCCGGGAAGTTAATTAAATACCATTTGGAGGCATTTAATGTTAGTGCAAAAACGGCTGATTTTCGACAAAAGAGATAACACCCCCCCATTACGTCATGCTTCAGAAATGTGGAAAATGGTCCGTTTTCAAATGTTTTATTTTTGAACGTCAGTTCACATTTGTAGGTGGATCATCAGTGTTAGAGCTAAAATTAGCATGTTTAAAGTGATTTTCATGCTTCCAGGGGCTCGGGAAGTTAATTAAATACCATTTGGAGGCATTTAATGTTAGAGCAAAAACGGCTGATTTTCGACAAAAGAGATAACACCCCCCAATTACGTCATGCTTCAGAAATGTGGAAAATGGTCCGTTTTCAAATGTTTTATTTTTGAACGTCAGTTCACATTTGTAGGTGGATCATCAGTGTTAGAGCTAAAATTAGCATGTTTAAAGTGATTTTCATGCTTCCAGGGGCTCGGGAAGTTAATTAAATACCATTTGGAGGCATTTAATGTTCGAGCAAAAACGGCTGATTTTCGACAAAAGAGATAACCCCCCCCATTACGTCATGCTTCAGAAATGTGGAAAATATTCTGTTTTCAAATGTTTTATTTTTGAACGTCAGTTCACATTTGTAGGTGGATCATCAGTGTTAGAGCTAAAATTAGCATGTTTAGAGTGATTTTCATGCTTCCAGGGGCCCAAAACACAAGATTTATGGAATGGTTAAAAGTGCATGAAAATGGCCAATTTACTCACTCTGAGTTCTCAAAAAGGGTTTCTTCACCCCGGGAAGTTAATTAAATACCATTTGGAGGCATTTAATGTTAGAGCAAAAACGGCTGATTTTCGACAAAAGAGATAACACCCCCCCATTACGTCATGCTTCAGAAATGTGGAAAATGGTCCGTTTTCAAATGTTTTATTTTTGAACGTCAGTTCACATTTGTAGGTGGATCATCAGTGTTAGAGCTAAAATTAGCATGTTTAAAGTGATTTTCATGCTTCCAGGGGCCCAAAACACAAGATTTATGGAATGGTTAAAAGTGCATGAAAATGGCCAATTTACTCACTCTGAGTTCTCAAAAAGGGTTTCTTCACCCCGGGAAGTTAATTAAATACCATTTGGAGGCATTTAATGTTAGAGCAAAAACGGCTGATTTTCGACAAAAGAGATAACACCCCCCCATTACGTCATGCTTCAGAAATGTGGAAAATGGTCCGTTTTCAAATGTTTTATTTTTGAACGTCAGTTCACATTTGTAGGTGGATCATCAGTGTTAGAGCTAAAATTAGCATGTTTAAAGTGATTTTCATGCTTCCAGGGGCTCGGGAAGTTAATTAAATACCATTTGGAGGCATTAATGTTCGAGCAAAAACGGCTGATTTTCGACAAAAGAGATAACACCCCCCCATTACGTCATGCTTCAGAAATGTGGAAAATGGTCCGTTTTCAAATGTTTTATTTTTGAACGTCAGTTCACATTTGTAGGTGGATCATCAGTGTTAGAGCTAAAATTAGCATGTTTAAAGTGATTTTCATGCTTTCAGGGGCCCAAAACACAAGATTTATGGAATGGTTAAAAGTGCATGAAAATGGCCAATTTACTCACTCTGAGTTCTCAAAAAGGGTTTCTTCACCCCGGGAAGTTAATTAAATACCATTTGGAGGCATTTAATGTTAGAGCAAAAACGGCTGATTTTCGACAAAAGAGATAACACCCCCCCATTACGTCATGCTTCAGAAATGTGGAAAATGGTCCGTTTTCAAATGTTTTATTTTTGAACGTCAGTTCACATTTGTAGGTGGATCATCAGTGTTAGAGCTAAAATTAGCATGTTTAAAGTGATTTTCATGCTTCCAGGGGCTCGGGAAGTTAATTAAATACCATTTGGAGGCATTTAATGTTAGAGCAAAAACGGCTGATTTTCGACAAAAGAGATAACACCCCCCAATTACGTCATGCTTCAGAAATGTGGAAAATGGTCCGTTTTCAAATGTTTTATTTTTGAACGTCAGTTCACATTTGTAGGTGGATCATCAGTGTTAGAGCTAAAATTAGCATGTTTAAAGTGATTTTCATGCTTCCAGGGGCTCGGGAAGTTAATTAAATACCATTTGGAGGCATTTAATGTTCGAGCAAAAACGGCTGATTTTCGACAAAAGAGATAACCCCCCCCATTACGTCATGCTTCAGAAATGTGGAAAATATTCTGTTTTCAAATGTTTTATTTTTGAACGTCAGTTCACATTTGTAGGTGGATCATCAGAGTTAGAGCTAAAATTAGCATGTTTAGAGTGATTTTCATGCTTCCAGGGGCCCAAAACACAAGATTTATGGAATGGTTAAAAGTGCATGAAAATGGCCAATTTACTCACTCTGAGTTCTCAAAAAGGGTTTCTTCACCCCGGGAAGTTAATTAAATACCATTTGGAGGCATTTAATGTTAGAGCAAAAACGGCTGATTTTCGACAAAAGAGATAACACCCCCCCATTACGTCATGCTTCAGAAATGTGGAAAATGGTCCGTTTTCAAATGTTTTATTTTTGAACGTCAGTTCACATTTGTAGGTGGATCATCAGTGTTAGAGCTAAAATTAGCATGTTTAAAGTGATTTTCATGCTTCCAGGGGCCCAAAACACAAGATTTATGGAATGGTTAAAAGTGCATGAAAATGGCCAATTTACTCACTCTGAGTTCTCAAAAAGGGTTTCTTCACCCCGGGAAGTTAATTAAATACCATTTGGAGGCATTTAATGTTAGAGCAAAAACGGCTGATTTTCGACAAAAGAGATAACACCCCCCCATTACGTCATGCTTCAGAAATGTGGAAAATGGTCCGTTTTCAAATGTTTTATTTTTGAACGTCAGTTCACATTTGTAGGTGGATCATCAGTGTTAGAGCTAAAATTAGCATGTTTAAAGTGATTTTCATGCTTCCAGGGGCTCGGGAAGTTAATTAAATACCATTTGGAGGCATTAATGTTCGAGCAAAAACGGCTGATTTTCGACAAAAGAGATAACACCCCCCCATTACGTCATGCTTCAGAAATGTGGAAAATGGTCCGTTTTCAAATGTTTTATTTTTGAACGTCAGTTCACATTTGTAGGTGGATCATCAGTGTTAGAGCTAAAATTAGCATGTTTAAAGTGATTTTCATGCTTCCAGGGGCCCAAAACACAAGATTTATGGAATGGTTAAAAGTGCATGAAAATGGCCAATTTACTCACTCTGAGTTCTCAAAAAGGGTTTCTTCACCCCGGGAAGTTAATTAAATACCATTTGGAGGCATTTAATGTTCAAGCAAAAACGGTTGATTTTCGACAAAAGAGATAACACCCCCCATTACGTCATGCTTCAGAAATGTGGAAAATGGTCTGTTTTCAAATGTTTTATTTTTGAACGTCAGTTCACATTTGTAGGTGGATCATCAGTGTTAGAGCTAAAATTAGCATGTTTAAATTGATTTTCATGCTTCCAGGGGCCCAAAACACAAGATTTATGGAATGGTTAAAAGTGCATGAAAATGGCCAATTTACTCACTCTGAGTTCTCAAAAAGGGTTTCTTCACCCCGGGAAGTTAATTAAATACCATTTGGAGGCATTTAATGTTCGAGCAAAAACGGCTGATTTTCGACAAAAGAGATAACACCCCCCCATTACGTCATGCTTCAGAAATGTGGAAAATGGTCCGTTTTCAAATGTTTTATTTTTGAACGTCAGTTCACATTTGTAGGTGGATCATCAGTGTTAGAGCTAAAATTAGCATGTTTAAAGTGATTTTCATGCTTCCAGGGGCCCAAAACACAAGATTTATGGAATGGTTAAAAGTGCATTAAAATGGCCAATTTACTCACTCTGAGTTCTCAAAAAGGGTTTCTTCACCCCGGGAAGTTAATTAAATACCATTTGGAGGCATTTAATGTTCGAGCAAAAATGGCTAATTTTCGACAAAAGAGATAACACCCCCCCATTACGTCATGCTTCAGAAATGTGGAAAATGGTCCGTTTTCAAATGTTTTATTTTTGAACGTCAGTTCACATTTGTAGGTGGATCATCAGTGTTAGAGCTAAAATTAGCATGTTTAAAGTGATTTTCATGCTTCCAGGGGCTCGGGAAGTTAATTAAATACCATTTGGAGGCATTTAATGTTCGAGCAAAAACGGCTGATTTTCCACAAAAGAGATAACACCCCCCCATTACGTCATGCTTCAGAAATGTGGAAAATGGTCCGTTTTCAAATGTTTTATTTTTGAACGTCAGTTCACATTTGTAGGTGGATCATCAGTGTTAGAGCTAAAATTAGCATGTTTAAAGTGATTTTCATGCTTCCAGGGGCCCAAAACACAAGATTTATGGAATGGTTAAAAGTGCATGAAAATGGCCAATTTACTCACTCTGAGTTCTCAAAAAGGGTTTCTTCACCCCGGGAAGTTAATTAAATATCATTTGGAGGCATTTAATGTTAGAGCAAAAACGGCTGATTTTCGACAAAAGAGATAACACCCCCCCATTACGTCATGCTTCAGAAATGTGGAAAAAGGTCCGTTTTCAAATGTTTTATTTTTGAACGTCAGTTCACATTTGTAGTTGGATCATCAGTGTTAGAGCTAAAATTAGCATGTTTAAAGTGATTTTCATGCTTCCAGGGGCCCAAAACACAAGATTTATGGAATGGTTAAAAGTGCATGAAAATGGCCAATTTACTCACTCTGAGTTCTCAAAAAGGGTTTCTTCACCCCGGGAAGTTAATTAAATACCATTTGGAGGCATTTAATGTTCGAGCAAAAACGGCTGATTTTCGACAAAAGAGCTAACACCCCCCCATTACGTCATGCTTCAGAAATGTGGAAAATGGTCCGTTTTCAAATGTTTTATTTTTGAACGTCAGTTCACATTTGTAGGTGGATCATCAGTGTTAGAGCTAAAATTAGCATGTTTAAAGTGATTTTCATGCTTCCAGGGGCTCGGGAAGTTAATTAATTACCATTTGGAGGCATTTAATGTTTGAGCAAAAACGGCTGATTTTCGACAAAAGAGATAACACCCCCCCATTACGTCATGCTTCAGAAATGTGGAAAATGGTCCGTTTTCAAATGTTTTATTTTTGAACGTCAGTTCACATTTGTAGGTGGATCATCAGTGTTAGAGCTAAAATTAGCATGTTTAAAGTGATTTTCATGCTTCCAGGGGCCCAAAACACAAGATTTATGGAATGGTTAAAAGTGCATGAAAATGGCCAATTTACTCACTCTGAGTTCTCAAAAAGGGTTTCTTCACCCCGGGAAGTTAATTAAATACCATTTGGAGGCATTTAATGTTAGAGCAAAAACGGCTGATTTTCAACAAAAGAGATAACACCCCCCCATTACATCATGCTTCAGAAATGTGGAAAATGGTCCGTTTTCAAATGTTTTATTTTTGAACGTCAGTTCACATTTGTAGGTGGATCATCAGTGTTAGAGCTAAAATTAGCATGTTTAAAGTGATTTTCATGCTTCCAGGGGCTCGGGAAGTGAAATAAATACCATTTGGAGGCATTTAATGTTCGAGCAAAAACGGTTGATTTTCCACAAAAGAGATAACACCCCCCCATTACGTCATGCTTCAGAAATGTGGAAAATGGTCCGTTTTCAAATGTTTTATTTTTGAACGTCAGTTCACATTTGTAGGTGGATCATCAGTGTTAGAGCTAAAATTAGCATGTTTAAAGTGATTTTCATGCTTCCAGGGGCCCAAAACACAAGATTTATGGAATGGTTAAAAGTGCATGAAAATGGCCAATATACTCACTCTGAGTTCTCAAAAAGGGTTTCTTCACCCCGGGAAGTTAATTAAATACCATTTGGAGGCATTTAATGTTAGAGCAAAAACGGCTGATTTTCGACAAAAGAGATAACACCCCCCCATTATGTCATGCTTCAGAAATGTGGAAAATGGTCCGTTTTCAAATGTTTTATTTTTAAACGTCAGTTCACATTTGTAGGTGGATCATCAGTGTTAGAGCTAAAATTAGCATGTTTAAAGTGATTTTCATGCTTCCAGGGGCTCGGGAAGTGAAATAAATACCATTTGGAGGCATTTAATGTTCGAGCAAAAACGGCTGATTTTCCACAAAAGAGATAACACCCCCCCATTACGTCATGCTTCAGAAATGTGGAAAATGGTCCGTTTTCAAATGTTTTATTTTTGAACGTCAGTTCACATTTGTAGGTGGATCATCAGTGTTAGAGCTAAAATTAGCATGTTTAAAGTGATTTTCATGCTTCCAGGGGCCCAAAACACAAGATTTATGGAATGGTTAAAAGTGCATGAAAATGGCCAATTTGCTCACTCTGAGTTCTCAAAAAGGGTTTCTTCACCCCGGGAAGTTAATTAAATACCATTTGGAGGCATTTAATGTTCAAGCAAAAACGGCTGATTTTCGACAAAAGAGATAACACCCCCCATTACGTCATGCTTCAGAAATGTGGAAAATGGTCTGTTTTCAAATGTTTTATTTTTGAACGTCAGTTCACATTTGTAGGTGGATCATCAGTGTTAGAGCTAAAATTAGCATGTTTAAAGTGATTTTCATGCTTCCAGGGGCCCAAAACACAAGATTTATGGAATGGTTAAAAGTGCATGAAAATGGCCAATTTACTCACTCTGAGTTCTCAAAAAGGGTTTCTTCACCCCGGGAAGTTAATTAAATACCATTTGGAGGCATTTAATGTTCGAGCAAAAACGGCTGATTTTCGACAAAAGAGATAACACCCCCCCATTACGTCATGCTTCAGAAATGTGGAAAATGGTCCGTTTTCAAATGTTTTATTTTTGAACGTCAGTTCACATTTGTAGGTGGATCATCAGTGTTAGAGCTAAAATTAGCATGTTTAAAGTGATTTTCATGCTTCCAGGGGCCCAAAACACAAGATTTATGGAATGGTTAAAAGTGCATTAAAATGGCCAATTTACTCACTCTGAGTTCTCAAAAAGGGTTTCTTCACCCCGGGAAGTTAATTAAATACCATTTGGAGGCATTTAATGTTCGAGCAAAAATGGCTAATTTTCGACAAAAGAGATAACACCCCCCCATTACGTCATGCTTCAGAAATGTGGAAAATGGTCCGTTTTCAAATGTTTTATTTTTGAACGTCAGTTCACATTTGTAGGTGGATCATCAGTGTTAGAGCTAAAATTAGCATGTTTAAAGTGATTTTCATGCTTCCAGGGGCTCGGGAAGTTAATTAAATACCATTTGGAGGCATTTAATGTTCGAGCAAAAACGGCTGATTTTCCACAAAAGAGATAACACCCCCCCATTACGTCATGCTTCAGAAATGTGGAAAATGGTCCGTTTTCAAATGTTTTATTTTTGAACGTCAGTTCACATTTGTAGGTGGATCATCAGTGTTAGAGCTAAAATTAGCATGTTTAAAGTGATTTTCATGCTTCCAGGGGCCCAAAACACAAGATTTATGGAATGGTTAAAAGTGCATGAAAATGGCCAATTTACTCACTCTGAGTTCTCAAAAAGGGTTTCTTCACCCCGGGAAGTTAATTAAATATCATTTGGAGGCATTTAATGTTAGAGCAAAAACGGCTGATTTTCGACAAAAGAGATAACACCCCCCCATTACGTCATGCTTCAGAAATGTGGAAAAAGGTCCGTTTTCAAATGTTTTATTTTTGAACGTCAGTTCACATTTGTAGTTGGATCATCAGTGTTAGAGCTAAAATTAGCATGTTTAAAGTGATTTTCATGCTTCCAGGGGCCCAAAACACAAGATTTATGGAATGGTTAAAAGTGCATGAAAATGGCCAATTTACTCACTCTGAGTTCTCAAAAAGGGTTTCTTCACCCCGGGAAGTTAATTAAATACCATTTGGAGGCATTTAATGTTCGAGCAAAAACGGCTGATTTTCGACAAAAGAGCTAACACCCCCCCATTACGTCATGCTTCAGAAATGTGGAAAATGGTCCGTTTTCAAATGTTTTATTTTTGAACGTCAGTTCACATTTGTAGGTGGATCATCAGTGTTAGAGCTAAAATTAGCATGTTTAAAGTGATTTTCATGCTTCCAGGGGCTCGGGAAGTTAATTAATTACCATTTGGAGGCATTTAATGTTTGAGCAAAAACGGCTGATTTTCGACAAAAGAGATAACACCCCCCCATTACGTCATGCTTCAGAAATGTGGAAAATGGTCCGTTTTCAAATGTTTTATTTTTGAACGTCAGTTCACATTTGTAGGTGGATCATCAGTGTTAGAGCTAAAATTAGCATGTTTAAAGTGATTTTCATGCTTCCAGGGGCCCAAAACACAAGATTTATGGAATGGTTAAAAGTGCCTGAAAATGGCCAATTTACTCACTCTGAGTTCTCAAAAAGGGTTTCTTCACCCCGGGAAGTTAATTAAATACCATTTGGAGGCATTTAATGTTAGAGCAAAAACGGCTGATTTTCGACAAAAGAGATAACACCCCCCCATTACATCATGCTTCAGAAATGTGGAAAATGGTCCGTTTTCAAATGTTTTATTTTTGAACGTCAGTTCACATTTGTAGGTGGATCATCAGTGTTAGAGCTAAAATTAGCATGTTTAAAGTGATTTTCATGCTTCCAGGGGCTCGGGAAGTGAAATAAATACCATTTGGAGGCATTTAATGTTCGAGCAAAAACGGCTGATTTTCCACAAAAGAGATAACACCCCCCCATTACGTCATGCTTCAGAAATGTGGAAAATGGTCCGTTTTCAAATGTTTTATTTTTGAACGTCAGTTCACATTTGTAGGTGGATCATCAGTGTTAGAGCTAAAATTAGCATGTTTAAAGTGATTTTCATGCTTCCAGGGGCCCAAAACACAAGATTTATGGAATGGTTAAAAGTGCATGAAAATGGCCAATATACTCACTCTGAGTTCTCAAAAAGGGTTTCTTCACCCCGGGAAGTTAATTAAATACCATTTGGAGGCATTTAATGTTAGAGCAAAAACGGCTGATTTTCGACAAAAGAGATAACACCCCCCCATTATGTCATGCTTCAGAAATGTGGAAAATGGTCCGTTTTCAAATGTTTTATTTTTAAACGTCAGTTCACATTTGTAGGTGGATCATCAGTGTTAGAGCTAAAATAAGCATGTTTAAAGTGATTTTCATGCTTCCAGGGGCTCGGGAAGTGAAATAAATACCATTTGGAGGCATTTAATGTTCGAGCAAAAACGGCTGATTTTCCACAAAAGAGATAACACCCCCCCATTACGTCATGCTTCAGAAATGTGGAAAATGGTCCGTTTTCAAATGTTTTATTTTTGAACGTCAGTTCACATTTGTAGGTGGATCATCAGTGTTAGAGCTAAAATTAGCATGTTTAAAGTGATTTTCATGCTTCCAGGGGCCCAAAACACAAGATTTATGGAATGGTTAAAAGTGCATGAAAATGGCCAATTTACTCACTCTGAGTTCTCAAAAAGGGTTTCTTCACCCCGGGAAGTTAATTAAATACCATTTGGAGGCATTTAATGTGAGAGCAAAAACGGCTGATTTTCGACAAAAGAGATAACACCCCCCCATTACGTCATGCTTCAGAAATGTGGAAAATAGTCCGTTTTCAAATGTTTTATTTTTGAACGTCAGTTCACATTTGTAGGTGGATCATTAGTGTTAGAGCTAAAATTAGCATGTTTAAAGTGATTTTCATGCTTCCAGGGGCTCGGGAAGTTAATTAAATACCATTTGGAGGCATTTAATGTTAGAGCAAAAACGGCTGATTTTCGACAAAAGAGATAACACCCCCCAATTACGTCATGCTTCAGAAATGTGGAAAATGGTCAGTTTTCAAATGTTTTATTTTTGAACGTCAGTTCACATTTGTAGGTGGATCATCAGTGTTAGAGCTAAAATTAGCATGTTTAAAGTGATTTTCATGCTTCCAGGGGCTCGGGAAGTTAATTAAATACCATTTGGAGGCATTTAATGTTCGAGCAAAAACGGCTGATTTTCGACAAAAGAGATAACACCCCCCCATTACGTCATGCTTCAGAAATGTGGAAAATATTCCGTTTTCAAATGTTTTATTTTTGAACGTCAGTTCACATTTGTAGGTGGATCATCAGTGTTAGAGCTAAAATTAGCATGTTTAAAGTGATTTTCATGCTTCCAGGGGCCCAAAACACAAGATTTATGGAATGGTTAAAAGTGCATGAAAATGGCCAATTTACTCACTCTGAGTTCTCAAAAAGGGTTTCTTCACCCCGGGAAGTTAATTAAATACCATTTGGAGGCATTTAATGTTAGAGCAAAAACGGCTGATTTTCGACAAAAGAGATAACACCCCCCCATTACGTCATGCTTCAGAAATGTGGAAAATGGTCCGTTTTCAAATGTTTTATTTTTGAACGTCAGTTCACATTTGTAGGTGGATCATCAGTGTTAGAGCTAAAATTAGCATGTTTAAAGTGATTTTCATGCTTCCAGGGGCTCGGGAAGTTAATTAAATACCATTTGGAGGCATTTAATGTTCGAGCAAAAACGGCTGATTTTCGACAAAAGAGATAACACCCCCCCATTACGTCATGCTTCAGAAATGTGGAAAATGGTCCGTTTTCAAATGTTTTATTTTTGAACGTCAGTTCAAATTTGTAGGTGGATCATCAGTGTTAGAGCTAAAATTAGCATGTTTAAAGTGATTTTCATGCTTCCAGGGGCCCAAAACACAAGATTTATGGAATGGTTAAAAGTGCATGAAAATGGCCAATTTACTCACTCTGAGTTCTCAAAAAGGGTTTCTTCACCCCGGGAAGTTAATTAAATACCATTTGGAGGCATTTAATGTTCGAGCAAAAACGGCTGATTTTCGACAAAAGAGATAACACCCCCACATTACGTCATGCTTCAGAAATGTGGAAAATGGTCCGTTTTCAAATGTTTTATTTTTGAACGTCAGTTCACATTTGTAGGTGGATCATCAGTGTTAGAGCTAAAATTAGCATGTTTAAAGTGATTTTCATGCTTCCAGGGGCCCAAAACACAAGATTTATGGAATGGTTAAAAGTGCATGAAAATGGCCAATTTACTCACTCTGAGTTCTCAAAAAGGGTTTCTTCACCCCGGGAAGTTAATTAAATACCATTTGGAGGCATTTAATGTTAGAGCAAAAACGGCTGATTTTCGACAAAAGAGATAACACCCCCCCCATTACGTCATGCTTCAGAAATGTGGAAAATGGTCCGTTTTCAAATGTTTTATTTTTGAACGTCAGTTCACATTTGTAGGTGGATCATCAGTGTTAGAGCTAAAATTAGCATGTTTAAAGTGATTTTCATGCTTCCAGGGGCTCGGGAAGTTAATTAAATACCATTTGGAGGCATTAATGTTCGAGCAAAAACGGCTGATTTTCGACAAAAGAGATAACACCCCCCCATTACGTCATGCTTCAGAAATGTGGAAAATGGTCCGTTTTCAAATGTTTTATTTTTGAACGTCAGTTCACATTTGTAGGTGGATCATCAGTGTTAGAGCTAAAATTAGCATTTTTAAAGTGATTTTCATGCTTCCAGGGGCCCAAAACACAAGATTTATGGAATGGTTAAAAGTGCATGAAAATGGCCAATTTACTCACTCTGAGTTCTCAAAAAGGGTTTCTTCACCCCGGGAAGTTAATTAAATACCATTTGGAGGCATTTAATGTTCAAGCAAAAACGGCTGATTCTCGACAAAAGAGATAACACCCCCCATTACGTCATGCTTCAAAAATGTGGAAAATGGTCTGTTTTCAAATGTTTTATTTTTGAACGTCAGTTCACATTTGTAGGTGGATCATCAGTGTTAGAGCTAAAATTAGCATGTTTAAAGTGATTTTCATGCTTCCAGGGGCCCAAAACACAAGATTTATGGAATGGTTAAAAGTGCATGAAAATGGCCAATTTACTCACTCTGAGTTCTCAAAAAGGGTTTCTTCACCCCGGGAAGTTAATTAAATACCATTTGGAGGCATTTAATGTTCGAGCAAAAACGGCTGATTTTCGACAAAAGAGATAACACCCCCCCATTACGTCATGCTTCAGAAATGTGGAAAATGGTCCGTTTTCAAATGTTTTATTTTTGAACGTCAGTTCACATTTGTAGGTGGATCATCAGTGTTAGAGCTAAAATTAGCATGTTTAAAGTGATTTTCATGCTTCCAGGGGCTCGGGAAGTTAATTAAATACCATTTGGAGGCATTTAATGTTCGAGCAAAAACGGCTGATTTTCGACAAAAGAGATAACACCCCCCCATTACGTCATGCTTCAGAAATGTGGAAAATGGTCCGTTTTCAAATGTTTTATTTTTGAACGTCAGTTCACATTTGTAGGTGGATCATCAGTGTTAGAGCTAAAATTAGCATGTTTAAAGTGATTTTCATGCTTCCAGGGGCTCGGGAAGTTAATTAAATACCATTTGGAGGCATTTAATGTTCGAGCAAAAACGGCTGATTTTCCACAAAAGAGATAACACCCCCCCATTACGTCATGCTTCAGAAATGTGGAAAATGGTCCGTTTTCAAATGTTTTATTTTTGAACGTCAGTTCACATTTGTAGGTGGATCATCAGTGTTAGAGCTAAAATTAGCATGTTTAAAGTGATTTTCATGCTTCCAGGGGCTCGGGAAGTTAATTAAATACCATTTGGAGGCATTTAATGTTCGAGCAAAAACGGCTGATTTTCCACAAAAGAGATAACACCCCCCCATTACGTCATGCTTCAGAAATGTGGAAAATGGTCCGTTTTCAAATGTTTTATTTTTGAACGTCAGTTCACATTTGTAGGTGGATCATCAGTGTTAGAGCTAAAATTAGCATGTTTAAAGTGATTTTCATGCTTCCAGGGGCTCGGGAAGTTAATTAAATACCATTTGGAGGCATTTAATGTTCGAGCAAAAACGGCTGATTTTCGACAAAAGAGATAACACCCCCCCATTATGTCATGCTTCAGAAATGTGGAAAATGGTCCGTTTTCAAATGTTTTATTTTTGAACGTCAGTTCACATTTGTAGGTGGATCATCAGTGTTAGAGCTAAAATTAGCATGTTTAAAGTGATTTTCATGCTTCCAGGGGCTCGGGAAGTTAATTAAATACCATTTGGAGGCATTTAATGTTCGAGCAAAAACGGCTGATTTTCGACAAAAGAGATAACACCCCCCCATTACGTCATGCTTCAGAAATGTGGAAAATATTCCGTTTTCAAATGTTTTATTTTTGAACGTCAGTTCACATTTGTAGGTGGATCATCAGTGTTAGAGCTAAAATTAGCATGTTTAAAGTGATTTTCATGCTTCCAGGGGCCCAAAACACAAGATTTATGGAATGGTTAAAAGTGCATGAAAATGGCCAATTTACTCACTCTGAGTTCTCAAAAAGGGTTTCTTCACCCCGGGAAGTTAATTAAATACCATTTGGAGGCATTTAATGTTAGAGCAAAAACGGCTGATTTTCGACAAAAGAGATAACACCCCCCCCATTACGTCATGCTTCAGAAATGTGGAAAATGGTCCGTTTTCAAATGTTTTATTTTTGAACGTCAGTTCACATTTGTAGGTGGATCATCAGTGTTAGAGCTAAAATTAGCATGCTTAAAGTGATTTTCATGCTTCCAGGGGCTCGGGAAGTTAATTAAATACCATTTGGAGGCATTAATGTTCGAGCAAAAACGGCTGATTTTCGACAAAAGAGATAACACCCCCCCATTACGTCATGCTTCAGAAATGTGGAAAATGGTCCGTTTTCAAATGTTTTATTTTTGAACGTCAGTTCACATTTGTAGGTGGATCATCAGTGTTAGAGCTAAAATTAGCATTTTTAAAGTGATTTTCATGCTTCCAGGGGCCCAAAACACAAGATTTATGGAATGGTTAAAAGTGCATGAAAATGGCCAATTTACTCACTCTGAGTTCCCAAAAAGGGTTTCTTCACCCCGGGAAGTTAATTAAATACCATTTGGAGGCATTTAATGTTCAAGCAAAAACGGCTGATTCTCGACAAAAGAGATAACACCCCCCATTACGTCATGCTTCAGAAATGTGGAAAATGGTCTGTTTTCAAATGTTTTATTTTTGAACGTCAGTTCACATTTGTAGGTGGATCATCAGTGTTAGAGCTAAAATTAGCATGTTTAAAGTGATTTTCATGCTTCCAGGGGCCCAAAACACAAGATTTATGGAATGGTTAAAAGTGCATGAAAATGGCCAATTTACTCACTCTGAGTTCTCAAAAAGGGTTTCTTCACCCCGGGAAGTTAATTAAATACCATTTGGAGGCATTTAATGTTCGAGCAAAAACGGCTGATTTTCGACAAAAGAGATAACACCCCCCCATTACGTCATGCTTCAGAAATGTGGAAAATGGTCCGTTTTCAAATGTTTTATTTTTGAACGTCAGTTCACATTTGTAGGTGGATCATCAGTGTTAGAGCTAAAATTAGCATGTTTAAAGTGATTTTCATGCTTCCAGGGGCTCGGGAAGTTAATTAAATACCATTTGGAGGCATTTAATGTTCGAGCAAAAACGGCTGATTTTCGACAAAAGAGATAACACCCCCCCATTACGTCATGCTTCAGAAATGTGGAAAATGGTCCGTTTTCAAATGTTTTATTTTTGAACGTCAGTTCACATTTGTAGGTGGATCATCAGTGTTAGAGCTAAAATTAGCATGTTTAAAGTGATTTTCATGCTTCCAGGGGCTCGGGAAGTTAATTAAATACCATTTGGAGGCATTTAATGTTCGAGCAAAAACGGCTGATTTTCCACAAAAGAGATAACACCCCCCCATTACGTCATGCTTCAGAAATGTGGAAAATGGTCCGTTTTCAAATGTTTTATTTTTGAACGTCAGTTCACATTTGTAGGTGGATCATCAGTGTTAGAGCTAAAATTAGCATGTTTAAAGTGATTTTCATGCTTCCAGGGGCTCGGGAAGTTAATTAAATACCATTTGGAGGCATTTAATGTTCGAGCAAAAACGGCTGATTTTCAACAAAAGAGATAACACCCCCCCATTACGTCATGCTTCAGAAATGTGGAAAATGGTCCGTTTTCAAATGTTTTATTTTTGAACGTCAGTTCACATTTGTAGGTGGATCATCAGTGTTAGAGCTAAAATTAGCATGTTTAAAGTGATTTTCATGCTTCCAGGGGCCCAAAACACAAGATTAATGGAATGGTTAAAAGTGCATGAAAATGGCCAATTTACTCACTCTGAGTTCTCAAAAAGGGTTTCTTCACCCCGGGAAGTTAATTAAATACCATTTGGAGGCATTTAATGTTAGAGCAAAAACGGCTGATTTTCGACAAAAGAGATAACACCCCCCATTACGTCATGCTTCAGAAATGTGGAAAATGGTCCGTTTTCAAATGTTTTATTTTTGAACGTCAGTTCACATTTGTAGGTGGATCATCAGTGTTAGAGCTAAAATTAGCATTTTTAAAGTGATTTTCATGCTTCCAGGGGCCCAAAACACAAGATTTATGGAATGGTTAAAAGTGCATGAAAATGGCCAATTTACTCACTCTGAGTTCTCAAAAAGGGTTTCTTCACCCCGGGAAGTTAATTAAATACCATTTGGAGGCATTTAATGTTCAAGCAAAAACGGCTGATTCTCGACAAAAGAGATAACACCCCCCATTACGTCATGCTTCAGAAATGTGGAAAATGGTCTGTTTTCAAATGTTTTATTTTTGAACGTCAGTTCACATTTGTAGGTGGATCATCAGTGTTAGAGCTAAAATTAGCATGTTTAAAGTGATTTTCATGCTTCCAGGGGCCCAAACACAAGATTTATGGAATGGTTAAAAGTGCATGAAAATGGCCAATTTACTCACTCTGAGTTCTCAAAAAGGGTTTCTTCACCCCGGGAAGTTAATTAAATACCATTTGGAGGCATTTAATGTTCGAGCAAAAACGGCTGATTTTCGACAAAAGAGATAACACCCCCCCATTACGTCATGCTTCAGAAATGTGGAAAATGGTCCGTTTTCAAATGTTTTATTTTTGAACGTCAGTTCACATTTGTAGGTGGATCATCAGTGTTAGAGCTAAAATTAGCATGTTTAAAGTGATTTTCATGCTTCCAGGGGCCCAAAACACAAGATTTATGGAATGGTTAAAAGTGCATGAAAATGGCCAATTTACTCACTCTGAGTTCTCAAAAAGGGTTTCTTCACCCCGGGAAGTTAATTAAATACCATTTGGAGGCATTTAATGTTCGAGCAAAAACGGCTGATTTTCGACAAAAGAGATAACACCCCCCCATTACGTCATGCTTCAGAAATGTGGAAAATGGTCCGTTTTCAAATGTTTTATTTTTGAACGTCAGTTCACATTTGTAGGTGGATCATCAGTGTTAGAGCTAAAATTTGCATGTTTAAAGTGATTTTCATGCTTCCAGGGGCTCGGGAAGTTAATTAAATACCATTTGGAGGCATTTAATGTTCGAGCAAAAACGGCTGATTTTCGACAAAAGAGATAACACCCCCCCATTACGTCATGCTTCAGAAATGTGGAAAATGGTCCGTTTTCAAATGTTTTATTTTTGAACGTCAGTTCACATTTGTAGGTGGATCATCAGTGTTAGAGCTAAAATTAGCATGTTTAAAGTGATTTTCATGCTTCCAGGGGCTCGGGAAGTTAATTAAATACCATTTGGAGGCATTTAATGTTCGAGCAAAAACGGCTGATTTTCGACAAAAGAGATAACACCCCCCATTACGTCATGCTTCAGAAATGTGGAAAATGGTCCGTTTTCAAATGTTTTATTTTTGAACGTCAGTTCACATTTGTAGGTGGATCATCAGTGTTAGAGCTAAAATTAGCATGTTTAAAGTGATTTTCATGCTTCCAGGGGCTCGGGAAGTTAATTAAATACCATTTGGAGGCATTTAATGTTCGAGCAAAAACGGCTGATTTTCCACAAAAGAGATAACACCCCCCCATTACGTCATGCTTCAGAAATGTGGAAAATGGTCCGTTTTCAAATGTTTTATTTTTGAACGTCAGTTCACATTTGTAGGTGGATCATCAGTGTTAGAGCTAAAATTAGCATGTTTAAAGAGATTTTCATGCTTCCAGGGGCTCGGGAAGTTAATTAAATACCATTTGGAGGCATTTAATGTTCGAGCAAAAACGGCTGATTTTCGACAAAAGAGATAACACCCCCCCATTACGTCATGCTTCAGAAATGTGGAAAATGGTCCGTTTTCAAATGTTTTATTTTTGAACGTCAGTTCACATTTGTAGGTGGATCATCAGTGTTAGAGCTAAAATTAGCATGTTTAAAGTGATTTTCATGCTTCCAGGGGCTCGGGAAGTTAATTAAATACCATTTGGAGGCATTTAATGTTCGAGCAAAAACGGCTGATTTTTGACAAAAGAGATAACACCCCCCCATTACGTCATGCTTCAGAAATGTGGAAAATGGTCCGTTTTCAAATGTTTTATTTTTGAACGTCAGTTCACATTTGTAGGTGGATCATCAGTGTTAGAGCTAAAATTAGCATGTTTAAAGTGATTTTCATGCTTCCAGGGGCCCAAAACACAAGATTTATGGAATGGTTAAAAGTGCATGAAAATGGCCAATTTACTCACTCTGAGTTCTCAAAAAGGGTTTCTTCACCCCGGGAAGTTAATTAAATACCATTTGGAGGCATTTAATGTTAGAGCAAAAACGGCTGATTTTCGACAAAAGAGATAACACCCCCCATTACGTCATGCTTCAGAAATGTGGAAAATGGTCCGTTTTCAAATGTTTTATTTTTGAACGTCAGTTCACATTTGTAGGTGGATCATCAGTGTTAGAGCTAAAATTAGCATTTTTAAAGTGATTTTCATGCTTCCAGGGGCCCAAAACACAAGATTTATGGAATGGTTAAAAGTGCATGAAAATGGCCAATTTACTCACTCTGAGTTCTCAAAAAGGGTTTCTTCACCCCGGGAAGTTAATTAAATACCATTTGGAGGCATTTAATGTTCAAGCAAAAACGGCTGATTCTCGACAAAAGAGATAACACCCCCCATTACGTCATGCTTCAGAAATGTGGAAAATGGTCTGTTTTCAAATGTTTTATTTTTGAAAGTCAGTTCACATTTGTAGGTGGATCATCAGTGTTAGAGCTAAAATTAGCATGTTTAAAGTGATTTTCATGCTTCCAGGGGCCCAAAACACAAGATTTATGGAATGGTTAAAAGTGCATGAAAATGGCCAATTTACTCACTCTGAGTTCTCAAAAAGGGTTTCTTCACCCCGGGAAGTTAATTAAATACCATTTGGAGGCATTTAATGTTCGAGCAAAAACGGCTGATTTTCGACAAAAGAGATAACACCCCCCCATTACGTCATGCTTCAGAAATGTGGAAAATGGTCCGTTTTCAAATGTTTTATTTTTGAACGTCAGTTCACATTTGTAGGTGGAATCATCAGTGTTAGAGCTAAAATTAGCATGTTTAAAGTGATTTTCATGCTTCCAGGGGCTCGGGAAGTTAATTAAATACCATTTGGAGGCATTTAATGTTCGAGCAAAAACGGCTGATTTTCCACAAAAGAGATAACACCCCCCCATTACGTCATGCTTCAGAAATGTGGAAAATGGTCCGTTTTCAAATGTTTTATTTTTGAACGTCAGTTCACATTTGTAGGTGGATCATCAGTGTTAGAGCTAAAATTAGCATGTTTAAAGAGATTTTCATGCTTCCAGGGGCTCGGGAAGTTAATTAAATACCATTTGGAGGCATTTAATGTTCGAGCAAAAACGGCTGATTTTCGACAAAAGAGATAACACCCCCCCATTACGTCATGCTTCAGAAATGTGGAAAATGGTCCGTTTTCAAATGTTTTATTTTTGAACGTCAGTTCACATTTGTAGGTGGATCATCAGTGTTAGAGCTAAAATTAGCATGTTTAAAGTGATTTTCATGCTTCCAGGGGCTCGGGAAGTTAATTAAATACCATTTGGAGGCATTTAATGTTCGAGCAAAAACGGATGATTTTCGACAAAAGAGATAACACCCCCCCATTACGTCATGCTTCAGAAATGTGGAAAATGGTCCGTTTTCAAATGTTTTATTTTTGAACGTCAGTTCACATTTGTAGGTGGATCATCAGTGTTAGAGCTAAAATTAGCATGTTTAAAGTGATTTTCATGCTTCCAGGGGCCCAAAACACAAGATTTATGGAATGGTTAAAAGTGCATGAAAATGGCCAATTTACTCACTCTGAGTTCTCAAAAAGGGTTTCTTCACCCCGGGAAGTTAATTAAATACCATTTGGAGGCATTTAATGTTAGAGCAAAAACGGCTGATTTTCGACAAAAGAGATAACACCCCCCATTACGTCATGCTTCAGAAATGTGGAAAATGGTCCGTTTTCAAATGTTTTATTTTTGAACGTCAGTTCACATTTGTAGGTGGATCATCAGTGTTAGAGCTAAAATTAGCATGTTTAAAGTGATTTTCATGCTTCCAGGGGCCCAAAACACAAGATTTATGGAATGGTTAAAAGTGCATGAAAATGGCCAATTTACTCACTCTGAGTTCTCAAAAAGGGTTTCTTCACCCCGGGAAGTTGATTAAATACCATTTGGAGGCATTTAATGTTAGAGCAACAACGGCTGATTTTCGACAAAAGAGATAACACCCCCCCATTACGTCATGCTTCAGAAATGTGGAAAATGGTCCGTTTTCAAATGTTTTATTTTTGAACGTCAGTTCACATTTGTAGGTGGATCATCAGTGTTAGAGCTAAAATTAGCATGTTTAAAGTGATTTTCATGCTTCCAGGGGCTCGGGAAGTTAATTAAATACCATTTGGAGGCATTTAATGTTCGAGCAAAAACGGCTGATTTTCGACAAAAGAGATAACACCCCCTTATTACGTCATGCTTCAGAAATGTGGAAAATGGTCCGTTTTCAAATGTTTTATTTTTGAACGTCAGTTCACATTTGTAGGTGGATCATCAGTGTTAGAGCTAAAATTAGCATGTTTAAAGTGATTTTCATGCTTCCAGGGGCTCGGGGAGTTAATTAAATACCATTTGGAGGCATTTAATGTTCGAGCAAAAACGGCTGATTTTCGACAAAAGAGATAACACCCCCCATTACGTCATGCTTCAGAAATGTGGAAAATGGTCCGTTTTCAAATGTTTTATTTTTGAACGTCAGTTCACATTTGTAGGTGGATCATCAGTGTTAGAGCTAAAATTAGCATGTTTAAAGTGATTTTCATGCTTCCAGGGGCCCAAAACACAAGATTTATGGAATGGTTAAAAGTGCATGAAAATGGCCAATTTACTCACTCTGAGTTCTCAAAAAGGGTTTCTTCACCCCGGGAAGTTTATTAAATACCATTTGGAGGCATTTAATGTTAGAGCAAAAACGGCTGATTTTCGACAAAAGAGATAACACCCCCCCCATTACGTCATGCTTCAGAAATGTGGAAAATGGTCCGTTTTCAAATGTTTTATTTTTGAACGTCAGTTCACATTTGTAGGTGGATCATCAGTGTTAGAGCTAAAATTAGCATGTTTAAAGTGATTTTCATGCTTCCAGGGGCCCAAAACACAAGATTTATGGAATGGTTAAAAGTGCATGAAAATGGCCAATTTACTCACTCTGAGTTCTCAAAAAGGGTTTCTTCACCCCGGGAAGTTAATTAAATACCATTTGGAGGCATTTAATGTTCGAGCAAAAACGGCTGATTTTCGACAAAAGAGATAACACCCCCCCATTACGTCATGCTTCAGAAATGTGGAAAATGGTCCGTTTTCAAATGTTTTATTTTTGAACGTCAGTTCACATTTGTAGGTGGATCATCAGTGTTAGAGCTAAAATTAGCATGTTTAAAGTGATTTTCATGCTTCCAGGGGCTCGGGAAGTTAATTAAATACCATTTGGAGGCATTTAATGTTCGAGCAAAAACGGCTGATTTTCGACAAAAGAGATAACACCCCCCCATTACGTCATGCTTCAGAAATGTGGAAAATGGTCCGTTTTCAAATGTTTTATTTTTGAACGTCAGTTCACATTTGTAGGTGGATCATCAGTGTTAGAGCTAAAATTAGCATGTTTAAAGTGATTTTCATGCTTCCAGGGGCTCGGGAAGTTAATTAAATACCATTTGGAGGCATTTAATGTTCGAGCAAAAACGGCTGATTTTCGACAAAAGAGATAACACCCCCCATTACGTCATGCTTCAGAAATGTGGAAAATGGTCCGTTTTCAAATGTTTTATTTTTGAACGTCAGTTCACATTTGTAGGTGGATCATCAGTGTTAGAGCTAAAATTAGCATGTTTAAAGTGATTTTCATGCTTCCAGGGGCCCAAAACACAAGATTTATGGAATGGTTAAAAGTGCATGAAAATGGCCAATTTACTCACTCTGAGTTCTCAAAAAGGGTTTCTCCACCCCGGGAAGTTAATTAAATACCATTTGGAGGCATTTAATGTTAGAGCAAAAACGGCTGATTTTCGACAAAAGAGATAACACCCCCCCATTACGTCATGCTTCAGAAATGTGGAAAATGGTCCGTTTTCAAATGTTTTATTTTTGAACGTCAGTTCACATTTGTAGGTGGATCATCAGTGTTAGAGCTAAAATTAGCATGTTTAAAGTGATTTTCATGCTTCCAGGGGCTCGGGAAGTTAATTAAATACCATTTGGAGGCATTTATTGTTCGAGCAAAAACGGCTGATTTTCGACAAAAGAGATAACACCCCCTTATTACGTCATGCTTCAGAAATGTGGAAAATGGTCCGTTTTCAAATGTTTTATTTTTGAACGTCAGTTCACATTTGTAGGTGGATCATCAGTGTTAGAGCTAAAATTAGCATGTTTAAAGTGATTTTCATGCTTCCAGGGGCTCGGGAAGTTAATTAAATACCATTTGGAGGCATTTAATGTTCGAGCAAAAACTGCTGATTTTCGACAAAAGAGATAACACCCCCCCATTACGTCATGCTTCAGAAATGTGGAAAATGGTCCGTTTTCAAATGTTTTATTTTTGAACGTCAGTTCACATTTGTAGGTGGATCATCAGTGTTAGAGCTAAAATTAGCATGTTTAAAGTGATTTTCATGCTTCCAGGGGCCCAAAACACAAGATTTATGGAATGGTTAAAAGTGCATGAAAATGGCCAATTTACTCACTCTGAGTTCTCAAAAAGGGTTTCTTCACCCCGGGAAGTTAATTAAATACCATTTGGAGGCATTTAATGTTAGAGCAAAAACGGCTGATTTTCGACAAAAGAGATAACACCCCCCCCCATTACGTCATGCTTCAGAAATGTGGAAAATGGTCCGTTTTCAAATGTTTTATTTTTGAACGTCAGTTCACATTTGTAGGTGGATCATCAGTGTTAGAGCTAAAATTAGCATGTTTAAAATGATTTTCATGCTTCCAGGGGCCCAAAACACAAGATTTATGGAATGGTTAAAAGTGCATGAAAATGGCCAATTTACTCACTCTGAGTTCTCAAAAAGGGTTTCTTCACCCCGGGAAGTTAATTAAATACCATTTGGAGGCATTTAATGTTCGAGCAAAAACGGCTGATTTTCTACAAAAGAGATAACACCCCCCCATTACGTCATGCTTCAGAAAAGTAGAAAATGGTCCGTTTTCAAATGTTTTATTTTTGAACGTCAGTTCACATTTGTAGGTGGATCATCAGTGTTAGAGCTAAAATTAGCATGTTTAAAGTGATTTTCATGCTTCCAGGGGCTCGGGAAGTTAATTAAATACCATTTGGAGGCATTTAATGTTCGAGCAAAAACGGCTGATTTTCGACAAAAGAGATAACACCCCCCCATTACGTCATGCTTCAGAAATGTGGAAAATGGTCCGTTTTCAAATGTTTTATTTTTGAACGTCAGTTCACATTTGTAGGTGGATCATCAGTGTTAGAGCTAAAATTAGCATGTTTAAAGTGATTTTCATGCTTCCAGGGGCCCAAAACACAAGATTTATGGAATGGTTAAAAGTGCATGAAAATGGCCAATTTACTCACTCTGAGTTCTCAAAAAGGGTTTCTTCACCCCGGGAAGTTAATTAAATACCATTTGGAGGCATTTAATGTTCGAGCAAAAACGGCTGATTTTCGACAAAAGAGATAACACCCCCCCATTACGTCATGCTTCAGAAATGTGGAAAATGGTCCGTTTTCAAATGTTTTATTTTTGAACGTCAGTTCACATTTGTAGGTGGATCATCAGTGTTAGAGCTAAAATTAGCATGTTTAAAGTGATTTTCATGCTTCCAGGGGCCCAAAACACAAGATTTATGGAATGGTTAAAAGTGCATGAAAATGGCCAATTTACTCACTCTGAGTTCTCAAAAAGGGTTTCTTCACCCCGGGAAGTTAATTAAATACCATTTGGAGGCATTTAATGTTCGAGCAAAAACGGCTGATTTTCGACAAAAGAGATAACACCCCCCCATTACGTCATGCTTCAGAAATGTGGAAAATGGTCCGTTTTCAAATGTTTTATTTTTGAACGTCAGTTCACATTTGTAGGTGGATCATCAGTGTTAGAGCTAAAATTAGCATGTTTAAAGTGATTTTCATGCTTCCAGGGGCTCGGGAAGTTAATTAAATACCATTTGGAGGCATTTAATGTTCGAGCAAAAACGGCTGATTTTCGACAAAAGAGATAACACCCCCCCATTACGTCATGCTTCAGAAATGTGGAAAATGGTCCGTTTTCAAATGTTTTATTTTTGAACGTCAGTTCACATTTGTAGGTGGATCATCAGTGTTAGAGCTAAAATTAGCATGTTTAAAGTGATTTTCATGCTTCCAGGGGCTCGGGAAGTTAATTAAATACCATTTGGAGGCATTTAATGTTCGAGCAAAAACGGCTGATTTTCCACAAAAGAGATAACACCCCCCCATTACGTCATGCTTCAGAAATGTGGAAAATGGTCCGTTTTCAAATGTTTTATTTTTGAACGTCAGTTCACATTTGTAGGTGGATCATCAGTGTTAGAGCTAAAATTAGCATGTTTAAAGTGATTTTCATGCTTCCAGGGGCTCGGGAAGTTAATTAAATACCATTTGGAGGCATTTAATGTTCGAGCAAAAACGGCTGATTTTCCACAAAAGAGATAACACCCCCCCATTACGTCATGCTTCAGAAATGTGGAAAATGGTCCGTTTTCAAATGTTTTATTTTTGAACGTCAGTTCACATTTGTAGGTGGATCATCAGTGTTAGAGCTAAAATTAGCATGTTTAAAGAGATTTTCATGCTTCCAGGGGCTCGGGAAGTTAATTAAATACCATTTGGAGGCATTTAATGTTCGAGCAAAAACGGCTGATTTTCGACAAAAGAGATAACACCCCCCCATTACGTCATGCTTCAGAAATGTGGAAAATGGTCCGTTTTCAAATGTTTTATTTTTGAACGTCAGTTCACATTTGTAGGTGGATCATCAGTGTTAGAGCTAAAATTAGCATGTTTAAAGTGATTTTCATGCTTCCAGGGGCTCGGGAAGTTAATTAAATACCATTTGGAGGCATTTAATGTTCGAGCAAAAACGGCTGATTTTCGACAAAAGAGATAACACCCCCCCATTACGTCATGCTTCAGAAATGTGGAAAATGGTCCGTTTTCAAATGTTTTATTTTTGAACGTCAGTTCACATTTGTAGGTGGATCATCAGTGTTAGAGCTAAAATTAGCATGTTTAAAGTGATTTTCATGCTTCCAGGGGCCCAAAACACAAGATTTATGGAATGGTTAAAAGTGCATGAAAATGGCCAATTTACTCACTCTGAGTTCTCAAAAAGGGTTTCTTCACCCCGGGAAGTTAATTAAATACCATTTGGAGGCATTTAATGTTAGAGCAAAAACGGCTGATTTTCGACAAAAGAGATAACACCCCCCATTACGTCATGCTTCAGAAATGTGGAAAATGGTCCGTTTTCAAATGTTTTATTTTTGAACGTCAGTTCACATTTGTAGGTGGATCATCAGTGTTAGAGCTAAAATTAGCATGTTTAAAGTGATTTTCATGCTTCCAGGGGCCCAAAACACAAGATTTATGGAATGGTTAAAAGTGCATGAAAATGGCCAATTTACTCACTCTGAGTTCTCAAAAAGGGTTTCTTCACCCCGGGAAGTTAATTAAATACCATTTGGAGGCATTTAATGTTCGAGCAAAAACGGCTGATTTTCGACAAAAGAGATAACTCCCCCCCATTACGTCATGCTTCAGAAATGTGGAAAATGGTCCGTTTTCAAATGTTTTATTTTTGAACGTCAGTTCACATTTGTAGGTGGATCATCAGTGTTAGAGCTAAAATTAGCATGTTTAAAGTGATTTTCATGCTTCCAGGGGCTCGGGAAGTTAATTAAATACCATTTGGAGGCATTTAATGTTCGAGCAAAAACGGCTGATTTTCGACAAAAGAGATAACACCCCCTTATTACGTCATGCTTCAGAAATGTGGAAAATGGTCCGTTTTCAAATGTTTTATTTTTGAACGTCAGTTCACATTTGTAGGTGGATCATCAGTGTTAGAGCTAAAATTAGCATGTTTAAAGTGATTTTCATGCTTCCAGGGGCTCGGGGAGTTAATTAAATACCATTTGGAGGCATTTAATGTTCGAGCAAAAACGGCTGATTTTCGACAAAAGAGATAACACCCCCCCATTACGTCATGCTTCAGAAATGTGGAAAATGGTCCGTTTTCAAATGTTTTATTTTTGAACGTCAGTTCACATTTGTAGGTGGATCATCAGTGTTAGAGCTAAAATTAGCATGTTTAAAGTGATTTTCATGCTTCCAGGGGCCCAAAACACAAGATTTATGGAATGGTTAAAAGTGCATGAAAATGGCCAATTTACTCACTCTGAGTTCTCAAAAAGGGTTTCTTCACCCCGGGAAGTTAATTAAATACCATTTGGAGGCATTTAATGTTCGAGCAAAAACGGCTGATTTTCGACAAAAGAGATAACACCCCCCCATTACGTCATGCTTCAGAAATGTGGAAAATGGTCCGTTTTCAAATGTTTTATTTTTGAACGTCAGTTCACATTTGTAGGTGGATCATCAGTGTTAGAGCTAAAATTAGCATGTTTAAAGTGATTTTCATGCTTCCAGGGGCTCGGGAAGTTAATTAAATACCATTTGGAGGCATTTAATGTTCGAGCAAAAACGGCTGATTTTCGACAAAAGAGATAACACCCCCCCATTACGTCATGCTTCAGAAATGTGGAAAATGGTCCGTTTTCAAATGTTTTATTTTTGAACGTCAGTTCACATTTGTAGGTGGATCATCAGTGTTAGAGCTAAAATTAGCATGTTTAAAGTGATTTTCATGCTTCCAGGGGCCCAAAACACAAGATTTATGGAATGGTTAAAAGTGCATGAAAATGGCCAATTTACTCACTCTGAGTTCTCAAAAAGGGTTTCTTCACCCCGGGAAGTTAATTAAATACCATTTGGAGGCATTTAATGTTCGAGCAAAAACGGCTGATTTTCGACAAAAGAGATAACACCCCCCCATTACGTCATGCTTCAGAAATGTGGAAAATGGTCCGTTTTCAAATGTTTTATTTTTGAACGTCAGTTCACATTTGTAGGTGGATCATCAGTGTTAGAGCTAAAATTAGCATGTTTAAAGTGATTTTCATGCTTCCAGGGGCCCAAAACACAAGATTTATGGAATGGTTAAAAGTGCATGAAAATGGCCAATTTACTCACTCTGAGTTCTCAAAAAGGGTTTCTTCACCCCGGGAAGTTTATTAAATACCATTTGGAGGCATTTAATGTTAGAGCAAAAACGGCTGATTTTCGACAAAAGAGATAACACCCCCCCCATTACGTCATGCTTCAGAAATGTGGAAAATGGTCCGTTTTCAAATGTTTTATTTTTGAACGTCAGTTCACATTTGTAGGTGGATCATCAGTGTTAGAGCTAAAATTAGCATGTTTAAAGTGATTTTCATGCTTCCAGGGGCCCAAAACACAAGATTTATGGAATGGTTAAAAGTGCATGAAAATGGCCAATTTACTCACTCTGAGTTCTCAAAAAGGGTTTCTTCACCCCGGGAAGTTAATTAAATACCATTTGGAGGCATTTAATGTTCGAGCAAAAACGGCTGATTTTCGACAAAAGAGATAACACCCCCCCATTACGTCATGCTTCAGAAATGTGGAAAATGGTCCGTTTTCAAATGTTTTATTTTTGAACGTCAGTTCACATTTGTAGGTGGATCATCAGTGTTAGAGCTAAAATTAGCATGTTTAAAGTGATTTTCATGCTTCCAGGGGCTCGGGAAGTTAATTAAATACCATTTGGAGGCATTTAATGTTCGAGCAAAAACGGCTGATTTTCGACAAAAGAGATAACACCCCCCCATTACGTCATGCTTCAGAAATGTGGAAAATGGTCCGTTTTCAAATGTTTTATTTTTGAACGTCAGTTCACATTTGTAGGTGGATCATCAGTGTTAGAGCTAAAATTAGCATGTTTAAAGTGATTTTCATGCTTCCAGGGGCTCGGGAAGTTAATTAAATACCATTTGGAGGCATTTAATGTTCGAGCAAAAACGGCTGATTTTCGACAAAAGAGATAACACCCCCCATTACGTCATGCTTCAGAAATGTGGAAAATGGTCCGTTTTCAAATGTTTTATTTTTGAACGTCAGTTCACATTTGTAGGTGGATCATCAGTGTTAGAGCTAAAATTAGCATGTTTAAAGTGATTTTCATGCTTCCAGGGGCCCAAAACACAAGATTTATGGAATGGTTAAAAGTGCATGAAAATGGCCAATTTACTCACTCTGAGTTCTCAAAAAGGGTTTCTTCACCCCGGGAAGTTAATTAAATACCATTTGGAGGCATTTAATGTTAGAGCAAAAACGGCTGATTTTCGACAAAAGAGATAACACCCCCCCATTACGTCATGCTTCAGAAATGTGGAAAATGGTCCGTTTTCAAATGTTTTATTTTTGAACGTCAGTTCACATTTGTAGGTGGATCATCAGTGTTAGAGCTAAAATTAGCATGTTTAAAGTGATTTTCATGCTTCCAGGGGCTCGGGAAGTTAATTAAATACCATTTGGAGGCATTTATTGTTCGAGCAAAAACGGCTGATTTTCGACAAAAGAGATAACACCCCCTTATTACGTCATGCTTCAGAAATGTGGAAAATGGTCCGTTTTCAAATGTTTTATTTTTGAACGTCAGTTCACATTTGTAGGTGGATCATCAGTGTTAGAGCTAAAATTAGCATGTTTAAAGTGATTTTCATGCTTCCAGGGGCTCGGGAAGTTAATTAAATACCATTTGGAGGCATTTAATGTTCGAGCAAAAACGGCTGATTTTCGACAAAAGAGATAACACCCCCCCCATTACGTCATGCTTCAGAAATGTGGAAAATGGTCCGTTTTCAAATGTTTTATTTTTGAACGTCAGTTCACATTTGTAGGTGGATCATCAGTGTTAGAGCTAAAATTAGCATGTTTAAAGTGATTTTCATGCTTCCAGGGGCCCAAAACACAAGATTTATGGAATGGTTAAAAGTGCATGAAAATGGCCAATTTACTCACTCTGAGTTCTCAAAAAGGGTTTCTTCACCCCGGGAAGTTAATTAAATACCATTTGGAGGCATTTAATGTTAGAGCAAAAACGGCTGATTTTCGACAAAAGAGATAACACCCCCCCCATTACGTCATGCTTCAGAAATGTGGAAAATGGTCCGTTTTCAAATGTTTTATTTTTGAACGTCAGTTCACATTTGTAGGTGGATCATCAGTGTTAGAGCTAAAATTAGCATGTTTAAAATGATTTTCATGCTTCCAGGGGCCCAAAACACAAGATTTATGGAATGGTTAAAAGTGCATGAAAATGGCCAATTTACTCACTCTGAGTTCTCAAAAAGGGTTTCTTCACCCCGGGAAGTTAATTAAATACCATTTGGAGGCATTTAATGTTCGAGCAAAAACGGCTGATTTTCTACAAAAGAGATAACACCCCCCCATTACGTCATGCTTCAGAAAAGTAGAAAATGGTCCGTTTTCAAATGTTTTATTTTTGAACGTCAGTTCACATTTGTAGGTGGATCATCAGTGTTAGAGCTAAAATTAGCATGTTTAAAGTGATTTTCATGCTTCCAGGGGCTCGGGAAGTTAATTAAATACCATTTGGAGGCATTTAATGTTCGAGCAAAAACGGCTGATTTTCGACAAAAGAGATAACACCCCCCCATTACGTCATGCTTCAGAAATGTGGAAAATGGTCCGTTTTCAAATGTTTTATTTTTGAACGTCAGTTCACATTTGTAGGTGGATCATCAGTGTTAGAGCTAAAATTAGCATGTTTAAAGTGATTTTCATGCTTCCAGGGGCCCAAAACACAAGATTTATGGAATGGTTAAAAGTGCATGAAAATGGCCAATTTACTCACTCTGAGTTCTCAAAAAGGGTTTCTTCACCCCGGGAAGTTAATTAAATACCATTTGGAGGCATTTAATGTTCGAGCAAAAACGGCTGATTTTCGACAAAAGAGATAACACCCCCCCATTACGTCATGCTTCAGAAATGTGGAAAATGGTCCGTTTTCAAATGTTTTATTTTTGAACGTCAGTTCACATTTGTAGGTGGATCATCAGTGTTAGAGCTAAAATTAGCATGTTTAAAGTGATTTTCATGCTTCCAGGGGCCCAAAACACAAGATTTATGGAATGGTTAAAAGTGCATGAATATGGCCAATTTACTCACTCTGAGTTCTCAAAAAGGGTTTCTTCACCCCGGGAAGTTAATTAAATACCATTTGGAGGCATTTAATGTTCGAGCAAAAACGGCTGATTTTCGACAAAAGAGATAACACCCCCCCATTACGTCATGCTTCAGAAATGTGGAAAATGGTCCGTTTTCAAATGTTTTATTTTTGAACGTCAGTTCACATTTGTAGGTGGATCATCAGTGTTAGAGCTAAAATTAGCATGTTTAAAGTGATTTTCATGCTTCCAGGGGCTCGGGAAGTTAATTAAATACCATTTGGAGGCATTTAATGTTCGAGCAAAAACGGCTGATTTTCCACAAAAGAGATAACACCCCCCCATTACGTCATGCTTCAGAAATGTGGAAAATGGTCCGTTTTCAAATGTTTTATTTTTGAACGTCAGTTCACATTTGTAGGTGGATCATCAGTGTTAGAGCTAAAATTAGCATGTTTAAAGTGATTTTCATGCTTCCAGGGGCTCGGGAAGTTAATTAAATACCATTTGGAGGCATTTAATGTTCGAGCAAAAACGGCTGATTTTCCACAAAAGAGATAACACCCCCCCATTACGTCATGCTTCAGAAATGTGGAAAATGGTCCGTTTTCAAATGTTTTATTTTTGAACGTCAGTTCACATTTGTAGGTGGATCATCAGTGTTAGAGCTAAAATTAGCATGTTTAAAGAGATTTTCATGCTTCCAGGGGCTCGGGAAGTTAATTAAATACCATTTGGAGGCATTTAATGTTCGAGCAAAAACGGCTGATTTTCGACAAAAGAGATAACACCCCCCCATTACGTCATGCTTCAGAAATGTGGAAAATGGTCCGTTTTCAAATGTTTTATTTTTGAACGTCAGTTCACATTTGTAGGTGGATCATCAGTGTTAGAGCTAAAATTAGCATGTTTAAAGTGATTTTCATGCTTCCAGGGGCTCGGGAAGTTAATTAAATACCATTTGGAGGCATTTAATGTTCGAGCAAAAACGGCTGATTTTCGACAAAAGAGATAACACCCCCCCATTACGTCATGCTTCAGAAATGTGGAAAATGGTCCGTTTTCAAATGTTTTATTTTTGAACGTCAGTTCACATTTGTAGGTGGATCATCAGTGTTAGAGCTAAAATTAGCATGTTTAAAGTGATTTTCATGCTTCCAGGGGCCCAAAACACAAGATTTATGGAATGGTTAAAAGTGCATGAAAATGGCCAATTTACTCACTCTGAGTTCTCAAAAAGGGTTTCTTCACCCCGGGAAGTTAATTAAATACCATTTGGAGGCATTTAATGTTAGAGCAAAAACGGCTGATTTTCGACAAAAGAGATAACACCCCCCATTACGTCATGCTTCAGAAATGTGGAAAATGGTCCGTTTTCAAATGTTTTATTTTTGAACGTCAGTTCACATTTGTAGGTGGATCATCAGTGTTAGAGCTAAAATTAGCATGTTTAAAGTGATTTTCATGCTTCCAGGGGCCCAAAACACAAGATTTATGGAATGGTTAAAAGTGCATGAAAATGGCCAATTTACTCACTCTGAGTTCTCAAAAAGGGTTTCTTCACCCCGGGAAGTTAATTAAATACCATTTGGAGGCATTTAATGTTAGAGCAAAAACGGCTGATTTTCGACAAAAGAGATAACTCCCCCCCATTACGTCATGCTTCAGAAATGTGGAAAATGGTCAGTTTTCAAATGTTTTATTTTTGAACGTCAGTTCACATTTGTAGGTGGATCATCAGTGTTAGAGCTAAAATTAGCATGTTTAAAGTGATTTTCATGCTTCCAGGGGCTCGGGAAGTTAATTAAATACCATTTGGAGGCATTTAATGTTCATGCAAAAACGGCTGATTTTCGACAAAAGAGATAACACCCCCTTATTACGTCATGCTTCAGAAATGTGGAAAATGGTCCGTTTTCAAATGTTTTATTTTTGAACGTCAGTTCACATTTGTAGGTGGATCATCAGTGTTAGAGCTAAAATTAGCATGTTTAAAGTGATTTTCATGCTTCCAGGGGCTCGGGGAGTTAATTAAATACCATTTGGAGGCATTTAATGTTCGAGCAAAAACGGCTGATTTTCGACAAAAGAGATAACACCCCCCCATTACGTCATGCTTCAGAAATGTGGAAAATGGTCCGTTTTCAAATGTTTTATTTTTGAACGTCAGTTCACATTTGTAGGTGGATCATCAGTGTTAGAGCTAAAATTAGCATGTTTAAAGTGATTTTCATGCTTCCAGGGGCCCAAAACACAAGATTTATGGAATGGTTAAAAGTGCATGAAAATGGCCAATTTACTCACTCTGAGTTCTCAAAAAGGGTTTCTTCACCCCGGGAAGTTAATTAAATACCATTTGGAGGCATTTAATGTTCGAGCAAAAACGGCTGATTTTCGACAAAAGAGATAACACCCCCCCATTTCGTCATGCTTCAGAAATGTGGAAAATGGTCCGTTTTCAAATGTTTTATTTTTGAACGTCAGTTCACATTTGTAGGTGGATCATCAGTGTTAGAGCTAAAATTAGCATGTTTAAAGTGATTTTCATGCTTCCAGGGGCTCGGGAAGTTAATTAAATACCATTTGGAGGCATTTAATGTTCGAGCAAAAACGGCTGATTTTCGACAAAAGAGATAACACCCCCCCATTACGTCATGCTTCAGAAATGTGGAAAATGGTCCGTTTTCAAATGTTTTATTTTTGAACGTCAGTTCACATTTGTAGGTGGATCATCAGTGTTAGAGCTAAAATTAGCATGTTTAAAGTGATTTTCATGCTTCCAGGGGCCCAAAACACAAGATTTATGGAATGGTTAAAAGTGCATGAAAATGGCCAATTTACTCACTCTGAGTTCTCAAAAAGGGTTTCTTCACCCCGGGAAGTTAATTAAATACCATTTGGAGGCATTTAATGTTCGAGCAAAAACGGCTGATTTTCGACAAAAGAGATAACACCCCCCCATTACGTCATGCTTCAGAAATGTGGAAAATGGTCCGTTTTCAAATGTTTTATTTTTGAACGTCAGTTCACATTTGTAGGTGGATCATCAGTGTTAGAGCTAAAATTAGCATGTTTAAAGTGATTTTCATGCTTCCAGGGGCCCAAAACACAAGATTTATGGAATGGTTAAAAGTGCATGAAAATGGCCAATTTACTCACTCTGAGTTCTCAAAAAGGGTTTCTTCACCCCGGGAAGTTAATTAAATACCATTTGGAGGCATTTAATGTTCGAGCAAAAACGGCTGATTTTCGACAAAAGAGATAACACCCCCCCATTACGTCATGCTTCAGAAATGTGGAAAATGGTCCGTTTTCAAATGTTTTATTTTTGAACGTCAGTTCACATTTGTAGGTGGATCATCAGTGTTAGAGCTAAAATTAGCATGTTTAAAGTGATTTTCATGCTTCCAGGGGCTCGGGAAGTTAATTAAATACCATTTGGAGGCATTTAATGTTCGAGCAAAAACGGCTGATTTTCGACAAAAGAGATAACACCCCCCCATTACGTCATGCTTCAGAAATGTGGAAAATGGTCCGTTTTCAAATGTTTTATTTTTGAACGTCAGTTCACATTTGTAGGTTGATCATCAGTGTTAGAGCTAAAATTAGCATGTTTAAAGTGATTTTCATGCTTCCAGGGGCTCGGGAAGTTAATTAAATACCATTTGGAGGCATTTAATGTTCGAGCAAAAACGGCTGATTTTCCACAAAAGAGATAACACCCCCCCATTACGTCATGCTTCAGAAATGTGGAAAATGGTCCGTTTTCAAATGTTTTATTTTTGAACGTCAGTTCACATTTGTAGGTGGATCATCAGTGTTAGAGCTAAAATTAGCATGTTTAAAGTGATTTTCATGCTTCCAGGGGCTCGGGAAGTTAATTAAATACCATTTGGAGGCATTTAATGTTCGAGCAAAAACGGCTGATTTTCCACAAAAGAGATAACACCCCCCCATTACGTCATGCTTCAGAAATGTGGAAAATGGTCCGTTTTCAAATGTTTTATTTTTGAACGTCAGTTCACATTTGTAGGTGGATCATCAGTGTTAGAGCTAAAATTAGCATGTTTAAAGTGATTTTCATGCTTCCAGGGGCTCGGGAAGTTAATTAAATACCATTTGGAGGCATTTAATGTTCGAGCAAAAACGGCTGATTTTCCACAAAAGAGATAACACCCCCCCATTACGTCATGCTTCAGAAATGTGGAAAATGGTCCGTTTTCAAATGTTTTATTTTTGAACGTCAGTTCACATTTGTAGGTTGATCATCAGTGTTAGAGCTAAAATTAGCATGTTTAAAGAGATTTTCATGCTTCCAGGGGCTCGGGAAGTTAATTAAATACCATTTGGAGGCATTTAATGTTCGAGCAAAAACGGCTGATTTTCGACAAAAGAGATAACACCCCCCCATTACGTCATGCTTCAGAAATGTGGAAAATGGTCCGTTTTCAAATGTTTTATTTTTGAACGTCAGTTCACATTTGTAGGTGGATCATCAGTGTTAGAGCTAAAATTAGCATGTTTAAAGTGATTTTCATGCTTCCAGGGGCTCGGGAAGTTAATTAAATACCATTTGGAGGCATTTAATGTTCGAGCAAAAACGGCTGATTTTCGACAAAAGAGATAACACCCCCCCATTATGTCATGCTTCAGAAATGTGGAAAATGGTCCGTTTTCAAATGTTTTATTTTTGAACGTCAGTTCACATTTGTAGGTGGATCATCAGTGTTAGAGCTAAAATTAGCATGTTTAAAGTGATTTTCATGCTTCCAGGGGCCCAAAACACAAGATTTATGGAATGGTTAAAAGTGCATGAAAATGGCCAATTTACTCACTCTGAGTTCTCAAAAAGGGTTTCTTCACCCCGGGAAGTTAATTAAATACCATTTGGAGGCATTTAATGTTAGAGCAAAAACGGCTGATTTTCGACAAAAGAGATAACACCCCCCATTACGTCATGCTTCAGAAATGTGGAAAATGGTCCGTTTTCAAATGTTTTATTTTTGAACGTCAGTTCACATTTGTAGGTGGATCATCAGTGTTAGAGCTAAAATTAGCATGTTTAAAGTGATTTTCATGCTTCCAGGGGCCCAAAACACAAGATTTATGGAATGGTTAAAAGTGCATGAAAATGGCCAATTTACTCACTCTGAGTTCTCAAAAAGGGTTTCTTCACCCCGGGAAGTTAATTAAATACCATTTGGAGGCATTTAATGTTAGAGCAAAAACGGCTGATTTTCGACAAAAGAGATAACACCCCCCCATTACGTCATGCTTCAGAAATGTGGAAAATGGTCCGTTTTCAAATGTTTTATTTTTGAACGTCAGTTCACATTTGTAGGTGGATCATCAGTGTTAGAGCTAAAATTAGCATGTTTAAAGTGATTTTCATGCTTCCAGGGGCTCGGGAAGTTAATTAAATACCATTTGGAGGCATTTAATGTTCGAGCAAAAACGGCTGATTTTCGACAAAAGAGATAACACCCCCTTATTACGTCATGCTTCAGAAATGTGGAAAATGGTCCGTTTTCAAATGTTTTATTTTTGAACGTCAGTTCACATTTGTAGGTGGATCATCAGTGTTAGAGCTAAAATTAGCATGTTTAAAGTGATTTTCATGCTTCCAGGGGCTCGGGGAGTTAATTAAATACCATTTGGAGGCATTTAATGTTCGAGCAAAAACGGCTGATTTTCGACAAAAGAGATAACACCCCCCCATTACGTCATGCTTCAGAAATGTGGAAAATGGTCCGTTTTCAAATGTTTTATTTTTGAACGTCAGTTCACATTTGTAGGTGGATCATCAGTGTTAGAGCTAAAATTAGCATGTTTAAAGTGATTTTCATGCTTCCAGGGGCCCAAAACACAAGATTTATGGAATGGTTAAAAGTGCATGAAAATGGCCAATTTACTCACTCTGAGTTCTCAAAAAGGGTTTCTTCACCCCGGGAAGTTAATTAAATACCATTTTGAGGCATTTAATGTTCGAGCAAAAACGGCTGATTTTCGACAAAAGAGATAACACCCCCCCATTACGTCATGCTTCAGAAATGTGGAAAATGGTCCGTTTTCAAATGTTTTATTTTTGAACGTCAGTTCACATTTGTAGGTGGATCATCAGTGTTAGAGCTAAAATTAGCATGTTTAAAGTGATTTTCATGCTTCCAGGGGCTCGGGAAGTTAATTAAATACCATTTGGAGGCATTTAATGTTCGAGCAAAAACGGCTGATTTTCGACAAAAGAGATAACACCCCCCCATTACGTCATGCTTCAGAAATGTGGAAAATGGTCCGTTTTCAAATGTTTTATTTTTGAACGTCAGTTCACATTTGTAGGTGGATCATCAGTGTTAGAGCTAAAATTAGCATGTTTAAAGTGATTTTCATGCTTCCAGGGGCTCGGGAAGTTAATTAAATACCATTTGGAGGCATTTAATGTTCGAGCAAAAACGGCTGATTTTCGACAAAAGAGATAACACCCCCCCCATTACGTCATGCTTCAGAAATGTGGAAAATGGTCCGTTTTCAAATGTTTTATTTTTGAACGTCAGTTCACATTTGTAGGTGGATCATCAGTGTTAGAGCTAAAATTAGCATGTTTAAAGTGATTTTCATGCTTCCAGGGGCCCAAAACACAAGATTTATGGAATGGTTAAAAGTGCATAAAAATGGCCAATTTACTCACTCTGAGTTCTCAAAAAGGGTTTCTTCACCCCGGGAAGTTAATTAAATACCATTTGGAGGCATTTAATGTTAGAGCAAAAACGGCTGATTTTCGACAAAAGAGATAACACCCCCCCATTACGTCATGCTTCAGAAATGTGGAAAATGGTCCGTTTTCAAATGTTTTATTTTTGAACGTCAGTTCACATTTGTAGGTGGATCATCAGTGTTAGAGCTAAAATTAGCATGTTTAAAGTGATTTTCATGCTTCCAGGGGCCCAAAACACAAGATTTATGGAATGGTTAAAAGTGCATGAAAATGGCCAATTTACTCACTCTGAGTTCTCAAAAAGGGTTTCTTCACCCCGGGAAGTTAATTAAATACCATTTGGAGGCATTTAATGTTCGAGCAAAAACGGCTGATTTTCGACAAAAGAGATAACACCCCCCATTACGTCATGCTTCAGAAATGTGGAAAATGGTCCGTTTTCAAATGTTTTATTTTTGAACGTCAGTTCACATTTGTAGGTGGATCATCAGTGTTAGAGCTAAAATTAGCATGTTTAAAGTGATTTTCATGCTTCCAGGGGCCCAAAACACAAGATTTATGGAATGGTTAAAAGTGCATGAAAATGGCCAATTTACTCACTCTGAGTTCTCAAAAAGGGTTTCTTCACCCCGGGAAGTTAATTAAATACCATTTGGAGGCATTTAATGTTCGAGCAAAAACGGCTGATTTTCGACAAAAGAGATAACACCCCCCCATTACGTCATGCTTCAGAAATGTGGAAAATGGTCCGTTTTCAAATGTTTTATTTTTGAACGTCAGTTCACATTTGTAGGTGGATCATCAGTGTTAGAGCTAAAATTAGCATGTTTAAAGTGATTTTCATGCTTCCAGGGGCTCGGGGAGTTAATTAAATACCATTTGGAGGCATTTAATGTTCGAGCAAAAACGGCTGATTTTCGACAAAAGAGATAACACCCCCCCCATTACGTCATGCTTCAGAAATGTGGAAAATGGTCCGTTTTCAAATGTTTTATTTTTGAACGTCAGTTCACATTTGTAGGTGGATCATCAGTGTTAGAGCTAAAATTAGCATGTTTAAAGTGATTTTCATGCTTCCAGGGGCCCAAAACACAAGATTTATGGAATGGTTAAAAGTGCATGAAAATGGCCAATTTACTCACTCTGAGTTCTCAAAAAGGGTTTCTTCACCCCGGGAAGTTAATTAAATACCATTTGGAGGCATTTAATGTTAGAGCAAAAACGGCTGATTTTCGACAAAAGAGATAACACCCCCCCCATTACGTCATGCTTCAGAAATGTGGAAAATGGTCCGTTTTCAAATGTTTTATTTTTGAACGACAGTTCACATTTGTAGGTGGATCATCAGTGTTAGAGCTAAAATTAGCATGTTTAAAGTGATTTTCATGCTTCCAGGGGCCCAAAACACAAGATTTATGGAATGGTTAAAAGTGCATGAAAATGGCCAATTTACTCACTCTGAGTTCTCAAAAAGGGTTTCTTCACCCCGGGAAGTTAATTAAATACCATTTGGAGGCATTTAATGTTCGAGCAAAAACGGCTGATTTTCGACAAAAGAGATAACACCCCCCCATTACGTCATGCTTCAGAAATGTGGAAAATGGTCCGTTTTCAAATGTTTTATTTTTGAACGTCAGTTCACATTTGTAGGTGGATCATCAGTGTTAGAGCTAAAATTAGCATGTTTAAAGTGATTTTCATGCTTCCAGGGGCTCGGGAAGTTAATTAAATACCATTTGGAGGCATTTAATGTTCGAGCAAAAACGGCTGATTTTCGACAAAAGAGATAACACCCCCCCATTACGTCATGCTTCAGAAATGTGGTAAATGGTCCGTTTTCAAATGTTTTATTTTTGAACGTCAGTTCACATTTGTAGGTGGATCATCAGTGTTAGAGCTAAAATTAGCATGTTTAAAGTGATTTTCATGCTTCCAGGGACTCGGGAAGTTAATTAAATACCATTTGGAGGCATTTAATGTTCGAGCAAAAACGGCTGATTTTTGACAAAAGAGATAACACCCCCCATTACGTCATGCTTCAGAAATGTGGAAAATGGTCCGTTTTCAAATGTTTTATTTTTGAACGTCAGTTCACATTTGTAGGTGGATCATCAGTGTTAGAGCTAAAATTAGCATGTTTAAAGTGATTTTCATGCTTCCAGGGGCCCAAAACACAAGATTTATGGAATGGTTAAAAGTGCATGAAAATGGCCAATTTACTCACTCTGAGTTCTCAAAAAGGGTTTCTTCACCCCGGGAAGTTAATTAAATACCATTTGGAGGCATTTAATGTTAGAGCAAAAACGGCTGATTTTCGACAAAAGAGATAACACCCCCCCATTACGTCATGCTTCAGAAATGTGGAAAATGGTCCGTTTTCAAATGTTTTATTTTTGAACGTCAGTTCACATTTGTAGGTGGATCATCAGTGTTAGAGCTAAAATTAGCATGTTTAAAGTGATTTTCATGCTTCCAGGGGCTCGGGAAGTTAATTAAATACCATTTGGAGGCATTTAATGTTCGAGCAAAAACGGCTGATTTTCGACAAAAGAGATAACACCCCCTTATTACGTCATGCTTCAGAAATGTGGAAAATGGTCCGTTTTCAAATGTTTTATTTTTGAACGTCAGTTCACATTTGTAGGTGGATCATCAGTGTTAGAGCTAAAATTAGCATGTTTAAAGTGATTTTCATGCTTCCAGGGGCTCGGGAAGTTAATTAAATACCATTTGGAGGCATTTAATGTTCGAGCAAAAACGGCTGATTTTCGACAAAAGAGATAACACCCCCCCATTACGTCATGCTTCAGAAATGTGGAAAATGGTCCGTTTTCAAATGTTTTATTTTTGAACGTCAGTTCACATTTGTAGGTGGATCATCAGTGTTAGAGCTAAAATTAGCATGTTTAAAGTGATTTTCATGCTTCCAGGGGCCCAAAACACAAGATTTATGGAATGGTTAAAAGTGCATGAAAATGGCCAATTTACTCACTCTGAGTTCTCAAAAAGGGTTTCTTCACCCCGGGAAGTTAATTAAATACCATTTGGAGGCATTTAATGTTAGAGCAAAAACGGCTGATTTTCGACAAAAGAGATAACACCCCCCCATTACGTCATGCTTCAGAAATGTGGAAAATGGTCCGTTTTCAAATGTTTTATTTTTGAACGTCAGTTCACATTTGTAGGTGGATCATCAGTGTTAGAGCTAAAATTAGCATGTTTAAAATGATTTTCATGCTTCCAGGGGCCCAAAACACAAGATTTATGGAATGGTTAAAAGTGCATGAAAATGGCCAATTTACTCACTCTGAGTTCTCAAAAAGGGTTTCTTCACCCCGGGAAGTTAATTAAATACCATTTGGAGGCATTTAATGTTCGAGCAAAAACGGCTGATTTTCGACAAAAGAGATAACACCCCCCCATTACGTCATGCTTCAGAAAAGTAGAAAATGGTCCGTTTTCAAATGTTTTATTTTTGAACGTCAGTTCACATTTGTAGGTGGATCATCAGTGTTAGAGCTAAAATTAGCATGTTTAAAGTGATTTTCATGCTTCCAGGGGCTCGGGAAGTTAATTAAATACCATTTGGAGGCATTTAATGTTCGAGCAAAAACGGCTGATTTTCGACAAAAGAGATAACACCCCCCCATTACGTCATGCTTCAGAAATGTGGAAAATGGTCCGTTTTCAAATGTTTTATTTTTGAACGTCAGTTCACATTTGTAGGTGGATCATCAGTGTTAGAGCTAAAATTAGCATGTTTAAAGTGATTTTCATGCTTCCAGGGGCCCAAAACACAAGATTTATGGAATGGTTAAAAGTGCATAAAAATGGCCAATTTACTCACTCTGAGTTCTCAAAAAGGGTTTCTTCACCCCGGGAAGTTAATTAAATACCATTTGGAGGCATTTAATGTTAGAGCAAAAACGGCTGATTTTCGACAAAAGAGATAACACCCCCCCATTACGTCATGCTTCAGAAATGTGGAAAATGGTCCGTTTTCAAATGTTTTATTTTTGAACGTCAGTTCACATTTGTAGGTGGATCATCAGTGTTAGAGCTAAAATTAGCATGTTTAAAGTGATTTTCATGCTTCCAGGGGCCCAAAACACAAGATTTATGGAATGGTTAAAAGTGCATGAAAATGGCCAATTTACTCACTCTGAGTTCTCAAAAAGGGTTTCTTCACCCCGGGAAGTTAATTAAATACCATTTGGAGGCATTTAATGTTCGAGCAAAAACGGCTGATTTTCGACAAAAGAGATAACACCCCCCATTACGTCATGCTTCAGAAATGTGGAAAATGGTCCGTTTTCAAATGTTTTATTTTTGAACGTCAGTTCACATTTGTAGGTGGATCATCAGTGTTAGAGCTAAAATTAGCATGTTTAAAGTGATTTTCATGCTTCCAGGGGCCCAAAACACAAGATTTATGGAATGGTTAAAAGTGCATGAAAATGGCCAATTTACTCACTCTGAGTTCTCAAAAAGGGTTTCTTCACCCCGGGAAGTTAATTAAATACCATTTGGAGGCATTTAATGTTCGAGCAAAAACGGCTGATTTTCGACAAAAGAGATAACACCCCCCCATTACGTCATGCTTCAGAAATGTGGAAAATGGTCCGTTTTCAAATGTTTTATTTTTGAACGTCAGTTCACATTTGTAGGTGGATCATCAGTGTTAGAGCTAAAATTAGCATGTTTAAAGTGATTTTCATGCTTCCAGGGGCTCGGGAAGTGAAATAAATACCATTTGGAGGCATTTAATGTTCGAGCAAAAACGGCTGATTTTCCACAAAAGAGATAACACCCCCCCATTACGTCATGCTTCAGAAATGTGGAAAATGGTCCGTTTTCAAATGTTTTATTTTTGAACGTCAGTTCACATTTGTAGGTGGATCATCAGTGTTAGAGCTAAAATTAGCATGTTTAAAGTGATTTTCATGCTTCCAGGGGCTCGGGAAGTTAATTAAATACCATTTGGAGGCATTTAATGTTCGAGCAAAAACGGCTGATTTTCGACAAAAGAGATAACACCCCCCATTACGTCATGCTTCAGAAATGTGGAAAATGGTCCGTTTTCAAATGTTTTATTTTTGAACGTAAGTTCACATTTGTAGGTGGATCATCAGTGTTAGAGCTAAAATTAGCATGTTTAAAGTGATTTTCATGCTTCCAGGGGCCCAAAACACACGATTTATGGAATGGTTAAAAGTGCATGAAAATGGCCAATTTACTCACTCTGAGTTCTCAAAAAGGGTTTCTTCACCCCAGGAAGTTAATTAAATACCATTTGGAGGCATTTAATGTTAGAGCAAAAACGGCTGATTTTCGACAAAAGAGATAACACCCCCCCATTACGTCATGCTTCAGAAATGTGGAAAATGGTCCGTTTTCAAATGTTTTATTTTTGAACGTCAGTTCACATTTGTAGGTGGATCATCAGTGTTAGAGCTAAAATTAGCATGTTTAAAGTGATTTTCATGCTTCCAGGGGCCCAAAACACAAGATTTATGGAATGGTTAAAAGTGCATGAAAATGGCCAATTTACTCACTCTGAGTTCTCAAAAAGCGTTTCTTCACCCCGGGAAGTTAATTAAATACCATTTGAGGGCATTTAATGTTCGAGCAAAAACGGCTGATTTTCGACAAAAGAGATAACACCCCCCATTACGTCATGCTTCAGAAATGTGGAAAATGGTCCGTTTTCAAATGTTTTATTTTTGAACGTCAGTTCACATTTGTAGGTGGATCATCAGTGTTAGAGCTAAAATTAGCATGTTTAAAGTGATTTTCATGCTTCCAGGGGCCCAAAACACAAGATTTATGGAATGGTTAAAAGTGCATGAAAATGGCCAATTTACTCACTCTGAGTTCTCAAAAAGGGTTTCTTCACCCCGGGAAGTTAATTAAATACCATTTGGAGGCATTTAATGTTCGAGCAAAAACGGCTGATTTTCGACAAAAGAGATAACACCCCCCCATTACGTCATGCTTCAGAAATGTGGAAAATGGTCCGTTTTCAAATGTTTTATTTTTGAACGTCAGTTCACATTTGTAGGTGGATCATCAGTGTTAGAGCTAAAATTAGCATGTTTAAAGTGATTTTCATGCTTCCAGGGGCTCGGGAAGTGAAATAAATACCATTTGGAGGCATTTAATGTTCGAGCAAAAACGGCTGATTTTCCACAAAAGAGATAACACCCCCCCATTACGTCATGCTTCAGAAATGTGGAAAATGGTCCGTTTTCAAATGTTTTATTTTTGAACGTCAGTTCACATTTGTAGGTGGATCATCAGTGTTAGAGCTAAAATTAGCATGTTTAAAGTGATTTTCATGCTTCCAGGGGCTCGGGAAGTTAATTAAATACCATTTGGAGGCATTTAATGTTCGAGCAAAAACGGCTGATTTTCGACAAAAGAGATAACACCCCCCCATTACGTCATGCTTCAGAAATGTGGAAAATGGTCCGTTTTCATATGGCCGAGATACCCGCCACCCCCTCTCAACACAATCCCCAAAAGGAGTGAAACCGGAACCAGTTCTTGAAGTTTTTGGAAGTGGGATGGAGTGACCATCCCGGCCGTATTTATTAAAACAAAATTAAAACATTAAACGTTTCATGTTATGTACAATTTCATTACCATATTGCGATGTTTGGCTAACCTTAACAGATTCTCTAATACAGAGGTTCTCCTAGCCGAACTAGCAACCTACAAAACATTTCTTGACATATTGAAATTGTACAACCTAACGTTTAAGGGCCAACGGCAAGGTCATAACCGGTGTCAAGATCCCTAACCAGACTTACCCCTCCCACTTGGGATGGGCGACAGCACGGAGGCGTACCTCAAGTGCAACTACTACCAATTTCCCTTGACTTGACGGGGGCACCTAAACTCGACGCCAGTTAAAGGTCGTTCGAATACTCGTGTGAGGTATCTAGAAGGTATCGTGGCCCTTATCCCAACCCCACACAACTTACCGCATCTGCCGTCGCAGATGTCACTGGCCCCGGGAAATTCCCCAGGAGGGGGCTGTAACCCCTCCTACAAAGGAAGGGGCCTTGACCGCCTTTCCTTTACTTCCGGCGACCCATCCTTAGAAGGGACCGCCTCCCCATTGAGGGGCCAATGGCCACCTCTCCCGAGCGCTCCCATCCGTGTTGGGTGACGCCCACTCATAGGGATCTACTAATTAGTGCTCACCGATCATGACCTTACCGCCTACCAAAATAAATACGACAGTGCAAATTAACCTACGAATACATTGGCCACTATGACCGAAAGAGCAAACATCAAAATTACAACACTAAACTGAATATCTTTAATGGCAAACATACTCAAAAAACGACCATTCTTTATTAACTCAAAATCAACATGGCACTACAACCTGTAAACGAAAACAAAACAAAATTAATCAACTTTATTATACACAACTGGCTGTCTTCAGGGGCTGGTGGGTGGGTCAAAAATTGGCTCTTCGTTCTGTCCCGAGCTCACGTGCAGCGAGGAGGTGCAGCTTCAGAGCACAAGAACAAGAGGATGTCTTCTGGTCTTGCGTCCCTTTTTATCCGTCTTCAGGGCGGGCGTATACCCGCCCCTGCCTGCCCCTGAGGGCGTGGCTGGCTGCGTCGGTGTCTAGGCCAGCCCACTCTAGGGCGGGAACGAGCGCGCCCCGGCTACGCCGCTTCGGGCATACCAGCCGAGACGCGCCTCCCGCCCAAAAATGGCTTCCCGGGGGGATCGAGGCACTCGGCCATACGTTCGGGGGGACCGATTCGGTCGCCCCTTTCCATATGGCCGAGATACCCGCCACCCCCTCTCAACACAATCCCCAAAAGGAGTGAAACCGGAAACAGTTCTTGAAGTTTTTGGAAGTGGGATGGAGTGACCATCCCGGCCGTATTTATTAAAACAAAATTAAAACATTAAACGTTTCATGTTATGTACAATTTCATTACCATATTGCGATGTTTGGCTAACCTTAACAGATTCTCTAATACAGAGGTTCTCCTAGCCGAACTAGCAACCTACAAAACATTTCTTGACATATTGAAATTGTACAACCTAACGTTTAAGGGCCAACGGCAAGGTCATAACCGGTGTCAAGATCCCTAACCAGACTTACCCCTCCCACTTGGGATGGGCGACAGCACGGAGGCGTACCTCAAGTGCAACTACTACCAATTTCCCTTGACTTGACGGGGGCACCTAAACTCGACGCCAGTTAAAGGTCGTTCGAATACTCGTGTGAGGTATCTAGAAGGTATCGTGGCCCTTATCCCAACCCCACACAACTTACCGCATCTGCCGTCGCAGATGTCACTGGCCCCGGGAAATTCCCCAGGAGGGGGCTGTAACCCCTCCTACAAAGGAAGGGGCCTTGACCGCCTTTCCTTTACTTCCGGCGACCCATCCTTAGAAGGGACCGCCTCCCCATTGAGGGGCCAATGGCCACCTCTCCCGAGCGCTCCCATCTGTGTTGGGTGACGCCCACTCATAGGGATCTACTAATTAGTGCTCACCGATCATGACCTTACCGACACAGGCCCGGATAGTTGACCGGCTATCCGGGCCCCCCACAAAACTCCTAGCTAAAGGTCATGTTCCAACGTTTTTAACCATGCTAAGAAGTCTCCTATGAGTAACTCATTTCCCACCCGAGACAAATGCACACCATCCCCCAGATACATACTGTCATCAGTAATACAACCGTGCGAGATAGAATGCAATGTCCTGGAACGGAACAACCTACTCATTTTGTTATTAAGTTTCCTAACAGAATGGTTCAAAGCAGGGATCGAAATAGCCCCCCGCCACACTTTTCGTGGGATCATATGAGACCACGCAATTATGCACCCCGGAACTTTCCTCGCCAACCAACTTACAGTGGAAAGCATTGCCTCCAGGAGAAGTCGTCTACCGGTGGTGACCAAATCATTGCCCCCTAAATGTACTATGACTATAGACGGCGGTGACCTCATCCGCCCTAACAAACCCTCAAAGTATGCCTGAAACTGGTCAATAAAGAGACCGCCCCTTCCGTAGAAGGACATCCTGTACCCGTATTCCCCAGCTACGTGAATCATGTCACCTGCTTCGAATACGTCTGCGGCACGCCTCACGTATGAGTGGCCCACGACCCACACCTCCTTTCTCACAGCCGGTGATGTCTGACCGCTGGCCCGGTGTTGGGTCGACTGCATAGTCCGCCCCGCCTCGAAGGCTTGCGTAACTGAAAACCAAACAAAAGACAAGAAGCGTGAGTACATTATTACAGCTTCACAACATGTGCAACCGCACATACCTCTTATAACAATTGGAGGACCAACGCCCCACTCGTTTTACTTGTTCCACATTAAGACCCCTGGCTGCAGCTTCAGTGGCAGCCCCTATCCGAAAGGAATGGGTCCCAAACTCACCCGGGTCCAAGCCCGCTGCGGTAATTGACATCGCGAGCACCCGCTGAAACTGAAACTTCGTCAGTGGGGTGGCGTCCGCGTGTCTCAACAATGTCCCCCCCCATGATGCCACCCTTCGTGCTAGGTAATCCTCTAAACACTTCACCGGACACATGGAAGACCCTGGAGTCCTGCGAATGACTATGCAGTCTCCCACCCCACTCTGATCGGTTTTTGACTTGACAAAGGATACCGTCATAGTCTCACCCCTGATCTGAACGTGTTCCCGGCACAAACCCCCCGCCACATCCCGCTTGCTCTTTGCAACCAGCTCACTTATCCTCATAGCCCCGTGAAATGCAAGCGTAAAAGCAGCTCGGAACAAACAGGCCTCGAACTGAGACGAGCATATGGCGGGGAGTGTGGCCAGCAACTGGGACAACCTATCCAGACCTATCGGGCGCCTCTCATCTACTCTGCGACCCTCAAGGCGTTGCCACCCACGCAGCGCTTTCTGTACCGCAAAAGACGCTGTCGGGTCCTGGATATTATGAGCCCTGGCAACAAAGGAGATGGCAGCACGATGCCTCTGGGCTGTAGCCACCGACTTCCCAGCCTTACGCAAGGACATCAGAAAATGTACTACCCAATCCTCATGCCCCCAAAGTCCCCCTCTCTCAGTCCCCAAAAAGGCTAAATAAGCCCGAAACGCCCCTTCGTATGCCTTCCTCGTCCTTGGTGCTAGACTCTCTCCCACGAGGTAACGAAGTTCGGGGCACCGAGAGACCAGAGAGCTTCGGGAAAGGGTGCTGGCTCTGGGTCCGCTGAGGGAAGGAAACCCGAGAAAGCCTGCATTTGAAAACGAGACAGTGCATCAGCAGCCTGATTCATCACCCCCGGGACATGTTTTGCTCTGAATACCACGTTCAGTTGCATACACAGTAAGACAATTTCTTTAAGCAGCCTCAAAATCATTTTACAACGTGCTGCCTGACTATTGATGCATTCTACAACGGTCATATTGTCAGACCAAAATATGACAGAGTGATTTTTGAATCCATCGGGCCAGGATCTGAGGGCCACCAAAATGGGAAACAGCTCAAGGAAAGCAATATTACTCGTCAGCCCCTCCTCGTGCCACCATGTTGGCCACTTTTGTGCCGACCATTTTGTGCCGAAGATGGCGCCGAAACCCATGCTTCCCGCTGAATCCGTCCATAGCCCAAGCTCTTCAGAGGACAAGGCCGGTTTGTTCCAGACGACTCGACCATTGAAATCCGCCAAAAATGCTAACCAAATACGCATGTCTTGGCGGACCTCGGCCGATAACCTCGTGCGATGGTGACCCTCCTTTAGGCCGACCATCGCCTGTGCAATCGAACGGGAGAAGGGGCGGGCCATCGGGATCACCCTTAAGGCAAAATTCAACTTCCCCACCAATTGCTGCAATTGATGCAGCGTAACTTTAGATGCAGTAATACACATTTGCAGGGTTGTCTTGAATTTCAATACTTTGGAAGCTGGTAAACGAAAACAACCCTCACTAGAGTCCAACTCGATCCCGAGGAACTCGAGGCAAGTCGTGGGACCCACAGTTTTACCTGGTGCCAACGGCACGCCAAATTGATTCATTAAAACACAAAATTCAGTCAAGGCCCGGGCACATTCATCATCCCCAGCGGCCCCAAGGAACAGAAAGTCATCGAGGTAATGCATCACATTCCGAAAACCTGTTTTCTTCGTATAAACCCATTGTAGAAAACTACTGAATTTCTCGAAATAAGCACAAGATATAGAGCACCCCATCGGCATACACCTGTCCATGTAATACAAACCTTGAAACATGAATCCCAAAAGACGTTGGTCTTCCGGGTATACCGGGAGCAAACGGAACGCTGACTCGATATCTGATTTCGCCATCAGCGTCCCGGGCCCCAGGCGATTCAAAATGGCTACGGCCTCATCGAATGATGCATACCGCACCGAACACATTTCTGGATTAATTGCATCGTTTACAGAAAGGCCATGAGGAGCTGATAAATTGTGAATCAATCGAAACTCACCCGGGTCCTTCTTGGGGACCACCCCTAAAGGAGAACAAACAAAGTTCGGTACCGGGGGAACACGAAACGGGCCGGTAACCCGACCTCGGGTAACCTCTTTCCGGATCTTATCCTGTACTACAGTCGTATGCTGCAAGACGGAAAGTTGATTTCTGCACGTCCCGACACCCTGAAAGTTACCCACCGGGATGCGGAAACCATATGAAAAACCGTTTCGTAGCACCCCAGCAGAAGTACGATCTGGGTATTCGCTGAGCCAGGGAATCATCGCCAGGGTATCAATCGGGGTTGGTAAAGGCGCCCCTCGGACTATATTAGACCTGTTTAGCGCCTCCTCTACCCCCATTTTCACCCGATTTGGCTCTGCACGAGGACTCAGGATGGGATGCCCCACAACCACTACATTCGTGTTTGAATTTACAAGATCCCGGGGGCCTAGTACATTTACTTCTGTTGAAATTAAAACAGAAACCCCTCTTCCCTGTATTGCCGGCGGGTCTCGGGTAATCGTCTGTACCCGTACCCGACCGAAAGGGTGTCCCCCCATTTTGGCGGGAGGACTCACCAACAGCACTCCCCACCAACGGCACTTTCAACATTCCCGACTCTTTCATCTTATTCCATGTCAAAGAATCGTAACAGTCCCAGGTTAAACTTTTGTTATGCTCCATCGCTTTCCTGAAAAGGTTGTCATAACAGAACCATTGGTTACCTTGGTGTGATGTCGAGTACCCCATAATTCGTGACTGATATACTGGGAATTCAGGGAGCAAATCAGGCCTACGTTCCCCCAAAATTGCCGTAAAAATTCCCCAAGCATTACCCCAGTTACCAATATTTTCATTCACTTTAAAGGCGGCCATTTTTGCGCGCCAAACACTCGGATGCATCAGATCCTTTTGACCCTTAACAGTTTCGACCTCATAGTGATCAACGAGCAGGGAGAAAATGTTAACGTATTCCCCCGCCCAAATCTTTTCCTTTATTGGCAAAGGAACATGTTGCCCCAACTTTTCTCTACGAGACGGTGTTGACTCATCCCTTGCAATCGGCAATGGCCGCTTACCTGCGCCGGACGCTGCTTCCGTCCCTCGTGGCTTGTCTATCGCCGCATCCGGCGCGGGCACCTTGGCTGTATCACGTTTCTCGCGCAACTGCTTTATGAGTGCTTGCGCTTCGGTAGCCATGGCGCCCCCATTACCGTCCCCCAACCATGCTGCTAACTGTGCCGCCAACTCGGGAGGCATATCCTCGGCAGACGTCGGGGTGACTACCACGGGAATCGGATTCCCCTCTTCCGGTACCGGGGCCGGTACCGGGGCTGGCGCCTCGAGCGGGGAACAGGGAACCGGGACGTCTCCCCCGACCGGCCCCCTTCTCGGCCTCTTTGGCTTCCCTCCGGCCGGTGGACGCCCCGATCCCTCCTCGCCGTCTCGCTCCGCCAACCGCTTCTTAATTTCGGACATGTCCTTCATGAGGGCCCGAACCAACTGGTCAGTCGACATTCTCTTCGCTCCTTTCTTGGGCATCTTTTCAGATGAAGTATCTAAAAGACAAAGAGAGAGATTAAAACGCTCAAAAATTGGCTCTTCGTTCTGTCCCGAGCTCACGTGCAGCGAGGAGGTGCAGCTTCAGAGCACAAGAACAAGAGGATGTCTTCTGGTCTTGCGTCCCTTTTTATCCGTCTTCAGGGCGGGCGTATACCCGCCCCTGCCTGCCCCTGAGGGCGTGGCTGGCTGCGTCGGTGTCTAGGCCAGCCCACTCTAGGGCGGGAACGAGCGCGCCCCGGCTACGCCGCTTCGGGCATACCAGCCGAGACGCGCCTCCCGCCCAAAAATGGCTTCCCGGGGGGATCGAGGCACTCGGCCATACGTTCGGGGGGACCGATTCGGTCGCCCCTTTCCAAATGTTTTATTTTTGAACGTCAGTTCACATTTGTAGGTGGATCATCAGTGTTAGAGCTAAAATTAGCATGTTTAAAGTGATTTTCATGCTTCCAGGGGCCCAAAACACAAGATTTATGGAATGGTTAAAAGTGCATGAAAATGGCCAATTTACTCACTCTGAGTTCTCAAAAAGGGTTTCTTCACCCCGGGAAGTTAATTAAATACCATTTGGAGGCATTTAATGTTAGAGCAAAAACGGCTGATTTTCGACAAAAGAGATAACACCCCCCCATTACGTCATGCTTCAGAAATGTGGAAAATGGTCCGTTTTCAAATGTTTTATTTTTGAAAGTCAGTTCACATTTGTAGGTGGATCATCAGTGTTAGAGCTAAAATTAGCATGTTTAAAGTGATTTTCATGCTTCCAGTGGCTCGGGAAGTGAAATAAATACCATTTGGAGGCATTTAATGTTCGAGCAAAAACGGCTGATTTTCCACAAAAGAGATAACACCCCCCCCATTACGTCATGCTTCAGAAATGTGGAAAATGGTCCGTTTTCAAATGTTTTATTTTTGAACGTCAGTTCACATTTGTAGGTGGATCATCAGTGTTAGAGCTAAAATTAGCATGTTTAAAGTGATTTTCATGCTTCCAGGGGCCCAAAACACAAGATTTATGGAATGGTTAAAAGTGCATGAAAATGGCCAATTTACTCACTCTGAGTTCTCAAAAAGGGTTTCTTCACCCCGGGAAGTTAATTAAATACTATTTGGAGGCATTTAATGTTAGAGCAAAAACGGCTGATTTTCGACAAAAGAGATAACACCCCCCCATTACGTCATGCTTCAGAAATGTGGAAAATGGTCCGTTTTCAAATGTTTTATTTTTGAACGTCAGTTCACATTTGTAGGTGGATCATCAGTGTTAGAGCTAAAATTAGCATGTTTAAAGTGATTTTCATGCTTCCAGGGGCTCGGGAAGTGAAATAAATACAATTTGGAGGCATTTAATGTTCGAGCAAAAACGGCTGATTTTCGACAAAAGAGATAACACCCCCCCATTACGTCATGCTTCAGAAATGTGGAAAATGGTCCGTTTTCAAATGTTTTATTTTTGAACGTCAGTTCACATTTGTAGGTGGATCATCAGTGTTAGAGCTAAAATTAGCATGTTTAAAGTGATTTTCATGCTTCCAGGGGCTCGGGAAGTTAATTAAATACCATTTGGAGGCATTTAATGTTCGAGCAAAAACGGCTGATTTTCGACAAAAGAGATAACATCCCCCCATTACGTCATGCTTCAGAAATGTGGAAAATGGTCCGTTTTCAAATGTTTTATTTTTGAACGTCAGTTCACATTTGTATGTGGATCATCAGTGTTAGAGCTAAAATTAGCATGTTTAAAGTGATTTTCATGCTTCCAGGGGCCCAAAACACAAGATTTATGGAAGGGTTAAAAGTGCATGAAAATGGCCAATTTACTCACTCTGAGTTCTCAAAAAGGGTTTCTTCACCCCGGGAAGTTAATTAAATACCATTTGGAGGCATTTAATGTTAGAGCAAAAACGGCTGATTTTCGACAAAAGAGATAACACCCCCCCATTACGTCATGCTTCAAAAATGTGGAAAATGGTCCGTTTTCAAATGTTTTATTTTTGAACGTCAGTTCACATTTGTAGGTGGATCATCAGTGTTAGAGCTAAAATTAGCATGTTTAAAGTGATTTTCATGCTTCCAGGGGCTCGGGAAGTTAATTAAATACCATTTGGAGGCATTTAATGTTAGAGCAAAAACGGCTGATTTTCGACAAAAGAGATAACACCCCCCCATTACGTCATGCTTCAGAAATGTGGAAAATGGTCCGTTTTCAAATGTTTTATTTTTGAACGTCAGTTCACATTTGTAGGTGGATCATCAGTGTTAGAGCTAAAATTAGCATGTTTAAAGTGATTTTCATGCTTCCAGGGGCCCAAAATACAAGATTTATGGAATGGGTAAAAGTGCATGAAAATGGCCAATTTACTCACTCTGAGTTCTCAAAAAGGGTTTCTTCACCCCGGGAAGTTAATTAAATACCATTTGGAGGCATTTAATGTTAGAGCAAAAACGGCTGATTTTCGACAAAAGAGATAACACCCCCCCATTACGTCATGCTTCAGAAATGTGGAAATGGTCCGTTTTCAAATGTTTTATTTTTGAACGTCAGTTCACATTTGTAGGTGGATCATCAGTGTTAGAGCTAAAATTAGCATGTTTAAAGTGATTTTCATGCTTCCAGGGGCTCGGGAAGTTAATTAAATACCATTTGGAGGCATTTAATGTTCGAGCAAAAACGGCTGATTTTCGACAAAAGAGATAACACCCCCCCATTACGTCATGCTTCAGAAATGTGGAAAATGGTCCGTTTTCAAATGTTTTATTTTTGAACGTCAGTTCACATTTGTAGGTGGATCATCAGTGTTAGAGCTAAAATTAGCATGTTTAAAGTGATTTTCATGCTTCCAGGGGCTCGGGAAGTTAATTAAATACCATTTGGAGGCATTTAATGTTCGAGCAAAAACGGCAGATTTTCCACAAAAGAGATAACACCCCCCCCATTACGTCATGCTTCAGAAATGTGGAAAATGGTCCGTTTTCAAATGTTTTATTTTTGAACGTCAGTTCACATTTGTAGGTGGATCATCAGTGTTAGAGCTAAAATTAGCATGTTTAAAGTGATTTTCATGCTTCCAGGGGCTCGGGAAGTTAATTAAATACCATTTGGAGGCATTTAATGTTCGAGCAAAAACGGCTGATTTTCGACAAAAGAGATAACACCCCCCCATTACGTCATGCTTCAGAAATGTGGAAAATGGTCCGTTTTCAAATGTTTTATTTTTGAACGTCAGTTCACATTTGTAGGTGGATCATCAGTGTTAGAGCTAAAATTAGCATGTTTAAAGTGATTTTCATGCTTCCAGGGGCTCGGGAAGTTAATTAAATACCATTTGGAGGCATTTAATGTTAGAGCAAAAACGGCTGATTTTCGACAAAAGAGATAACACCCCCCATTACGTCATGCTTCAGAAATGTGGAAAATGGTCCGTTTTCAAATGTTTTATTTTTGAACGTCAGTTCACATTTGTAGGTGGATCATCAGTGTTAGAGCTAAAATTAGCATGTTTAAAGTGATTTTCATGCTTCCAGGGGCCCAAAACACAAGATTTATGGAATGGTTAAAAGTGCATGAAAATGGCCAATTTACTCACTCTGAGTTCTCAAAAAGGGTTTCTTCACCCCGGGAAGTTAATTAAATATCATTTGGAGGCATTTAATGTTAGAGCAAAAACGGCTGATTTTCGACAAAAGAGATAACACCCCCCCATTACGTCATGCTTCAGAAATGTGGAAAATGGTCCGTTTTCAAATGTTTTATTTTTGAACGTCAGTTCACATTTATAGGTGGATCATCAGTGTTAGAGCTAAAATTAGCATGTTTAAAGTGATTTTCATGCTTCCAGGGGCTCGGGAAGTTAATTAAATACCATTTGGAGGCATTTAATGTTCGAGCAAAAACGGCTGATTTTCGACAAAAGAGATAACACCCCCTTATTACGTCATGCTTCAGAAATGTGGAAAATGGTCCGTTTTCAAATGTTTTATTTTTGAACGTCAGTTCACATTTGTAGGTGGATCATCAGTGTTAGAGCTAAAATTAGCATGTTTAAAGTGATTTTCATGCTTCCAGGGGCTCGGGAAGTTAATTAAATACCATTTGGAGGCATTTAATGTTCGAGCAAAAAACGGCTGATTTTCGACAAAAGAGATAACACCCCCCCATTACGTCATGCTTCAGAAATGTGGAAAATGGTCCGTTTTCAAATGTTTTATTTTTGAACGTCAGTTCACATTTGTAGGTGGATCATCAGTGTTAGAGCTAAAATTAGCATGTTTAAAGTGATTTTCATGCTTCCAGGGGCCCAAAACACAAGATTTATGGAATGGTTAAAAGTGCATGAAAATGGCCAATTTACTCACTCTGAGTTCTCAAAAAGGGTTTCTTCACCCCGGGAAGTTAATTAAATACCATTTGGAGGCATTTAATGTTCGAGCAAAAACGGCTGATTTTCGACAAAAGAGATAACACCCCCCATTACGTCATGCTTCAGAAATGTGGAAAATGGTCCGTTTTCAAATGTTTTATTTTTGAACGTCAGTTCACATTTGTAGGTGGATCATCAGTGTTAGAGCTAAAATTAGCATGTTTAAAGTGATTTTCATGCTTCCAGGGGCTCGGGAAGTTAATTAAATACCATTTGGAGGCATTTAATGTTCGAGCAAAAACGGCTGACTTTCGACAAAAGAGATAACACCCCCCCATTACGTCATGCTTCAGAAATGTGGAAAATGGTCCGTTTTCAAATGTTTTATTTTTGAACGTCAGTTCACATTTGTAGGTGGATCATCAGTGTTAGAGCTAAAATTAGCATGTTTAAAGTGATTTTCATGCTTCCAGGGGCTCGGGAAGTTAATTAAATACCATTTGGAGGCATTAAATGTTCGAGCAAAAACGGCTGATTTTCGACAAAAGAGATAACACCCCCCCATTACGTCATGCTTCAGAAATGTGGAAAATGGTCCGTTTTCAAATGTTTTATTTTTGAACGTCAGTTCACATTTGTAGGTGGATCATCAGTGTTAGAGCTAAAATTAGCATGTTTAAAGTGATTTTCATGCTTCCAGGGGCCCAAAACACAAGATTTATGGAATGGTTAAAAGTGCATAAAAATGGCCAATTTACTCACTCTGAGTTCTCAAAAAGGGTTTCTTCACCCCGGGAAGTTAATTAAATACCATTTGGAGGCATTTAATGTTAGAGCAAAAACGGCTGATTTTCGACAAAAGAGATAACACCCCCCCATTACGTCATGCTTCAGAAATGTGGAAAATGGTCCGTTTTCAAATGTTTTATTTTTGAACGTCAGTTCACATTTGTAGGTGGATCATCAGTGTTAGAGCTAAAATTAGCATGTTTAAAGTGATTTTCATGCTTCCAGGGGCCCAAAACACAAGATTTATGGAATGGTTAAAAGTGCATGAAAATGGCCAATTTACTCACTCTGAGTTCTCAAAAAGGGTTTCTTCACCCCGGGAAGTTAATTAAATACCATTTGGAGGCATTTAATGTTCGAGCAAAAACGGCTGATTTTCGACAAAAGAGATAACACCCCCCCATTACGTCATGCTTCAGAAATGTGGAAAATGGTCCGTTTTCAAATGTTTTATTTTTGAACGTCAGTTCACATTTGTAGGTGGATCATCAGTGTTAGAGCTAAAATTAGCATGTTTAAAGTGATTTTCATGCTTCCAGGGGCTCGGGAAGTTAATTATATACCATTTGGAGGCATTTAATGTTCGAGCAAAAACGGCTGATTTTCGACAAAAGAGATAACACCCCCCCATTACGTCATGCTTCAGAAATGTGGAAAATGGTCCGTTTTCAAATGTTTTATTTTTGAACGTCAGTTCACATTTGTAGGTGGATCATCAGTGTTAGAGCTAAAATTAGCATGTTTAAAGTGATTTTCATGCTTCCAGGGGCCCAAAACACAAGATTTATGGAATGGTTAAAAGTGCATAAAAATGGCCAATTTACTCACTCTGAGTTCTCAAAAAGGGTTTCTTCACCCCGGGAAGTTAATTAAATACCATTTGGAGGCATTTAATGTTAGAGCAAAAACGGCTGATTTTCGACAAAAGAGATAACACCCCCCCATTACGTCATGCTTCAGAAATGTGGAAAATGGTCCGTTTTCAAATGTTTTATTTTTGAACGTCAGTTCACATTTGTAGGTGGATCATCAGTGTTAGAGCTAAAATTAGCATGTTTAAAGTGATTTTCATGCTTCCAGGGGCCCAAAACACAAGATTTATGGAATGGTTAAAAGTGCATGAAAATGGCCAATTTACTCACTCTGAGTTCTCAAAAAGGGTTTCTTCACCCCGGGAAGTTAATTAAATACCATTTGGAGGCATTTAATGTTCGAGCAAAAACGGCTGATTTTCGACAAAAGAGATAACACCCCCCATTACGTCATGCTTCAGAAATGTGGAAAATGGTCCGTTTTCAAATGTTTTATTTTTGAACGTCAGTTCACATTTGTAGGTGGATCATCAGTGTTAGAGCTAAAATTAGCATGTTTAAAGTGATTTTCATGCTTCCAGGGGCCCAAAACACAAGATTTATGGAATGGTTAAAAGTGCATGAAAATGGCCAATTTACTCACTCTGAGTTCTCAAAAAGGGTTTCTTCACCCCGGGAAGTTAATTAAATACCATTTAGAGGCATTTAATGTTCGAGCAAAAACGGCTGATTTTCGACAAAAGAGATAACACCCCCCCATTACGTCATGCTTCAGAAATGTGGAAAATGGTCCGTTTTCAAATGTTTTATTTTTGAACGTCAGTTCACATTTGTAGGTGGATCATCAGTGTTAGAGCTAAAATTAGCATGTTTAAAGTGATTTTCATGCTTCCAGGGGCTCGGGAAGTGAAATAAATACCATTTGGAGGCATTTAATGTTCGAGCAAAAACGGCTGATTTTCCACAAAAGAGATAACACTCCCCCATTACGTCATGCTTCAGAAATGTGGAAAATGGTCCGTTTTCAAATGTTTTATTTTTGAACGTCAGTTCACATTTGTAGGTGGATCATCAGTGTTAGAGCTAAAATTAGCATGTTTAAAGTGATTTTCATGCTTCCAGGGGCTCGGGAAGTTAATTAAATACCATATGGAGGCATTTAATGTTCGAGCAAAAACGGCTGATTTTCCACAAAAGAGATAACACCCCCCCATTACGTCATGCTTCAGAAATGTGGAAAATGGTCCGTTTTCAAATGTTTTATTTTTGAACGTCAGTTCACATTTGTAGGTGGATCATCAGTGTTAGAGCTAAAATTAGCATGTTTAAAGTGATTTTCATGCTTCCAGCGGCTCGGGAAGTTAATTAAATACCATTTGGAGGCATTTAATGTTCGAGCAAAAACGGCTGATTTTCGACAAAAGAGATAACACCCCCCCATTACGTCATGCTTCAGAAATGTGGAAAATGGTCCGTTTTCAAATGTTTTATTTTTGAACGTCAGTTCACATTTGTAGGTGGATCATCAGTGTTAGAGCTAAAATTAGCATGTTTAAAGTGATTTTCATGCTTCCAGGGGCCCAAAACACAAGATTTATGGAATGGTTAAAAGTGCATGAAAATGGCCAATTTACTCACTCTGAGTTCTCAAAAAGGGTTTCTTCACCCCGGGAAGTTAATTAAATACCATTTGGAGGCATTTAATGTTAGAGCAAAAACGGCTGATTTTCGACAAAAGAGATAACACCCCCCCATTACGTCATGCTTCAGAAATGTGGAAAATGGTCCGTTTTCAAATGTTTTATTTTTGAAAGTCAGTTCACATTTGTAGGTGGATCATCAGTGTTAGAGCTAAAATTAGCATGTTTAAAGTGATTTTCATGCTTCCGGTGGCTCGGGAAGTGAAATAAATACCATTTGGAGGCATTTAATGTTCGAGCAAAAACGGCTGATTTTCGACAAAAGAGATAACACCCCCCCATTACGTCATGCTTCAGAAATGTGGAAAATGGTCCGTTTTCAAATGTTTTATTTTTGAACGTCAGTTCACATTTGTAAGTGGATCATCAGTGTTAGAGCTAAAATTAGCATGTTTAAAGTGATTTTCATGCTTCCAGGGGCCCAAAACACAAGATTTATGGAATGGTTAAAAGTGCATGAAAATGGCCAATTTACTCACTCTGAGTTCTCAAAAAGGGTTTCTTCACCCCGGGAAGTTAATTAAATACCATTTGGAGGCATTTAATGTTCGAGCAAAAACGGCTGATTTTCGACAAAAGAGATAACACCCCCCCATTACGTCATGCTTCAGAAATGTGGAAAATGGTCCGTTTTCAAATGTTTTATTTTTGAACGTCAGTTCACATTTGTAGGTGGATCATCAGTGTTAGAGCTAAAATTAGCATGTTTAAAGTGATTTTCATGCTTCCAGGGGCTCGGGAAGTTAATTAAATACCATTTGGAGGCATTTAATGTTAGAGCAAAAACGGCTGATTTTCGACAAAAGAGATAACACCCCCCATTACGTCATGCTTCAGAAATGTGGAAAATGGTCCGTTTTCAAATGTTTTATTTTTGAACGTCAGTTCACATTTGTAGGTGGATCATCAGTGTTAGAGCTAAAATTAGCATGTTTAAAGTGATTTTCATGCTTCCAGGGGCCCAAAACACAAGATTTATGGAATGGTTAAAAGTGCATGAAAATGGCCAATTTACTCACTCTGAGTTCTCAAAAAGGGTTTCTTCACCCCGGGAAGTTAATTAAATATCATTTGGAGGCATTTAATGTTAGAGCAAAAACGGCTGATTTTCGACAAAAGAGATAACACCCCCCCATTACGTCATGCTTCAGAAATGTGGAAAATGGTCCGTTTTCAAATGTTTTATTTTTGAACGTCAGTTCACATTTATAGGTGGATCATCAGTGTTAGAGCTAAAATTAGCATGTTTAAAGTGATTTTCATGCTTCCAGGGGCTCGGGAAGTTAATTAAATACCATTTGGAGGCATTTAATGTTCGAGCAAAAACGGCTGATTTTCGACAAAAGAGATAACACCCCCTTATTACGTCATGCTTCAGAAATGTGGAAAATGGTCCGTTTTCAAATGTTTTATTTTTGAACGTCAGTTCACATTTGTAGGTGGATCATCAGTGTTAGAGCTAAAATTAGCATGTTTAAAGTGATTTTCATGCTTCCAGGGGCTCGGGAAGTTAATTAAATACCATTTGGAGGCATTTAATGTTCGAGCAAAAACGGCTGATTTTCGACAAAAGAGATAACACCCCCCCATTACGTCATGCTTCAGAAATGTGGAAAATGGTCCGTTTTCAAATGTTTTATTTTTGAACGTCAGTTCACATTTGTAGGTGGATCATCAGTGTTAGAGCTAAAATTAGCATGTTTAAAGTGATTTTCATGCTTCCAGGGGCCCAAAACACAAGATTTATGGAATGGTTAAAAGTGCATGAAAATGGCCAATTTACTCACTCTGAGTTCTCAAAAAGGGTTTCTTCACCCCGGGAAGATAATTAAATACCATTTGGAGGCATTTAATGTTCGAGCAAAAACGGCTGATTTTCGACAAAAGAGATAACACCCCCCATTACGTCATGCTTCAGAAATGTGGAAAATGGTCCGTTTTCAAATGTTTTATTTTTGAACGTCAGTTCACATTTGTAGGTGGATCATCAGTGTTAGAGCTAAAATTAGCATGTTTAAAGTGATTTTCATGCTTCCAGGGGCTCGGGAAGTTAATTAAATACCATTTGGAGGCATTTAATGTTCGAGCAAAAACGGCTGATTTTCGACAAAAGAGATAACACCCCCCCATTACGTCATGCTTCAGAAATGTGGAAAATGGTCCGTTTTCAAATGTTTTATTTTTGAACGTCAGTTCACATTTGTAGGTGGATCATCAGTGTTAGAGCTAAAATTAGCATGTTTAAAGTGATTTTCATGCTTCCAGGGGCCCAAAACACAAGATTTATGGAATGGTTAAAAGTGCATAAAAATGGCCAATTTACTCACTCTGAGTTCTCAAAAAGGGTTTCTTCACCCCGGGAAGTTAATTAAATACCATTTGGAGGCATTTAATGTTAGAGCAAAAACGGCTGATTTTCGACAAAAGAGATAACACCCCCCCATTACGTCATGCTTCAGAAATGTGGAAAATGGTCCGTTTTCAAATGTTTTATTTTTGAACGTCAGTTCACATTTGTAGGTGGATCATCAGTGTTAGAGCTAAAATTAGCATGTTTAAAGTGATTTTCATGCTTCCAGGGGCCCAAAACACAAGATTTATGGAAAGGTTAAAAGTGCATGAAAATGGCCAATTTACTCACTCTGAGTTCTCAAAAAGGGTTTCTTCACCCCGGGAAGTTAATTAAATACCATTTGGAGGCATTTAATGTTAGAGCAAAAACGGCTGATTTTCGACAAAAGAGATAACACCCCCCCATTACGTCATGCTTCAGAAATGTGGAAATGGTCCGTTTTCAAATGTTTTATTTTTGAACGTCAGTTCACATTTGTAGGTGGATCATCAGTGTTAGAGCTAAAATTAGCATGTTTAAAGTGATTTTCATGCTTCCAGGGGCTCGGGAAGTTAATTAAATACCATTTGGAGGCATTTAATGTTCGAGCAAAAACGGCTGATTTTCGACAAAAGAGATAACACCCCCCCATTACGTCATGCTTCAGAAATGTGGAAAATGGTCCGTTTTCAAATGTTTTATTTTTGAACGTCAGTTCACATTTGTAGGTGGATCATCAGTGTTAGAGCTAAAATTAGCATGTTTAAAGTGATTTTCATGCTTCCAGGGGCCCAAAACACAAGATTTATGGAATGGTTAAAAGTGCATAAAAATGGCCAATTTACTCACTCTGAGTTCTCAAAAAGGGTTTCTTCACCCCGGGAAGTTAATTAAATACCATTTGGAGGCATTTAATGTTAGAGCAAAAACGGCTGATTTTCGACAAAAGAGATAACACCCCCCCATTACGTCATGCTTCAGAAATGTGGAAAATGGTCCGTTTTCAAATGTTTTATTTTTGAACGTCAGTTCACATTTGTAGGTGGATCATCAGTGTTAGAGCTAAAATTAGCATGTTTAAAGTGATTTTCATGCTTCCAGGGGCCCAAAACACAAGATTTATGGAATGGTTAAAAGTGCATGAAAATGGCCAATTTACTCACTCTGAGTTCTCAAAAAGGGTTTCTTCACCCCGGGAAGTTAATTAAATACCATTTGGAGGCATTTAATGTTCGAGCAAAAACGGCTGATTTTCGTCAAAAGAGATAACACCCCCCATTACGTCATGCTTCAGAAATGTGGAAAATGGTCCGTTTTCAAATGTTTTATTTTTGAACGTCAGTTCACATTTGTAGGTGGATCATCAGTGTTAGAGCTAAAATTAGCATGTTTAAAGTGATTTTCATGCTTCCAGGGGCCCAAAACACAAGATTTATGGAATGGTTAAAAGTGCATGAAAATGGCCAATTTACTCACTCTGAGTTCTCAAAAAGGGTTTCTTCACCCCGGGAAGTTAATTAAATACCATATGGAGGCATTTAATGTTAGAGCAAAAACGGCTGATTTTCGACAAAAGAGATAACACCCCCCCATTACGTCATGCTTCAGAAATGTGGAAAATGGTCCGTTTTCAAATGTTTTATTTTTGAACGTCAGTTCACATTTGTAGGTGGATCATCAGTGTTAGAGCTAAAATTAGCATGTTTAAATTGATTTTCATGCTTCCAGGGGCTCGGGAAGTGAAATAAATACCATTTGGAGGCATTTAATGTTCGAGCAAAAACGGCTGATTTTCCACAAAAGAGATAACACCCCCCCATTACGTCATGCTTCAGAAATGTGGAAAATGGTCCGTTTTCAAATGTTTTATTTTTGAACGTCAGTTCACATTTGTAGGTGGATCATCAGTGTTAGAGCTAAAATTAGCATGTTTAAAGTGATTTTCATGCTTCCAGGGGCTCGGGAAGTTAATTAAATACCATTTGGAGGCATTTAATGTTCGAGCAAAAACGGCTGATTTTCCACAAAAGAGATAACACCCCCCCATTACGTCATGCTTCAGAAATGTGGAAAATGGTCCGTTTTCAAATGTTTTATTTTTGAACGTCAGTTCACATTTGTAGGTGGATCATCAGTGTTAGAGCTAAAATTAGCATGTTTAAAGTGATTTTCATGCTTCCAGGGGCTCGGGAAGTTAATTAAATACCATTTGGAGGCATTTAATGTTCGAGCAAAAACGGCTGATTTTCGACAAAAGAGATAACACCCCCCATTACGTCATGCTTCAGAAATGTGGAAAATGGTCCGTTTTCAAATGTTTTATTTTTGAACGTCAGTTCACATTTGTAGGTGGATCATCAGTGTTAGAGCTAAAATTAGCATGTTTAAAGTGATTTTCATGCTTCCAGGGGCCCAAAACACAAGATTTATGGAATGGTTAAAAGTGCATGAAAATGGCCAATTTACTCACTCTGAGTTCTCAAAAAGGGTTTCTTCACCCCGGGAAGTTAATTAAATACCATTTGGAGGCATTTAATGTTAGAGCAAAAACGGCTGATTTTCGACAAAAGAGATAACACCCCCCCATTACGTCATGCTTCAGAAATGTGGAAAATGGTCCGTTTTCAAATGTTTTATTTTTGAAAGTCAGTTCACATTTGTAGGTGGATCATCAGTGTTAGAGCTAAAATTAGCATGTTTGAAGTGATTTTCATGCTTCCGGTGGCTCGGGAAGTGAAATAAATACCATTTGGAGGCATTTAATGTTCGAGCAAAAACGGCTGATTTTCGACAAAAGAGATAACACCCCCCCATTACGTCATGCTTCAGAAATGTGGAAAATGGTCCGTTTTCAAATGTTTTATTTTTGAACGTCAGTTCACATTTGTAAGTGGATCATCAGTGTTAGAGCTAAAATTAGCATGTTTAAAGTGATTTTCATGCTTCCAGGGGCCCAAAACACAAGATTTATGGAATGGTTAAAAGTGCATGAAAATGGCCAATTTACTCACTCTGAGTTCTCAAAAAGGGTTTCTTCACCCCGGGAAGTTAATTAAATACCATTTGGAGGCATTTAATGTTCGAGCAAAAACGGCTGATTTTCGACAAAAGAGATAACACCCCCCCATTACGTCATGCTTCAGAAATGTGGAAAATGGTCCGTTTTCAAATGTTTTATTTTTGAACGTCAGTTCACATTTGTAGGTGGATCATCAGTGTTAGAGCTAAAATTAGCATGTTTAAAGTGATTTTCATGCTTCCAGGGGCTCGGGAAGTTAATTAAATACCATTTGGAGGCATTTAATGTTAGAGCAAAAACGGCTGATTTTCGACAAAAGAGATAACACCCCCCATTACGTCATGCTTCAGAAATGTGGAAAATGGTCCGTTTTCAAATGTTTTATTTTTGAACGTCAGTTCACATTTGTAGGTGGATCATCAGTGTTAGAGCTAAAATTAGCATGTTTAAAGTGATTTTCATGCTTCCAGGGGCCCAAAACACAAGATTTATGGAATGGTTAAAAGTGCATGAAAATGGCCAATTTACTCACTCTGAGTTCTCAAAAAGGGTTTCTTCACCCCGGGAAGTTAATTAAATATCATTTGGAGGCATTTAATGTTAGAGCAAAAACGGCTGATTTTCGACAAAAGAGATAACACCCTCCCATTACGTCATGCTTCAGAAATGTGGAAAATGGTCCGTTTTCAAATGTTTTATTTTTGAACGTCAGTTCACATTTATAGGTGGATCATCAGTGTTAGAGCTAAAATTAGCATGTTTAAAGTGATTTTCATGCTTCCAGGGGCTCGGGAAGTTAATTAAATACCATTTGGAGGCATTTAATGTTCGAGCAAAAACGGCTGATTTTCGACAAAAGAGATAACACCCCCTTATTACGTCATGCTTCAGAAATGTGGAAAATGGTCCGTTTTCAAATGTTTTATTTTTGAACGTCAGTTCACATTTGTAGGTGGATCATCAGTGTTAGAGCTAAAATTAGCATGTTTAAAGTGATTTTCATGCTTCCAGGGGCTCGGGAAGTTAATTAAATACCATTTGGAGGCATTTAATGTTCGAGCAAAAACGGCTGATTTTCGACAAAAGAGATAACACCCCCCCATTACGTCATGCTTCAGAAATGTGGAAAATGGTCCGTTTTCAAATGTTTTATTTTTGAACGTCAGTTCACATTTGTAGGTGGATCATCAGTGTTAGAGCTAAAATTAGCATGTTTAAAGTGATTTTCATGCTTCCAGGGGCCCAAAACACAAGATTTATGGAATGGTTAAAAGTGCATGAAAATGGCCAATTTACTCACTCTGAGTTCTCAAAAAGGGTTTCTTCACCCCGGGAAGATAATTAAATACCATTTGGAGGCATTTAATGTTCGAGCAAAAACGGCTGATTTTCGACAAAAGAGATAACACCCCCCATTACGTCATGCTTCAGAAATGTGGAAAATGGTCCGTTTTCAAATGTTTTATTTTTGAACGTCAGTTCACATTTGTAGGTGGATCATCAGTGTTAGAGCTAAAATTAGCATGTTTAAAGTGATTTTCATGCTTCCAGGGGCTCGGGAAGTTAATTAAATACCATTTGGAGGCATTTAATGTTCGAGCAAAAACGGCTGATTTTCGACAAAAGAGATAACACCCCCCCATTACGTCATGCTTCAGAAATGTGGAAAATGGTCCGTTTTCAAATGTTTTATTTTTGAACGTCAGTTCACATTTGTAGGTGGATCATCAGTGTTAGAGCTAAAATTAGCATGTTTAAAGTGATTTTCATGCTTCCAGGGGCCCAAAACACAAGATTTATGGAATGGTTAAAAGTGCATAAAAATGGCCAATTTACTCACTCTGAGTTCTCAAAAAGGGTTTCTTCACCCCGGGAAGTTAATTAAATACCATTTGGAGGCATTTAATGTTAGAGCAAAAACGGCTGATTTTCGACAAAAGAGATAACACCCCCCCATTACGTCATGCTTCAGAAATGTGGAAAATGGTCCGTTTTCAAATGTTTTATTTTTGAACGTCAGTTCACATTTGTAGGTGGATCATCAGTGTTAGAGCTAAAATTAGCATGTTTAAAGTGATTTTCATGCTTCCAGGGGCCCAAAACACAAGATTTATGGAAAGGTTAAAAGTGCATGAAAATGGCCAATTTACTCACTCTGAGTTCTCAAAAAGGGTTTCTTCACCCCGGGAAGTTAATTAAATACCATTTGGAGGCATTTAATGTTAGAGCAAAAACGGCTGATTTTCGACAAAAGAGATAACACCCCCCCATTACGTCATGCTTCAGAAATGTGGAAAATGGTCCGTTTTCAAATGTTTTATTTTTGAACGTCAGTTCACATTTGTAGGTGGATCATCAGTGTTAGAGCTAAAATTAGCATGTTTAAAGTGATTTTCATGCTTCCAGGGGCCCAAAACACAAGATTTATGGAATGGTTAAAAGTGCATGAAAATGGCCAATTTACTCACTCTGAGTTCTCAAAAAGGGTTTCTTCACCCCGGGAAGTTAATTAAATACCATTTGGAGGCATTTAATGTTCGAGCAAAAACGGCTGATTTTCGTCAAAAGAGATAACACCCCCCATTACGTCATGCTTCAGAAATGTGGAAAATGGTCCGTTTTCAAATGTTTTATTTTTGAACGTCAGTTCACATTTGTAGGTGGATCATCAGTGTTAGAGCTAAAATTAGCATGTTTAAAGTGATTTTCATGCTTCCAGGGGCCCAAAACACAAGATTTATGGAATGGTTAAAAGTGCATGAAAATGGCCAATTTACTCACTCTGAGTTCTCAAAAAGGGTTTCTTCACCCCGGGAAGTTAATTAAATACCATTTGGAGGCATTTAATGTTAGAGCAAAAACGGCTGATTTTCGACAAAAGAGATAACACCCCCCCATTACGTCATGCTTCAGAAATGTGGAAAATGGTCCGTTTTCAAATGTTTTATTTTTGAACGTCAGTTCACATTTGTAGGTGGATCATCAGTGTTAGAGCTAAAATTAGCATGTTTAAATTGATTTTCATGCTTCCAGGGGCTCGGGAAGTGAAATAAATACCATTTGGAGGCATTTAATGTTCGAGCAAAAACGGCTGATTTTCCACAAAAGAGATAACACCCCCCCATTACGTCATGCTTCAGAAATGTGGAAAATGGTCCGTTTTCAAATGTTTTATTTTTGAACGTCAGTTCACATTTGTAGGTGGATCATCAGTGTTAGAGCTAAAATTAGCATGTTTAAAGTGATTTTCATGCTTCCAGGGGCTCGGGAAGTTAATTAAATACCATTTGGAGGCATTTAATGTTCGAGCAAAAACGGCTGATTTTCCACAAAAGAGATAACACCCCCCCATTACGTCATGCTTCAGAAATGTGGAAAATGGTCCGTTTTCAAATGTTTTATTTTTGAACGTCAGTTCACATTTGTAGGTGGATCATCAGTGTTAGAGCTAAAATTAGCATGTTTAAAGTGATTTTCATGCTTCCAGGGGCTCGGGAAGTTAATTAAATACCATTTGGAGGCATTTAATGTTCGAGCAAAAACGGCTGATTTTCGACAAAAGAGATAACACCCCCCATTACGTCATGCTTCAGAAATGTGGAAAATGGTCCGTTTTCAAATGTTTTATTTTTGAACGTCAGTTCACATTTGTAGGTGGATCATCAGTGTTAGAGCTAAAATTAGCATGTTTAAAGTGATTTTCATGCTTCCAGGGGCCCAAAACACAAGATTTATGGAATGGTTAAAAGTGCATGAAAATGGCCAATTTACTCACTCTGAGTTCTCAAAAAGGGTTTCTTCACCCCGGGAAGTTAATTAAATACCATTTGGAGGCATTTAATGTTAGAGCAAAAACGGCTGATTTTCGACAAAAGAGATAACACCCCCCCATTACGTCATGCTTCAGAAATGTGGAAAATGGTCCGTTTTCAAATGTTTTATTTTTGAAAGTCAGTTCACATTTGTAGGTGGATCATCAGTGTTAGAGCTAAAATTAGCATGTTTAAAGTGATTTTCATGCTTCCAGTGGCTCGGGAAGTGAAATAAATACAATTTGGAGGCATTTAATGTTCGAGCAAAAACGGCTGATTTTCGACAAAAGAGATAACACCCCCCCATTACGTCATGCTTCAGAAATGTGGAAAATGGTCCGTTTTCAAATGTTTTATTTTTGAACGTCAGTTCACATTTGTAGGTGGATCATCAGTGTTAGAGCTAAAATTAGCATGTTTAAAGTGATTTTCATGCTTCCAGGGGCTCGGGAAGTTAATTAAATACCATTTGGAGGCATTTAATGTTAGAGCAAAAACGGCTGATTTTCGACAAAAGAGATAACACCCCCCAATTACGTCATGCTTCAGAAATGTGGAAAATGGTTCGTTTTCAAATGTTTTATTTTTGAACGTCAGTTCACATTTGTAGGTTGATCATCAGTGTTAGAGCTAAAATTAGCATGTTTAAAGTGATTTTCATGCTTCCAGGGGCTCGGGAAGTTAATTAAATACCATTTGGAGGCATTTAATGTTCGAGCAAAAACGGCTGATTTTCGACAAAAGAGATAACCCCCCCCATTACGTCATGCTTCAGAAATGTGGAAAATATTCTGTTTTCAAATGTTTTATTTTTGAAAGTCAGTTCACATTTGTAGGTGGATCATCAGTGTTAGAGCTAAAATTAGCATGTTTAAAGTGATTTTCATGCTTCCAGGGGCCCAAAACACAAGATTTATGGAATGGTTAAAAGTGCATGAAAATGGCCAATTTACTCACTCTGAGTTCTCAAAAAGGGTTTCTTCACCCCGGGAAGTTAATTAAATACCATTTGGAGGCATTTAATGTTAGAGCAAAAACGGCTGATTTTCGACAAAAGAGATAACACCCCCCCATTACGTCATGCTTCAGAAATGTGGAAAATGGTCCGTTTTCAAATGTTTTATTTTTGAACGTCAGTTCACATTTGTAGGTGGATCATCAGTGTTAGAGCTAAAATTAGCATGTTTAAAGTGATTTTCATGCTTCCAGGGGCCCAAAACACAAGATTTATGGAATGGTTAAAAGTGCATATAAATGGCCAATTTACTCACTCTGAGTTCTCAAAAAGGGTTTCTTCACCCCGGGAAGTTAATTAAATACCATTTGGAGGCATTTAATGTTCGAGCAAAAACGGCTGATTTTCGACAAAAGAGATAACACCCCCCCATTACGTCATGCTTCAGAAATGTGGAAAATGGTCCGTTTTCAAATGTTTTATTTTTGAACGTCAGTTCACATTTGTAGGTGGATCATCAGTGTTAGAGCTAAAATTAGCATGTTTAAAGTGATTTTCATGCTTCCAGGGGCTCGGGAAGTTAATTATATACCATTTGGAGGCATTTAATGTTCGAGCAAAAACGGCTGATTTTCGACAAAAGAGATAACACCCCCCCATTACGTCATGCTTCAGAAATGTGGAAAATGGTCCGTTTTCAAATGTTTTATTTTTGAACGTCAGTTCACATTTGTAGGTGGATCATCAGTGTTAGAGCTAAAATTAGCATGTTTAAAGTGATTTTCATGCTTCCAGGGGCCCAAAACACAAGATTTATGGAATGGTTAAAAGTGCATAAAAATGGCCAATTTACTCACTCTGAGTTCTCAAAAAGGGTTTCTTCACCCCGGGAAGTTAATTAAATACCATTTGGAGGCATTTAATGTTAGAGCAAAAACGGCTGATTTTCGACAAAAGAGATAACACCCCCCCCATTACGTCATGCTTCAGAAATGTGGAAAATGGTCCGTTTTCAAATGTTTTATTTTTGAACGTCAGTTCACATTTGTAGGTGGATCATCAGTGTTAGAGCTAAAATTAGCATGTTTAAAGTGATTTTCATGCTTCCAGGGGCCCAAAACACAAGATTTATGGAATGGTTAAAAGTGCATGAAAATGGCCAATTTACTCACTCTGAGTTCTCAAAAAGGGTTTCTTCACCCCGGGAAGTTAATTAAATACCATTTGGAGGCATTTAATGTTCGAGCAAAAACGGCTGAATTTCGACAAAAGAGATAACACCCCCTATTACGTCATGCTTCAGAAATGTGGAAAATGGTCCGTTTTCAAATGTTTTATTTTTGAACGTCAGTTCACATTTGTAGGTGGATCATCAGTGTTAGAGCTAAAATTAGCATGTTTAAAGTGATTTTCATGCTTCCAGGGGCCCAAAACACAAGATTTATGGAATGGTTAAAAGTGCATGAAAATGGCCAATTTACTCACTCTGAGTTCTCAAAAAGGGTTTCTTCACCCCGGGAAGTTAATTAAATACCATTTGGAGGCATTTAATGTTCGAGCAAAAACGGCTGATTTTCGACAAAAGAGATAACACCCCCCCATTACGTCATGCTTCAGAAATGTGGAAAATGGTCCGTTTTCAAATGTTTTATTTTTGAACGTCAGTTCACATTTGTAGGTGGATCATCAGTGTTAGAGCTAAAATGATCATGTTTAAAGTGATTTTCATGCTTCCAGGGGCTCGGGAAGTGAAATAAATACCATTTGGAGGCATTTAATGTTCGAGCAAAAACGGCTGATTTTCCACAAAAGAGATAACACCCCCCCATTACGTCATGCTTCAGAAATGTGGAAAATGGTCCGTTTTCAAATGTTTTATTTTTGAACGTCAGTTCACATTTGTAGGTGAATCATCAGTGTTAGAGCTAAAATTAGCATGTTTAAAGTGATTTTCATGCTTCCAGGGGCTCGGGAAGTTAATTAAATACCATTTGGAGGCATTTAATGTTCGAGCAAAAACGGCTGATTTTCCACAAAAGAGATAACACCCCCCCATTACGTCATGCTTCAGAAATGTGGAAAATGGTCCGTTTTCAAATGTTTTATTTTTGAACGTCAGTTCACATTTGTAGGTGGATCATCAGTGTTAGAGCTAAAATTAGCATGTTTAAAGTGATTTTCATGCTTCCAGGGGCTCGGGAAGTTAATTAAATACCATTTGGAGGCATTTAATGTTCGAGCAAAAACGGCTGATTTTCGACAAAAGAGATAACACCCCCCCATTACGTCATGCTTCAGAAATGTGGAAAATGGTCCGTTTTCAAATGTTTTATTTTTGAACGTCAGTTCACATTTGTAGGTGGATCATCAGTGTTAGAGCTAAAATTAGCATGTTTAAAGTGATTTTCATGCTTCCAGGGGCCCAAAACACAAGATTTATGGAATGGTTAAAAGTGCATGAAAATGGCCAATTTACTCACTCTGAGTTCTCAAAAAGGGTTTCTTCACCCCGGGAAGTTAATTAAATACCATTTGGAGGCATTTCATGTTCGAGCAAAAACGGCTGATTTTCGACAAAAGAGATAACACCCCCCCATTACGTCATGCTTCAGAAATGTGGAAAATGGTCCGTTTTCAAATGTTTTATTTTTGAACGTCAGTTCACATTTGTAGGTGGATCATCAGTGTTAGAGCTAAAATTAGCATGTTTAAAGTGATTTTCATGCTTCCAGGGGCTCGGGAAGTTAATTATATACCATTTGGAGGCATTTAATGTTCGAGCAAAAACGGCTGATTTTCGACAAAAGAGATAACACCCCCCCATTACGTCATGCTTCAGAAATGTGGAAAATAGTCCGTTTTCAAATGTTTTATTTTTGAACGTCAGTTCACATTTGTAGGTGGATCATCAGTGTTAGAGCTAAAATTAGCATGTTTAAAGTGATTTTCATGCTTCCAGGGGCCCAAAACACAAGATTTATGGAATGGTTAAAAGTGCATAAAAATGGCCAATTTACTCACTCTGAGTTCTCAAAAAGGGTTTCTTCACCCCGGGAAGTTAATTAAATACCATTTGGAGGCATTTAATGTTAGAGCAAAAACGGCTGATTTTCGACAAAAGAGATAACACCCCCCCATTACGTCATGCTTCAGAAATGTGGAAAATGGTCCGTTTTCAAATGTTTTATTTTTGAACGTCAGTTCACATTTGTAGGTGGATCATCAGTGTTAGAGCTAAAATTAGCATGTTTAAAGTGATTTTCATGCTTCCAGGGGCCCAAAACACAAGATTTATGGAATGGTTAAAAGTGCATGAAAATGGCCAATTTACTCACTCTGAGTTCTCAAAAAGGGTTTCTTCACCCCGGGAAGTTAATTAAATACCATTTGGAGGCATTTAATGTTCGAGCAAAAACGGCTGATTTTCGACAAAAGAGATAACACCCCCCATTACGTCATGCTTCAGAAATGTGGAAAATGGTCCGTTTTCAAATGTTTTATTTTTGAACGTCAGTTCACATTTGTAGGTGGATCATCAGTGTTAGAGCTAAAATTAGCATGTTTAAAGTGATTTTCATGCTTCCAGGGGCCCAAAACACAAGATTTATGGAATGGTTAAAAGTGCATGAAAATGGCCAATTTACTCACTCTGAGTTCTCAAAAAGGGTTTCTTCACCCCGGGAAGTTAATTAAATACCATTTGGAGGCATTTAATGTTCGAGCAAAAACGGCTGATTTTTGACAAAAGAGATAACACCCCCCCATTACGTCATGCTTCAGAAATGTGGAAAATGGTCCGTTTTCAAATGTTTTATTTTTGAACGTCAGTTCACATTTGTAGGTGGATCATCAGTGTTAGAGCTAAAATGAGCATGTTTAAAGTGATTTTCATGCTTCCAGGGGCTCGGGAAGTGAAATAAATACCATTTGGAGGCATTTAATGTTCGAGCAAAAACGGCTGATTTTCCACAAAAGAGATAACACCCCCCCATTACGTCATGCTTCAGAAATGTGGAAAATGGTCCGTTTTCAAATGTTTTATTTTTGAACGTCAGTTCACATTTGTAGGTGGATCATCAGTGTTAGAGCTAAAATTAGCATGTTTAAAGTGATTTTCATGCTTCCAGGGGCTCGGGAAGTTAATTAAATACCATTTGGAGGCATTTAATGTTCGAGCAAAAACGGCTGATTTTCCACAAAAGAGATAACACCCCCCCATTACGTCATGCTTCAGAAATGTGGAAAATGGTCCGTTTTCAAATGTTTTATTTTTGAACGTCAGTTCACATTTGTAGGAGGATCATCAGTGTTAGAGCTAAAATTAGCATGTTTAAAGTGATTTTCATGCTTCCAGGGGCTCGGGAAGTTAATTAAATACCATTTGGAGGCATTTAATGTTCGAGCAAAAACGGCTGATTTTCGACAAAAGAGATAACACCCCCCCATTACGTCATGCTTCAGAAATGTGGAAAATGGTCCGTTTTCAAATGTTTTATTTTTGAACGTCAGTTCACATTTGTAGGTGGATCATCAGTGTTAGAGCTAAAATTAGCATGTTTAAAGTGATTTTCATGCTTCCAGGGGCCCAAAACACAAGATTTATGGAATGGTTAAAAGTGCATGAAAATGGCCAATTTACTCACTCTGAGTTCTCAAAAAGGGTTTCTTCACCCCGGGAAGTTAATTAAATACCATTTGGAGGCATTTAATGTTAGAGCAAAAACGGCTGATTTTCGACAAAAGAGATAACACCCCCCCATTACGTCATGCTTCAGAAATGTGGAAAATGGTCCGTTTTCAAATGTTTTATTTTTGAAAGTCAGTTCACATTTGTAGGTGGATCATCAGTGTTAGAGCTAAAATTAGCATGTTTAAAGTGATTTTCATGCTTCCAGTGGCTCGGGAAGTGAAATAAATACCATTTGGAGGCATTTAATGTTCGAGCAAAAACGGCTGATTTTCGACAAAAGAGATAACACCCCCCCATTACGTCATGCTTCAGAAATGTGGAAAATGGTCCGTTTTCAAATGTTTTATTTTTGAACGTCAGTTCACATTTGTAGGTGGATCATCAGTGTTAGAGCTAAAATTAGCATGTTTAAAGTGATTTTCATGCTTCCAGGGGCCCAAAACACAAGATTTATGGAATGGTTAAAAGTGCATGAAAATGGCCAATTTACTCACTCTGAGTTCTCAAAAAGGGTTTCTTCACCCCGGGAAGTTAATTAAATACCATTTGGAGGCATTTAATGTTAGAGCAAAAACGGCTGATTTTCGACAAAAGAGATAACACCCCCCCATTACGTCATGCTTCAGAAATGTGGAAAATGGTCCGTTTTCAAATGTTTTATTTTTGAACGTCAGTTCACATTTGTAGGTGGATCATCAGTGTTAGAGCTAAAATTAGCATGTTTAAAGTGATTTTCATGCTTCCAGGGGCTCGGGAAGTGAAATAAATACCATTTGGAGGCATTTAATGTTCGAGCAAAAACGGCTGATTTTCGACAAAAGAGATAACACCCCCCCATTACGTCATGCTTCAGAAATGTGGAAAATGGTCCGTTTTCAAATGTTTTATTTTTGAACGTCAGTTCACATTTGTAGGTGGATCATCAGTGTTAGAGCTAAAATTAGCATGTTTAAAGTGATTTTCATGCTTCCAGGGGCTCGGGAAGTTAATTAAATACCATTTGGAGGCATTTAATGTTCGAGCAAAAAAGGCTGATTTTCCCCAAAAGAGATAACACCCCCCCATTACGTCATGCTTCAGAAATGTGGAAAATGGTCCGTTTTCAAATGTTTTATTTTTGAACGTCAGTTCACATTTGTAGGTGGATCATCAGTGTTAGAGCTAAAATTAGCATGTTTAAAGTGATTTTCATGCTTCCAGGGGCTCGGGAAGTTAATTAAATACCATTTGGAGGCATTTAATGTTAGAGCAAAAACGGCTGATTTTCGACAAAAGAGATAACACCCCCCAATTACGTCATGCTTCAGAAATGTGGAAAATGGTCCGTTTTCAAATGTTTTATTTTTGAACGTCAGTTCACATTTGTAGGTGGATCATCAGTGTTAGAGCTAAAATTAGCATGTTTAAAGTGATTTTCATGCTTCCAGGGGCCCAAAACACAAGATTTATGGAATGGTTAAACGTGCATGAAAATGGCCAATTTACTCACTCTGAGTTCTCAAAAAGGGTTTCTTCACCCCGGGAAGTTAATTAAATACCATTTGGAGGCATTTAATGTTAGAGCAAAAACGGCTGATTTTCGACAAAAGAGATAACACCCCCCCATTACGTCATGCTTCAGAAATGTGGAAATGGTCCGTTTTCAAATGTTTTATTTTTGAACGTCAGTTCACATTTGTAGGTGGATCATCAGTGTTAGAGGTAAAATTAGCATGTTTAAAGTGATTTTAATGCTTCCAGGGGCTCGGGAAGTTAATTAAATACCATTTGGAGGCATTTAATGTTCGAGCAAAAACGGCTGATTTTCGACAAAAGAGATAACACCCCCCCATTACGTCATGCTTCAGAAATGTGGAAAATGGTCCGTTTTCAAATGTTTTATTTTTGAACGTCAGTTCACATTTGTAGGTGGATCATCAGTGTTAGAGCTAAAATTAGCATGTTTAAAGTGATTTTCATGCTTCCAGGGGCCCAAAACACAAGATTTATGGAATGGTTAAAAGTGCATGAAAATGGCTAATTTACTCACTCTGAGTTCTCAAAAAGGGTTTCTTCACCCCGGGAAGTTAATTAAATACCATTTGGAGGCATTTAATGTTCGAGCAAAAACGGCTGATTTTCGACAAAAGAGATAACACCCCCCCATTACGTCATGCTTCAGAAATGTTGAAAATGGTCCGTTTTCAAATGTTTTATTTTTGAACGTCAGTTCACATTTGTAGGTGGATCATCAGTGTTAGAGCTAAAATTAGCATGTTTAAAGTGATTTTCATGCTTCCAGGGGCTCGGGAAGTTAATTAAATACCATTTGGAGGCATTTAATGTTCGAGCAAAAACGGCTGATTTTCGACAAAAGAGATAACACCCCCCCATTACGTCATTCTTCAGAAATGTGGAAAATGGTCCGTTTTCAAATGTTTTATTTTTGAACGTCAGTTCACATTTGTAGGTGGATCATCAGTGTTAGAGCTAAAATTAGCATGTTTAAAGTGATTTTCATGCTTCCAGGGGCCCAAAACACAAGATTTATGGAAAGGTTAAAAGTGCATGAAAATGGCCAATTTACTCACTCTGAGTTCTCAAAAAGGGTTTCTTCACCCCGGGAAGTTAATTAAATACCATTTGGAGGCATTTAATGTTAGAGCAAAAACGGCTGATTTTCGACAAAAGAGATAACACCCCCCCATTACGTCATGCTTCAGAAATGTGGAAATGGTCCGTTTTCAAATGTTTTATTTTTGAACGTCAGTTCACATTTGTAGGTGGATCATCAGTGTTAGAGCTAAAATTAGCATGTTTAAAGTGATTTTCATGCTTCCAGGGGCTCGGGAAGTTAATTAAATACCATTTGGAGGCATTTAATGTTCGAGCAAAAACGGCTGATTTTCGACAAAAGAGATAACACCCCCCCATTACGTCATGCTTCAGAAATGTGGAAAATGGTCCGTTTTCAAATGTTTTATTTTTGAACGTCAGTTCACATTTGTAGGTGGATCATCAGTGTTAGAGCTAAAATTAGCATGTTTAAAGTGATTTTCATGCTTCCAGGGGCCCAAAACACAAGATTTATGGAATGGTTAAAAGTGCATGAAAATGGCCAATTTACTCACTCTGAGTTCTCAAAAAGGGTTTCTTCACCCCGGGAAGTTAATTAAATACCATTTGGAGGCATTTAATGTTCGAGCAAAAACGGCTGATTTTCGACAAAAGAGATAACACCCCCCATTACGTCATGCTTCAGAAATGTGGAAAATGGTCCGTTTTCAAATGTTTTATTTTTGAACGTCAGTTCACATTTGTAGGTGGATCATCAGTGTTAGAGCTAAAATTAGCATGTTTAAAGTGATTTTCATGCTTCCGGGGGCCCAAAACACAAGATTTATGGAATGGTTAAAAGTGCATGAAAATGGCCAATTTACTCACTCTGAGTTCTCAAAAAGGGTTTCTTCACCCCGGGAAGTTAATTAAATACCATTTGGAGGCATTTAATGTTCGAGCAAAAACGGCTGATTTTCGACAAAAGAGATAACACCCCCCCATTACGTCATGCTTCAGAAATGTGGAAAATGGTCCGTTTTCAAATGTTTTATTTTTGAACGTCAGTTCACATTTGTAGGTGGATCATCAGTGTTAGAGCTAAAATTAGCATGTTTAAAGTGATTTTCTTGCTTCCAGGGGCTCGGGAAGTGAAATAAATACCATTTGGAGGCATTTAATGTTCGAGCAAAAACGGCTGATTTTCCACAAAAGAGATAACACCCCCCCATTACGTCATGCTTCAGAAATGTGGAAAATGGTCCGTTTTCAAATGTTTTATTTTTGAACGTCAGTTCACATTTGTAGGTGGATCATCAGTGTTAGAGCTAAAATTAGCATGTTTAAAGTGATTTTCATGCTTCTAGGGGCTCGGGAAGTTAATTAAATACCATTTGGAGGCATTTAATGTTCGAGCAAAAACGGCTGATTTTCCACAAAAGAGATAACACCCCCCCATTACGTCATGCTTCAGAAATGTGGAAAATGGTCCGTTTTCAAATGTTTTATTTTTGAACGTCAGTTCACATTTGTAGGTGGATCATCAGTGTTAGAGCTAAAATTAGCATGTTTAAAGTGATTTTCATGCTTCCAGGGGCTCGGGAAGTTAATTAAATACCATTTGGAGGCATTTAATGTTCGAGCAAAAAAGGCTGATTTTCCCCAAAAGAGATAACACCCCCCCATTACGTCATGCTTCAGAAATGTGGAAAATGGTCCGTTTTCAAATGTTTTATTTTTGAACGTCAGTTCACATTTGTAGGTGGATCATCAGTGTTAGAGCTAAAATTAGCATGTTTAAAGTGATTTTCATGCTTCCAGGGGCCCAAAACACAAGATTTATGGAATGGTTAAAAGTGCATGAAAATGGCCAATTTACTCACTCTGAGTTCTCAAAAAGGGTTTCTTCACCCCGGGAAGTTAATTAAATACCATTTGGAGGCATTTAATGTTAGAGCAAAAACGGCTGATTTTCGACAAAAGAGATAACACCCCCCCACTACGTCATGCTTCAAAAATGTGGAAAATGGTCCTTTTTCAAATGTTTTATTTTTGAACGTCAGTTCACATTTGTAGGTGGATCATCAGTGTTAGAGCTAAAATTAGCATGTTTAAAGTGATTTTCATGCTTCCAGGGGCTCGGGAAGTTAATTAAATACCATTTGGAGGCATTTAATGTTAGAGCAAAAACGGCTGATTTTCGACAAAAGAGATAACACCCCCCCATTACGTCATTCTTCAGAAATGTGGAAAATGGTCCGTTTTCAAATGTTTTATTTTTGAACGTCAGTTCACATTTGTAGGTGGATCATCAGTGTTAGAGCTAAAATTAGCATGTTTAAAGTGATTTTCATGCTTCCAGGGGCCCAAAACACAAGATTTATGGAAAGGTTAAAAGTGCATGAAAATGGCCAATTTACTCACTCTGAGTTCTCAAAAAGGGTTTCTTCACCCCGGGAAGTTAATTAAATACCATTTGGAGGCATTTAATGTTAGAGCAAAAACGGCTGATTTTCGACAAAAGAGATAACACCCCCCCATTACGTCATGCTTCAGAAATGTGGAAATGGTCCGTTTTCAAATGTTTTATTTTTGAACGTCAGTTCACATTTGTAGGTGGATCATCAGTGTTAGAGCTAAAATTAGCATGTTTAAAGTGATTTTCATGCTTCCAGGGGCTCGGGAAGTTAATTAAATACCATTTGGAGGCATTTAATGTTCGAGCAAAAACGGCTGATTTTCGACAAAAGAGATAACACCCCCCCATTACGTCATGCTTCAGAAATGTGGAAAATGGTCCGTTTTCAAATGTTTTATTTTTGAACGTCAGTTCACATTTGTAGGTGGATCATCAGTGTTAGAGCTAAAATTAGCATGTTTAAAGTGATTTTCATGCTTCCAGGGGCCCAAAACACAAGATTTATGGAATGGTTAAAAGTGCATGAAAATGGCCAATTTACTCACTCTGAGTTCTCAAAAAGGGTTTCTTCACCCCGGGAAGTTAATTAAATACCATTTGGAGGCATTTAATGTTCGAGCAAAAACGGCTGATTTTCGACAAAAGAGATAACACCCCCCATTACGTCATGCTTCAGAAATGTGGAAAATGGTCCGTTTTCAAATGTTTTATTTTTGAACGTCAGTTCACATTTGTAGGTGGATCATCAGTGTTAGAGCTAAAATTACCATGTTTAAAGTGATTTTCATGCTTCCAGGGGCCCAAAACACAAGATTTATGGAATGGTTAAAAGTGCATGAAAATGGCCAATTTACTCACTCTGAGTTCTCAAAAAGGGTTTCTTCACCCCGGGAAGTTAATTAAATACCATTTGGAGGCATTTAATGTTCGAGCAAAAACGGCTGATTTTCGACAAAAGAGATAACACCCCCCATTACGTCATGCTTCAGAAATGTGGAAAATGGTCCGTTTTCAAATGTTTTATTTTTGAACGTCAGTTCACATTTGTAGGTGGATCATCAGTGTTAGAGCTAAAATTAGCATGTTTAAAGTGATTTTCATGCTTCCGGGGGCCCAAAACACAAGATTTATGGAATGGTTAAAAGTGCATGAAAATGGCCAATTTACTCACTCTGAGTTCTCAAAAAGGGTTTCTTCACCCCGGGAAGTTAATTAAATACCATTTGGAGGCATTTAATGTTCGAGCAAAAACGGCTGATTTTCGACAAAAGAGATAACACCCCCCCATTACGTCATGCTTCAGAAATGTGGAAAATGGTCCGTTTTCAAATGTTTTATTTTTGAACGTCAGTTCACATTTGTAGGTGGATCATCAGTGTTAGAGCTAAAATTAGCATGTTTAAAGTGATTTTCTTGCTTCCAGGGGCTCGGGAAGTGAAATAAATACCATTTGGAGGCATTTAATGTTCGAGCAAAAACGGCTGATTTTCCACAAAAGAGATAACACCCCCCCATTACGTCATGCTTCAGAAATGTGGAAAATGGTCCGTTTTCAAATGTTTTATTTTTGAACGTCAGTTCACATTTGTAGGTGGATCATCAGTGTTAGAGCTAAAATTAGCATGTTTAAAGTGATTTTCATGCTTCCAGGGGCTCGGGAAGTTAATTAAATACCATTTGGAGGCATTTAATGTTCGAGCAAAAACGGCTGATTTTCCACAAAAGAGATAACACCCCCCCATTACGTCATGCTTCAGAAATGTGGAAAATGGTCCGTTTTCAAATGTTTTATTTTTGAACGTCAGTTCACATTTGTAGGTGGATCATCAGTGTTAGAGCTAAAATTAGCATGTTTAAAGTGATTTTCATGCTTCCAGGGGCTCGGGAAGTTAATTAAATACCATTTGGAGGCATTTAATGTTCGAGCAAAAACGGCTGATTTTCGACAAAAGAGATAACACCCCCCCATTACGTTATGCTTCAGAAATGTGGAAAATGGTCCGTTTTCAAATGTTTTATTTTTGAACGTCAGTTCACATTTGTAGGTGGATCATCAGTGTTAGAGCTAAAATTAGCATGTTTAAAGTGATTTTCATGCTTCCAGGGGCCCAAAACACAAGATTTATGGAATGGTTAAAAGTGCATGAAAATGGCCAATTTACTCACTCTGAGTTCTCAAAAAGGGTTTCTTCACCCCGGGAAGTTAATTAAATACCATTTGGAGGCATTTAATGTTAGAGCAAAAACGGCTGATTTTCGACAAAAGAGATAACACCCCCCCATTACGTCATGCTTCAGAAATGTGGAAAATGGTCCGTTTTCAAATGTTTTATTTTTGAAAGTCAGTTCACATTTGTAGGTGGATCATCAGTGTTAGAGCTAAAATTAGCATGTTTAAAGTGATTTTCATGCTTCCAGTGGCTCGGGAAGTGAAATAAATACCATTTGGAGGCATTTAATGTTCGAGCAAAAACGGCTGATTTTCGACAAAAGAGATAACACCCCCCCCATTACGTCATGCTTCAGAAATGTGGAAAATGGTCCGTTTTCAAATGTTTTATTTTTGAACGTCAGTTCACATTTGTAGGTGGATCATCAGTGTTAGAGCTAAAATTAGCATGTTTAAAGTGATTTTCATGCTTCCAGGGGCCCAAAACACAAGATTTATGGAATGGTTAAAAGTGCATGAAAATGGCCAATTTACTCACTCTGAGTTCTCAAAAAGGGTTTCTTCACCCCGGGAAGTTAATTAAATACCATTTGGAGGCATTTAATGTTAGAGCAAAAACGGCTGATTTTCGACAAAAGAGATAACACCCCCCCATTACGTCATGCTTCAGAAATGTGGAAAATGGTCCGTTTTCAAATGTTTTATTTTTGAACGTCAGTTCACATTTGTAGGTGGATCATCAGTGTTAGAGCTAAAATTATCATGTTTAAAGTGATTTTCATGCTTCCAGGGGCTCGGGAAGTGAAATAAATACCATTTGGAGGCATTTAATGTTCGAGCAAAAACGGCTGATTTTCGACAAAAGAGATAACACCCCCCCATTACGTCATGCTTCAGAAATGTGGAAAATGGTCCGTTTTCAAATGTTTTATTTTTGAACGTCAGTTCACATTTGTAGGTGGATCATCAGTGTTAGAGCTAAAATTAGCATGTTTAAAGTGATTTTCATGCTTCCAGGGGCTCGGGAAGTTAATTAAATACCATTTGGAGGCATTTAATGTTCGAGCAAAAAAGGCTGATTTTCCCCAAAAGAGATAACACCCCCCCATTACGTCATGCTTCAGAAATGTGGAAAATGGTCCGTTTTCAAATGTTTTATTTTTGAACGTCAGTTCACATTTGTAGGTGGATCATCAGTGTTAGAGCTAAAATTAGCATGTTTAAAGTGATTTTCATGCTTCCAGGGGCTCGGGAAGTTAATTAAATACCATTTGGAGGCATTTAATGTTAGAGCAAAAACGGCTGATTTTCGACAAAAGAGATAACACCCCCCAATTACGTCATGCTTCAGAAATGTGGAAAATGGTCCGTTTTCAAATGTTTTATTTTTGAACGTCAGTTCACATTTGTAGGTGGATCATCAGTGTTAGAGCTAAAATTAGCATGTTTAAAGTGATTTTCATGCTTCCAGGGGCCCAAAACACAAGATTTATGGAATGGTTAAAAGTGCATGAAAATGGCCAATTTACTCACTCTGAGTTCTCAAAAAGGGTTTCTTCACCCCGGGAAGTTAATTAAATACCATTTGGAGGCATTTAATGTTAGAGCAAAAACGGCTGATTTTCAACAAAAGAGATAACACCCCCCCATTACGTCATGCTTCAGAAATGTGGAAATGGTCCATTTTCAAATGTTTTATTTTTGAACGTCAGTTCACATTTGTAGGTGGATCATCAGTGTTAGAGCTAAAATTAGCATGTTTAAAGTGATTTTCATGCTTCCAGGGGCTCGGGAAGTTAATTAAATACCATTTGGAGGCATTTAATGTTCGAGCAAAAACGGCTGATTTTCGACAAAAGAGATAACACCCCCCCATTACGTCATGCTTCAGAAATGTGGAAAATGGTCCGTTTTCAAATGTTTTATTTTTGAACGTCAGTTCACATTTGTAGGTGGATCATCAGTGTTAGAGCAAAAATTGGCATGTTTAAAGTGATTTTCATGCTTCCAGGGGCCCAAAACACAAGATTTATGGAATGGTTAAAAGTGCATGAAAATGGCTAATTTACTCACTCTGAGTTCTCAAAAAGGGTTTCTTCACCCCGGGAAGTTAATTAAATACCATTTGGAGGCATTTAATGTTCGAGCAAAAACGGCTGATTTTCGACAAAAGAGATAACACCCCCCCATTACGTCATGCTTCAGAAATGTTGAAAATGGTCCGTTTTCAAATGTTTTATTTTTGAACGTCAGTTCACATTTGTAGGTGGATCATCAGTGTTAGAGCTAAAATTAGCATGTTTAAAGTGATTTTCATGCTTCCAGGGGCTCGGGAAGTTAATTAAATACCATTTGGAGGCATTTAATGTTCGAGCAAAAACGGCTGATTTTCGACAAAAGAGATAACACCCCCCCATTATGTCATGCTTCAGAAATGTGGAAAATGGTCCGTTTTCAAATGTTTTATTTTTGAACGTCAGTTCACATTTGTAGGTGGATCATCAGTGTTAGAGCTAAAATTAGCATGTTTAAAGTGATTTTCATGCTTCTTGGGGCCCAAAACACAAGATTTATGGAATGGTTAAAAGTGCATGAAAATGGCCAATTTACTCACTCTGAGTTCTCAAAAAGGGTTTCTTCACCCCGGGAAGTTAATTAAATACCATTTGGAGGCATTTAATGTTAGAGCAAAAACGGCTGATTTTCGACAAAAGAGATAACACCCCCCCATTACGTCATGCTTCAGAAATGTGGAAAATGGTCCGTTTTCAAATGTTTTATTTTTGAACGTCAGTTCACATTTGTAGGTGGATCATCAGTGTTAGAGCTAAAATTAGCATGTTTAAAGTGATTTTCATGCTTCCAGGGGCTCGGGAAGTTAATTAAATACCATTTGGAGGCATTTAATGTTCGAGCAAAAAAGGCTGATTTTCCCCAAAAGAGATAACACCCCCCCACTACGTCATGCTTCAAAAATGTGGAAAATGGTCCTTTTTCAAATGTTTTATTTTTGAACGTCAGTTCACATTTGTAGGTGGATCATCAGTGTTAGAGCTAAAATTAGCATGTTTAAAGTGATTTTCATGCTTCCAGGGTCCCAAAACACAAGATTTATGGAATGGTTAAAAGTGCATGAAAATGGCTAATTTACTCACTCTGAGTTCTCAAAAAGGGTTTCTTCACCCCGGGAAGTTAATTAAATACCATTTGGAGGCATTTAATGTTCGAGCAAAAACGGCTGATTTTCGACAAAAGAGATAACACCCCCCCATTACGTCATGCTTCAGAAATGTGGAAAATGGTCCGTTTTCAAATGTTTTATTTTTGAACGTCAGTTCACATTTGTAGGTGGATCATCAGTGTTAGAGCTAAAATTAGCATGTTTAAAGTGATTTTCATGCTTCCAGGGGCTCGGGAAGTTAATTAAATACCATTTGGAGGCATTTAATGTTCGAGCAAAAACGGCTGATTTTCGACAAAAGAGATAACACCCCCCCATTACGTCATGCTTCAGAAATGTGGAAAATGGTCCGTTTTCAAATGTTTTATTTTTGAACGTCAGTTCACATTTGTAGGTGGATCATCAGTGTTAGAGCTAAAATTAGCATGTTTAAAGTGATTTTCATGCTTCTTGGGGCCCAAAACACAAGATTTATGGAATGGTTAAAAGTGCATGAAAATGGCCAATTTACTCACTCTGAGTTCTCAAAAAGGGTTTCTTCACCCCGGGAAGTTAATTAAATACCATTTGGAGGCATTTAATGTTAGAGCAAAAACGGCTGATTTTCGACAAAAGAGATAACACCCCCCCACTACGTCATGCTTCAAAAATGTGGAAAATGGTCCTTTTTCAAATGTTTTATTTTTGAACGTCAGTTCACATTTGTAGGTGGATCATCAGTGTTAGAGCTAAAATTAGCATGTTTAAAGTGATTTTCATGCTTCCAGGGGCTCGGGAAGTTAATTAAATACCATTTGGAGGCATTTAATGTTAGAGCAAAAACGGCTGATTTTCGACAAAAGAGATAACACCCCCCCATTACGTCATTCTTCAGAAATGTGGAAAATGGTCCGTTTTCAAATGTTTTATTTTTGAACGTCAGTTCACATTTGTAGGTGGATCATCAGTGTTAGAGCTAAAATTAGCATGTTTAAAGTGATTTTCATGCTTCCAGGGGCCCAAAACACAAGATTTATGGAAAGGTTAAAAGTGCATGAAAATGGCCAATTTACTCACTCTGAGTTCTCAAAAAGGGTTTCTTCACCCCGGGAAGTTAATTAAATACCATTTGGAGGCATTTAATGTTAGAGCAAAAACGGCTGATTTTCGACAAAAGAGATAACACCCCCCCATTACGTCATGCTTCAGAAATGTGGAAATGGTCCGTTTTCAAATGTTTTATTTTTGAACGTCAGTTCACATTTGTAGGTGGATCATCAGTGTTAGAGCTAAAATTAGCATGTTTAAAGTGATTTTCATGCTTCCAGGGGCTCGGGAAGTTAATTAAATACCATTTGGAGGCATTTAATGTTCGAGCAAAAACGGCTGATTTTCGACAAAAGAGATAACACCCCCCCATTACGTCATGCTTCAGAAATGTGGAAAATGGTCCGTTTTCAAATGTTTTATTTTTGAACGTCAGTTCACATTTGTAGGTGGATCATCAGTGTTAGAGCTAAAATTAGCATGTTTAAAGTGATTTTCATGCTTCCAGGGGCCCAAAACACAAGATTTATGGAATGGTTAAAAGTGCATGAAAATGGCCAATTTACTCACTCTGAGTTCTCAAAAAGGGTTTCTTCACCCCGGGAAGTTAATTAAATACCATTTGGAGGCATTTAATGTTCGAGCAAAAACGGCTGATTTTCGACAAAAGAGATAACACCCCCCATTACGTCATGCTTCAGAAATGTGGAAAATGGTCCGTTTTCAAATGTTTTATTTTTGAACGTCAGTTCACATTTGTAGGTGGATCATCAGTGTTAGAGCTAAAATTACCATGTTTAAAGTGATTTTCATGCTTCCAGGGGCCCAAAACACAAGATTTATGGAATGGTTAAAAGTGCATGAAAATGGCCAATTTACTCACTCTGAGTTCTCAAAAAGGGTTTCTTCACCCCGGGAAGTTAATTAAATACCATTTGGAGGCATTTAATGTTCGAGCAAAAACGGCTGATTTTCGACAAAAGAGATAACACCCCCCATTACGTCATGCTTCAGAAATGTGGAAAATGGTCCGTTTTCAAATGTTTTATTTTTGAACGTCAGTTCACATTTGTAGGTGGATCATCAGTGTTAGAGCTAAAATTAGCATGTTTAAAGTGATTTTCATGCTTCCGGGGGCCCAAAACACAAGATTTATGGAATGGTTAAAAGTGCATGAAAATGGCCAATTTACTCACTCTGAGTTCTCAAAAAGGGTTTCTTCACCCCGGGAAGTTAATTAAATACCATTTGGAGGCATTTAATGTTCGAGCAAAAACGGCTGATTTTCGACAAAAGAGATAACACCCCCCCATTACGTCATGCTTCAGAAATGTGGAAAATGGTCCGTTTTCAAATGTTTTATTTTTGAACGTCAGTTCACATTTGTAGGTGGATCATCAGTGTTAGAGCTAAAATTAGCATGTTTAAAGTGATTTTCATGCTTCCAGGGGCCCAAAACACAAGATTTATGGAATGGTTAAAAGTGCATGAAAATGGCCAATTTACTCACTCTGAGTTCTCAAAAAGGGTTTCTTCACCCCGGGAAGTTAATTAAATACCATTTGGAGGCATTTAATGTTCGAGCAAAAACGGCTGATTTTCGACAAAAGAGATAACACCCCCCATTACGTCATGCTTCAGAAATGTGGAAAATGGTCCGTTTTCAAATGTTTTATTTTTGAACGTCAGTTCACATTTGTAGGTGGATCATCAGTGTTAGAGCTAAAATTAGCATGTTTAAAGTGATTTTCATGCTTCCGGGGGCCCAAAACACAAGATTTATGGAATGGTTAAAAGTGCATGAAAATGGCCAATTTACTCACTCTGAGTTCTCAAAAAGGGTTTCTTCACCCCGGGAAGTTAATTAAATACCATTTGGAGGCATTTAATGTTCGAGCAAAAACGGCTGATTTTCGACAAAAGAGATAACACCCCCCCATTACGTCATGCTTCAGAAATGTGGAAAATGGTCCGTTTTCAAATGTTTTATTTTTGAACGTCAGTTCACATTTGTAGGTGGATCATCAGTGTTAGAGCTAAAATTAGCATGTTTAAAGTGATTTTCTTGCTTCCAGGGGCTCGGGAAGTGAAATAAATACCATTTGGAGGCATTTAATGTTCGAGCAAAAACGGCTGATTTTCCACAAAAGAGATAACACCCCCCCATTACGTCATGCTTCAGAAATGTGGAAAATGGTCCGTTTTCAAATGTTTTATTTTTGAACGTCAGTTCACATTTGTAGGTGGATCATCAGTGTTAGAGCTAAAATTAGCATGTTTAAAGTGATTTTCATGCTTCCAGGGGCTCGGGAAGTTAATTAAATACCATTTGGAGGCATTTAATGTTCGAGCAAAAAAGGCTGATTTTCCCCAAAAGAGATAACACCCCCCCATTACGTCATGCTTCAGAAATGTGGAAAATGGTCCGTTTTCAAATGTTTTATTTTTGAACGTCAGTTCACATTTGTAGGTGGATCATCAGTGTTAGAGCTAAAATTAGCATGTTTAAAGTGATTTTCATGCTTCCAGGGGCCCAAAACACAAGATTTATGGAATGGTTAAAAGTGCATGAAAATGGCCAATTTACTCACTCTGAGTTCTCAAAAAGGGTTTCTTCACCCCGGGAAGTTAATTAAATACCATTTGGAGGCATTTAATGTTAGAGCAAAAACGGCTGATTTTCGACAAAAGAGATAACACCCCCCCACTACGTCATGCTTCAAAAATGTGGAAAATGGTCCTTTTTCAAATGTTTTATTTTTGAACGTCAGTTCACATTTGTAGGTGGATCATCAGTGTTAGAGCTAAAATTAGCATGTTTAAAGTGATTTTCATGCTTCCAGGGGCTCGGGAAGTTAATTAAATACCATTTGGAGGCATTTAATGTTAGAGCAAAAACGGCTGATTTTCGACAAAAGAGATAACACCCCCCCATTACGTCATTCTTCAGAAATGTGGAAAATGGTCCGTTTTCAAATGTTTTATTTTTGAACGTCAGTTCACATTTGTAGGTGGATCATCAGTGTTAGAGCTAAAATTAGCATGTTTAAAGTGATTTTCATGCTTCCAGGGGCCCAAAACACAAGATTTATGGAAAGGTTAAAAGTGCATGAAAATGGCCAATTTACTCACTCTGAGTTCTCAAAAAGGGTTTCTTCACCCCGGGAAGTTAATTAAATACCATTTGGAGGCATTTAATGTTAGAGCAAAAACGGCTGATTTTCGACAAAAGAGATAACACCCCCCCATTACGTCATGCTTCAGAAATGTGGAAATGGTCCGTTTTCAAATGTTTTATTTTTGAACGTCAGTTCACATTTGTAGGTGGATCATCAGTGTTAGAGCTAAAATTAGCATGTTTAAAGTGATTTTCATGCTTCCAGGGGCTCGGGAAGTTAATTAAATACCATTTGGAGGCATTTAATGTTCGAGCAAAAACGGCTGATTTTCGACAAAAGAGATAACACCCCCCCATTACGTCATGCTTCAGAAATGTGGAAAATGGTCCGTTTTCAAATGTTTTATTTTTGAACGTCAGTTCACATTTGTAGGTGGATCATCAGTGTTAGAGCTAAAATTAGCATGTTTAAAGTGATTTTCATGCTTCCAGGGGCCCAAAACACAAGATTTATGGAATGGTTAAAAGTGCATGAAAATGGCCAATTTACTCACTCTGAGTTCTCAAAAAGGGTTTCTTCACCCCGGGAAGTTAATTAAATACCATTTGGAGGCATTTAATGTTCGAGCAAAAACGGCTGATTTTCGACAAAAGAGATAACACCCCCCATTACGTCATGCTTCAGAAATGTGGAAAATGGTCCGTTTTCAAATGTTTTATTTTTGAACGTCAGTTCACATTTGTAGGTGGATCATCAGTGTTAGAGCTAAAATTACCATGTTTAAAGTGATTTTCATGCTTCCAGGGGCCCAAAACACAAGATTTATGGAATGGTTAAAAGTGCATGAAAATGGCCAATTTACTCACTCTGAGTTCTCAAAAAGGGTTTCTTCACCCCGGGAAGTTAATTAAATACCATTTGGAGGCATTTAATGTTCGAGCAAAAACGGCTGATTTTCGACAAAAGAGATAACACCCCCCATTACGTCATGCTTCAGAAATGTGGAAAATGGTCCGTTTTCAAATGTTTTATTTTTGAACGTCAGTTCACATTTGTAGGTGGATCATCAGTGTTAGAGCTAAAATTAGCATGTTTAAAGTGATTTTCATGCTTCCGGGGGCCCAAAACACAAGATTTATGGAATGGTTAAAAGTGCATGAAAATGGCCAATTTACTCACTCTGAGTTCTCAAAAAGGGTTTCTTCACCCCGGGAAGTTAATTAAATACCATTTGGAGGCATTTAATGTTCGAGCAAAAACGGCTGATTTTCGACAAAAGAGATAACACCCCCCCATTACGTCATGCTTCAGAAATGTGGAAAATGGTCCGTTTTCAAATGTTTTATTTTTGAACGTCAGTTCACATTTGTAGGTGGATCATCAGTGTTAGAGCTAAAATTAGCATGTTTAAAGTGATTTTCTTGCTTCCAGGGGCTCGGGAAGTGAAATAAATACCATTTGGAGGCATTTAATGTTCGAGCAAAAACGGCTGATTTTCCACAAAAGAGATAACACCCCCCCATTACGTCATGCTTCAGAAATGTGGAAAATGGTCCGTTTTCAAATGTTTTATTTTTGAACGTCAGTTCACATTTGTAGGTGGATCATCAGTGTTAGAGCTAAAATTAGCATGTTTAAAGTGATTTTCATGCTTCCAGGGGCTCGGGAAGTTAATTAAATACCATTTGGAGGCATTTAATGTTCGAGCAAAAACGGCTGATTTTCCACAAAAGAGATAACACCCCCCCATTACGTCATGCTTCAGAAATGTGGAAAATGGTCCGTTTTCAAATGTTTTATTTTTGAACGTCAGTTCACATTTGTAGGTGGATCATCAGTGTTAGAGCTAAAATTAGCATGTTTAAAGTGATTTTCATGCTTCCAGGGGCTCGGGAAGTTAATTAAATACCATTTGGAGGCATTTAATGTTCGAGCAAAAACGGCTGATTTTCCACAAAAGAGATAACACCCCCCCATTACGTCATGCTTCAGAAATGTGGAAAATGGTCCGTTTTCAAATGTTTTATTTTTGAACGTCAGTTCACATTTGTAGGTGGATCATCAGTGTTAGAGCTAAAATTAGCATGTTTAAAGTGATTTTCATGCTTCCAGGGGCTCGGGAAGTTAATTAAATACCATTTGGAGGCATTTAATGTTCGAGCAAAAACGGCTGATTTTCGACAAAAGAGATAACACCCCCCCATTACGTTATGCTTCAGAAATGTGGAAAATGGTCCGTTTTCAAATGTTTTATTTTTGAACGTCAGTTCACATTTGTAGGTGGATCATCAGTGTTAGAGCTAAAATTAGCATGTTTAAAGTGATTTTCATGCTTCCAGGGGCCCAAAACACAAGATTTATGGAATGGTTAAAAGTGCATGAAAATGGCCAATTTACTCACTCTGAGTTCTCAAAAAGGGTTTCTTCACCCCGGGAAGTTAATTAAATACCATTTGGAGGCATTTAATGTTAGAGCAAAAACGGCTGATTTTCGACAAAAGAGATAACACCCCCCCATTACGTCATGCTTCAGAAATGTGGAAAATGGTCCGTTTTCAAATGTTTTATTTTTGAAAGTCAGTTCACATTTGTAGGTGGATCATCAGTGTTAGAGCTAAAATTAGCATGTTTAAAGTGATTTTCATGCTTCCAGTGGCTCGGGAAGTGAAATAAATACCATTTGGAGGCATTTAATGTTCGAGCAAAAACGGCTGATTTTCGACAAAAGAGATAACACCCCCCCCATTACGTCATGCTTCAGAAATGTGGAAAATGGTCCGTTTTCAAATGTTTTATTTTTGAACGTCAGTTCACATTTGTAGGTGGATCATCAGTGTTAGAGCTAAAATTAGCATGTTTAAAGTGATTTTCATGCTTCCAGGGGCCCAAAACACAAGATTTATGGAATGGTTAAAAGTGCATGAAAATGGCCAATTTACTCACTCTGAGTTCTCAAAAAGGGTTTCTTCACCCCGGGAAGTTAATTAAATACCATTTGGAGGCATTTAATGTTAGAGCAAAAACGGCTGATTTTCGACAAAAGAGATAACACCCCCCCATTACGTCATGCTTCAGAAATGTGGAAAATGGTCCGTTTTCAAATGTTTTATTTTTGAACGTCAGTTCACATTTGTAGGTGGATCATCAGTGTTAGAGCTAAAATTATCATGTTTAAAGTGATTTTCATGCTTCCAGGGGCTCGGGAAGTGAAATAAATACCATTTGGAGGCATTTAATGTTCGAGCAAAAACGGCTGATTTTCGACAAAAGAGATAACACCCCCCCATTACGTCATGCTTCAGAAATGTGGAAAATGGTCCGTTTTCAAATGTTTTATTTTTGAACGTCAGTTCACATTTGTAGGTGGATCATCAGTGTTAGAGCTAAAATTAGCATGTTTAAAGTGATTTTCATGCTTCCAGGGGCTCGGGAAGTTAATTAAATACCATTTGGAGGCATTTAATGTTCGAGCAAAAAAGGCTGATTTTCCCCAAAAGAGATAACACCCCCCCATTACGTCATGCTTCAGAAATGTGGAAAATGGTCCGTTTTCAAATGTTTTATTTTTGAACGTCAGTTCACATTTGTAGGTGGATCATCAGTGTTAGAGCTAAAATTAGCATGTTTAAAGTGATTTTCATGCTTCCAGGGGCTCGGGAAGTTAATTAAATACCATTTGGAGGCATTTAATGTTAGAGCAAAAACGGCTGATTTTCGACAAAAGAGATAACACCCCCCAATTACGTCATGCTTCAGAAATGTGGAAAATGGTCCGTTTTCAAATGTTTTATTTTTGAACGTCAGTTCACATTTGTAGGTGGATCATCAGTGTTAGAGCTAAAATTAGCATGTTTAAAGTGATTTTCATGCTTCCAGGGGCCCAAAACACAAGATTTATGGAATGGTTAAAAGTGCATGAAAATGGCCAATTTACTCACTCTGAGTTCTCAAAAAGGGTTTCTTCACCCCGGGAAGTTAATTAAATACCATTTGGAGGCATTTAATGTTAGAGCAAAAACGGCTGATTTTCAACAAAAGAGATAACACCCCCCCATTACGTCATGCTTCAGAAATGTGGAAATGGTCCATTTTCAAATGTTTTATTTTTGAACGTCAGTTCACATTTGTAGGTGGATCATCAGTGTTAGAGCTAAAATTAGCATGTTTAAAGTGATTTTCATGCTTCCAGGGGCTCGGGAAGTTAATTAAATACCATTTGGAGGCATTTAATGTTCGAGCAAAAACGGCTGATTTTCGACAAAAGAGATAACACCCCCCCATTACGTCATGCTTCAGAAATGTGGAAAATGGTCCGTTTTCAAATGTTTTATTTTTGAACGTCAGTTCACATTTGTAGGTGGATCATCAGTGTTAGAGCAAAAATTGGCATGTTTAAAGTGATTTTCATGCTTCCAGGGGCCCAAAACACAAGATTTATGGAATGGTTAAAAGTGCATGAAAATGGCTAATTTACTCACTCTGAGTTCTCAAAAAGGGTTTCTTCACCCCGGGAAGTTAATTAAATACCATTTGGAGGCATTTAATGTTCGAGCAAAAACGGCTGATTTTCGACAAAAGAGATAACACCCCCCCATTACGTCATGCTTCAGAAATGTTGAAAATGGTCCGTTTTCAAATGTTTTATTTTTGAACGTCAGTTCACATTTGTAGGTGGATCATCAGTGTTAGAGCTAAAATTAGCATGTTTAAAGTGATTTTCATGCTTCCAGGGGCTCGGGAAGTTAATTAAATACCATTTGGAGGCATTTAATGTTCGAGCAAAAACGGCTGATTTTCGACAAAAGAGATAACACCCCCCCATTACGTCATGCTTCAGAAATGTGGAAAATGGTCCGTTTTCAAATGTTTTATTTTTGAACGTCAGTTCACATTTGTAGGTGGATCATCAGTGTTAGAGCTAAAATTAGCATGTTTAAAGTGATTTTCATGCTTCTTGGGGCCCAAAACACAAGATTTATGGAATGGTTAAAAGTGCATGAAAATGGCCAATTTACTCACTCTGAGTTCTCAAAAAGGGTTTCTTCACCCCGGGAAGTTAATTAAATACCATTTGGAGGCATTTAATGTTAGAGCAAAAACGGCTGATTTTCGACAAAAGAGATAACACCCCCCCATTACGTCATGCTTCAGAAATGTGGAAAATGGTCCGTTTTCAAATGTTTTATTTTTGAACGTCAGTTCACATTTGTAGGTGGATCATCAGTGTTAGAGCTAAAATTAGCATGTTTAAAGTGATTTTCATGCTTCCAGGGGCTCGGGAAGTTAATTAAATACCATTTGGAGGCATTTAATGTTCGAGCAAAAAAGGCTGATTTTCCCCAAAAGAGATAACACCCCCCCACTACGTCATGCTTCAAAAATGTGGAAAATGGTCCTTTTTCAAATGTTTTATTTTTGAACGTCAGTTCACATTTGTAGGTGGATCATCAGTGTTAGAGCTAAAATTAGCATGTTTAAAGTGATTTTCATGCTTCCAGGGTCCCAAAACACAAGATTTATGGAATGGTTAAAAGTGCATGAAAATGGCTAATTTACTCACTCTGAGTTCTCAAAAAGGGTTTCTTCACCCCGGGAAGTTAATTAAATACCATTTGGAGGCATTTAATGTTCGAGCAAAAACGGCTGATTTTCGACAAAAGAGATAACACCCCCCCATTACGTCATGCTTCAGAAATGTGGAAAATGGTCCGTTTTCAAATGTTTTATTTTTGAACGTCAGTTCACATTTGTAGGTGGATCATCAGTGTTAGAGCTAAAATTAGCATGTTTAAAGTGATTTTCATGCTTCCAGGGGCTCGGGAAGTTAATTAAATACCATTTGGAGGCATTTAATGTTCGAGCAAAAACGGCTGATTTTCGACAAAAGAGATAACACCCCCCCATTACGTCATGCTTCAGAAATGTGGAAAATGGTCCGTTTTCAAATGTTTTATTTTTGAACGTCAGTTCACATTTGTAGGTGGATCATCAGTGTTAGAGCTAAAATTAGCATGTTTAAAGTGATTTTCATGCTTCTTGGGGCCCAAAACACAAGATTTATGGAATGGTTAAAAGTGCATGAAAATGGCCAATTTACTCACTCTGAGTTCTCAAAAAGGGTTTCTTCACCCCGGGAAGTTAATTAAATACCATTTGGAGGCATTTAATGTTAGAGCAAAAACGGCTGATTTTCGACAAAAGAGATAACACCCCCCCACTACGTCATGCTTCAAAAATGTGGAAAATGGTCCTTTTTCAAATGTTTTATTTTTGAACGTCAGTTCACATTTGTAGGTGGATCATCAGTGTTAGAGCTAAAATTAGCATGTTTAAAGTGATTTTCATGCTTCCAGGGGCTCGGGAAGTTAATTAAATACCATTTGGAGGCATTTAATGTTAGAGCAAAAACGGCTGATTTTCGACAAAAGAGATAACACCCCCCCATTACGTCATTCTTCAGAAATGTGGAAAATGGTCCGTTTTCAAATGTTTTATTTTTGAACGTCAGTTCACATTTGTAGGTGGATCATCAGTGTTAGAGCTAAAATTAGCATGTTTAAAGTGATTTTCATGCTTCCAGGGGCCCAAAACACAAGATTTATGGAAAGGTTAAAAGTGCATGAAAATGGCCAATTTACTCACTCTGAGTTCTCAAAAAGGGTTTCTTCACCCCGGGAAGTTAATTAAATACCATTTGGAGGCATTTAATGTTAGAGCAAAAACGGCTGATTTTCGACAAAAGAGATAACACCCCCCCATTACGTCATGCTTCAGAAATGTGGAAATGGTCCGTTTTCAAATGTTTTATTTTTGAACGTCAGTTCACATTTGTAGGTGGATCATCAGTGTTAGAGCTAAAATTAGCATGTTTAAAGTGATTTTCATGCTTCCAGGGGCTCGGGAAGTTAATTAAATACCATTTGGAGGCATTTAATGTTCGAGCAAAAACGGCTGATTTTCGACAAAAGAGATAACACCCCCCCATTACGTCATGCTTCAGAAATGTGGAAAATGGTCCGTTTTCAAATGTTTTATTTTTGAACGTCAGTTCACATTTGTAGGTGGATCATCAGTGTTAGAGCTAAAATTAGCATGTTTAAAGTGATTTTCATGCTTCCAGGGGCCCAAAACACAAGATTTATGGAATGGTTAAAAGTGCATGAAAATGGCCAATTTACTCACTCTGAGTTCTCAAAAAGGGTTTCTTCACCCCGGGAAGTTAATTAAATACCATTTGGAGGCATTTAATGTTCGAGCAAAAACGGCTGATTTTCGACAAAAGAGATAACACCCCCCATTACGTCATGCTTCAGAAATGTGGAAAATGGTCCGTTTTCAAATGTTTTATTTTTGAACGTCAGTTCACATTTGTAGGTGGATCATCAGTGTTAGAGCTAAAATTACCATGTTTAAAGTGATTTTCATGCTTCCAGGGGCCCAAAACACAAGATTTATGGAATGGTTAAAAGTGCATGAAAATGGCCAATTTACTCACTCTGAGTTCTCAAAAAGGGTTTCTTCACCCCGGGAAGTTAATTAAATACCATTTGGAGGCATTTAATGTTCGAGCAAAAACGGCTGATTTTCGACAAAAGAGATAACACCCCCCATTACGTCATGCTTCAGAAATGTGGAAAATGGTCCGTTTTCAAATGTTTTATTTTTGAACGTCAGTTCACATTTGTAGGTGGATCATCAGTGTTAGAGCTAAAATTAGCATGTTTAAAGTGATTTTCATGCTTCCGGGGGCCCAAAACACAAGATTTATGGAATGGTTAAAAGTGCATGAAAATGGCCAATTTACTCACTCTGAGTTCTCAAAAAGGGTTTCTTCACCCCGGGAAGTTAATTAAATACCATTTGGAGGCATTTAATGTTCGAGCAAAAACGGCTGATTTTCGACAAAAGAGATAACACCCCCCCATTACGTCATGCTTCAGAAATGTGGAAAATGGTCCGTTTTCAAATGTTTTATTTTTGAACGTCAGTTCACATTTGTAGGTGGATCATCAGTGTTAGAGCTAAAATTAGCATGTTTAAAGTGATTTTCTTGCTTCCAGGGGCTCGGGAAGTGAAATAAATACCATTTGGAGGCATTTAATGTTCGAGCAAAAACGGCTGATTTTCCACAAAAGAGATAACACCCCCCCATTACGTCATGCTTCAGAAATGTGGAAAATGGTCCGTTTTCAAATGTTTTATTTTTGAACGTCAGTTCACATTTGTAGGTGGATCATCAGTGTTAGAGCTAAAATTAGCATGTTTAAAGTGATTTTCATGCTTCCAGGGGCTCGGGAAGTTAATTAAATACCATTTGGAGGCATTTAATGTTCGAGCAAAAACGGCTGATTTTCCACAAAAGAGATAACACCCCCCATTACGTCATGCTTCAGAAATGTGGAAAATGGTCCGTTTTCAAATGTTTTATTTTTGAACGTCAGTTCACATTTGTAGGTGGATCATCAGTGTTAGAGCTAAAATTAGCATGTTTAAAGTGATTTTCATGCTTCCAGGGGCTCGGGAAGTTAATTAAATACCATTTGGAGGCATTTAATGTTCGAGCAAAAAAGGCTGATTTTCCCCAAAAGAGATAACACCCCCCCATTACGTCATGCTTCAGAAATGTGGAAAATGGTCCGTTTTCAAATGTTTTATTTTTGAACGTCAGTTCACATTTGTAGGTGGATCATCAGTGTTAGAGCTAAAATTAGCATGTTTAAAGTGATTTTCATGCTTCCAGGGGCCCAAAACACAAGATTTATGGAATGGTTAAAAGTGCATGAAAATGGCCAATTTACTCACTCTGAGTTCTCAAAAAGGGTTTCTTCACCCCGGGAAGTTAATTAAATACCATTTGGAGGCATTTAATGTTAGAGCAAAAACGGCTGATTTTCGACAAAAGAGATAACACCCCCCCACTACGTCATGCTTCAAAAATGTGGAAAATGGTCCTTTTTCAAATGTTTTATTTTTGAACGTCAGTTCACATTTGTAGGTGGATCATCAGTGTTAGAGCTAAAATTAGCATGTTTAAAGTGATTTTCATGCTTCCAGGGGCTCGGGAAGTTAATTAAATACCATTTGGAGGCATTTAATGTTAGAGCAAAAACGGCTGATTTTCGACAAAAGAGATAACACCCCCCCATTACGTCATTCTTCAGAAATGTGGAAAATGGTCCGTTTTCAAATGTTTTATTTTTGAACGTCAGTTCACATTTGTAGGTGGATCATCAGTGTTAGAGCTAAAATTAGCATGTTTAAAGTGATTTTCATGCTTCCAGGGGCCCAAAACACAAGATTTATGGAAAGGTTAAAAGTGCATGAAAATGGCCAATTTACTCACTCTGAGTTCTCAAAAAGGGTTTCTTCACCCCGGGAAGTTAATTAAATACCATTTGGAGGCATTTAATGTTAGAGCAAAAACGGCTGATTTTCGACAAAAGAGATAACACCCCCCCATTACGTCATGCTTCAGAAATGTGGAAATGGTCCGTTTTCAAATGTTTTATTTTTGAACGTCAGTTCACATTTGTAGGTGGATCATCAGTGTTAGAGCTAAAATTAGCATGTTTAAAGTGATTTTCATGCTTCCAGGGGCTCGGGAAGTTAATTAAATACCATTTGGAGGCATTTAATGTTCGAGCAAAAACGGCTGATTTTCGACAAAAGAGATAACACCCCCCCATTACGTCATGCTTCAGAAATGTGGAAAATGGTCCGTTTTCAAATGTTTTATTTTTGAACGTCAGTTCACATTTGTAGGTGGATCATCAGTGTTAGAGCTAAAATTAGCATGTTTAAAGTGATTTTCATGCTTCCAGGGGCCCAAAACACAAGATTTATGGAATGGTTAAAAGTGCATGAAAATGGCCAATTTACTCACTCTGAGTTCTCAAAAAGGGTTTCTTCACCCCGGGAAGTTAATTAAATACCATTTGGAGGCATTTAATGTTCGAGCAAAAACGGCTGATTTTCGACAAAAGAGATAACACCCCCCATTACGTCATGCTTCAGAAATGTGGAAAATGGTCCGTTTTCAAATGTTTTATTTTTGAACGTCAGTTCACATTTGTAGGTGGATCATCAGTGTTAGAGCTAAAATTACCATGTTTAAAGTGATTTTCATGCTTCCAGGGGCCCAAAACACAAGATTTATGGAATGGTTAAAAGTGCATGAAAATGGCCAATTTACTCACTCTGAGTTCTCAAAAAGGGTTTCTTCACCCCGGGAAGTTAATTAAATACCATTTGGAGGCATTTAATGTTCGAGCAAAAACGGCTGATTTTCGACAAAAGAGATAACACCCCCCATTACGTCATGCTTCAGAAATGTGGAAAATGGTCCGTTTTCAAATGTTTTATTTTTGAACGTCAGTTCACATTTGTAGGTGGATCATCAGTGTTAGAGCTAAAATTAGCATGTTTAAAGTGATTTTCATGCTTCCGGGGGCCCAAAACACAAGATTTATGGAATGGTTAAAAGTGCATGAAAATGGCCAATTTACTCACTCTGAGTTCTCAAAAAGGGTTTCTTCACCCCGGGAAGTTAATTAAATACCATTTGGAGGCATTTAATGTTCGAGCAAAAACGGCTGATTTTCGACAAAAGAGATAACACCCCCCCATTACGTCATGCTTCAGAAATGTGGAAAATGGTCCGTTTTCAAATGTTTTATTTTTGAACGTCAGTTCACATTTGTAGGTGGATCATCAGTGTTAGAGCTAAAATTAGCATGTTTAAAGTGATTTTCTTGCTTCCAGGGGCTCGGGAAGTGAAATAAATACCATTTGGAGGCATTTAATGTTCGAGCAAAAACGGCTGATTTTCCACAAAAGAGATAACACCCCCCCATTACGTCATGCTTCAGAAATGTGGAAAATGGTCCGTTTTCAAATGTTTTATTTTTGAACGTCAGTTCACATTTGTAGGTGGATCATCAGTGTTAGAGCTAAAATTAGCATGTTTAAAGTGATTTTCATGCTTCCAGGGGCTCGGGAAGTTAATTAAATACCATTTGGAGGCATTTAATGTTCGAGCAAAAACGGCTGATTTTCCACAAAAGAGATAACACCCCCCCATTACGTCATGCTTCAGAAATGTGGAAAATGGTCCGTTTTCAAATGTTTTATTTTTGAACGTCAGTTCACATTTGTAGGTGGATCATCAGTGTTAGAGCTAAAATTAGCATGTTTAAAGTGATTTTCATGCTTCCAGGGGCTCGGGAAGTTAATTAAATACCATTTGGAGGCATTTAATGTTCGAGCAAAAACGGCTGATTTTCGACAAAAGAGATAACACCCCCCCATTACGTCATGCTTCAGAAATGTGGAAAATGGTCCGTTTTCAAATGTTTTATTTTTGAACGTCAGTTCACATTTGTAGGTGGATCATCAGTGTTAGAGCTAAAATTAGCATGTTTAAAGTGATTTTCATGCTTCCAGGGGCCCAAAACACAAGATTTATGGAATGGTTAAAAGTGCATGAAAATGGCCAATTTACTCACTCTGAGTTCTCAAAAAGGGTTTCTTCACCCCGGGAAGTTAATTAAATACCATTTGGAGGCATTTAATGTTAGAGCAAAAACGGCTGATTTTCGACAAAAGAGATAACACCCCCCCATTACGTCATGCTTCAGAAATGTGGAAAATGGTCCGTTTTCAAATGTTTTATTTTTGAAAGTCAGTTCACATTTGTAGGTGGATCATCAGTGTTAGAGCTAAAATTAGCATGTTTAAAGTGATTTTCATGCTTCCAGTGGCTCGGGAAGTGAAATAAATACCATTTGGAGGCATTTAATGTTCGAGCAAAAACGGCTGATTTTCGACAAAAGAGATAACACCCCCCCCCATTACGTCATGCTTCAGAAATGTGGAAAATGGTCCGTTTTCAAATGTTTTATTTTTGAACGTCAGTTCACATTTGTAGGTGGATCATCAGTGTTAGAGCTAAAATTAGCATGTTTAAAGTGATTTTCATGCTTCCAGGGGCCCAAAACACAAGATTTATGGAATGGTTAAAAGTGCATGAAAATGGCCAATTTACTCACTCTGAGTTCTCAAAAAGGGTTTCTTCACCCCGGGAAGTTAATTAAATACCATTTGGAGGCATTTAATGTTAGAGCAAAAACGGCTGATTTTCGACAAAAGAGATAACACCCCCCCATTACGTCATGCTTCAGAAATGTGGAAAATGGTCCGTTTTCAAATGTTTTATTTTTGAACGTCAGTTCACATTTGTAGGTGGATCATCAGTGTTAGAGCTAAAATTATCATGTTTAAAGTGATTTTCATGCTTCCAGGGGCTCGGGAAGTGAAATAAATACCATTTGGAGGCATTTAATGTTCGAGCAAAAACGGCTGATTTTCGACAAAAGAGATAACACCCCCCCATTACGTCATGCTTCAGAAATGTGGAAAATGGTCCGTTTTCAAATGTTTTATTTTTGAACGTCAGTTCACATTTGTAGGTGGATCATCAGTGTTAGAGCTAAAATTAGCATGTTTAAAGTGATTTTCATGCTTCCAGGGGCTCGGGAAGTTAATTAAATACCATTTGGAGGCATTTAATGTTCGAGCAAAAAAGGCTGATTTTCCCCAAAAGAGATAACACCCCCCCATTACGTCATGCTTCAGAAATGTGGAAAATGGTCCGTTTTCAAATGTTTTATTTTTGAACGTCAGTTCACATTTGTAGGTGGATCATCAGTGTTAGAGCTAAAATTAGCATGTTTAAAGTGATTTTCATGCTTCCAGGGGCTCGGGAAGTTAATTAAATACCATTTGGAGGCATTTAATGTTAGAGCAAAAACGGCTGATTTTCGACAAAAGAGATAACACCCCCCAATTACGTCATGCTTCAGAAATGTGGAAAATGGTCCGTTTTCAAATGTTTTATTTTTGAACGTCAGTTCACATTTGTAGGTGGATCATCAGTGTTAGAGCTAAAATTAGCATGTTTAAAGTGATTTTCATGCTTCCAGGGGCCCAAAACACAAGATTTATGGAATGGTTAAAAGTGCATGAAAATGGCCAATTTACTCACTCTGAGTTCTCAAAAAGGGTTTCTTCACCCCGGGAAGTTAATTAAATACCATTTGGAGGCATTTAATGTTAGAGCAAAAACGGCTGATTTTCGACAAAAGAGATAACACCCCCCCATTACGTCATGCTTCAGAAATGTGGAAATGGTCCATTTTCAAATGTTTTATTTTTGAACGTCAGTTCACATTTGTAGGTGGATCATCAGTGTTAGAGCTAAAATTAGCATGTTTAAAGTGATTTTCATGCTTCCAGGGGCTCGGGAAGTTAATTAAATACCATTTGGAGGCATTTAATGTTCGAGCAAAAACGGCTGATTTTCGACAAAAGAGATAACACCCCCCCATTACGTCATGCTTCAGAAATGTGGAAAATGGTCCGTTTTCAAATGTTTTATTTTTGAACGTCAGTTCACATTTGTAGGTGGATCATCAGTGTTAGAGCTAAAATTAGCATGTTTAAAGTGATTTTCATGCTTCCAGGGGCCCAAAACACAAGATTTATGGAATGGTTAAAAGTGCATGAAAATGGCTAATTTACTCACTCTGAGTTCTCAAAAAGGGTTTCTTCACCCCGGGAAGTTAATTAAATACCATTTGGAGGCATTTAATGTTCGAGCAAAAACGGCTGATTTTCGACAAAAGAGATAACACCCCCCCATTACGTCATGCTTCAGAAATGTTGAAAATGGTCCGTTTTCAAATGTTTTATTTTTGAACGTCAGTTCACATTTGTAGGTGGATCATCAGTGTTAGAGCTAAAATTAGCATGTTTAAAGTGATTTTCATGCTTCCAGGGGCTCGGGAAGTTAATTAAATACCATTTGGAGGCATTTAATGTTCGAGCAAAAACGGCTGATTTTCGACAAAAGAGATAACACCCCCCCATTACGTCATGCTTCAGAAATGTGGAAAATGGTCCGTTTTCAAATGTTTTATTTTGGAACGTCAGTTCACATTTGTAGGTGGATCATCAGTGTTAGAGCTAAAATTAGCATGTTTAAAGTGATTTTCATGCTTCTTGGGGCCCAAAACACAAGATTTATGGAATGGTTAAAAGTGCATGAAAATGGCCAATTTACTCACTCTGAGTTCTCAAAAAGGGTTTCTTCACCCCGGGAAGTTAATTAAATACCATTTGGAGGCATTTAATGTTAGAGCAAAAACGGCTGATTTTCGACAAAAGAGATAACACCCCCCCATTACGTCATGCTTCAGAAATGTGGAAAATGGTCCGTTTTCAAATGTTTTATTTTTGAACGTCAGTTCACATTTGTAGGTGGATCATCAGTGTTAGAGCTAAAATTAGCATGTTTAAAGTGATTTTCATGCTTCCAGGGGCTCGGGAAGTTAATTAAATACCATTTGGAGGCATTTAATGTTCGAGCAAAAAAGGCTGATTTTCCCCAAAAGAGATAACACCCCCCCACTACGTCATGCTTCAAAAATGTGGAAAATGGTCCTTTTTCAAATGTTTTATTTTTGAACGTCAGTTCACATTTGTAGGTGGATCATCAGTGTTAGAGCTAAAATTAGCATGTTTAAAGTGATTTTCATGCTTCCAGGGTCCCAAAACACAAGATTTATGGAATGGTTAAAAGTGCATGAAAATGGCTAATTTACTCACTCTGAGTTCTCAAAAAGGGTTTCTTCACCCCGGGAAGTTAATTAAATACCATTTGGAGGCATTTAATGTTCGAGCAAAAACGGCTGATTTTCGACAAAAGAGATAACACCCCCCCATTACGTCATGCTTCAGAAATGTGGAAAATGGTCCGTTTTCAAATGTTTTATTTTTGAACGTCAGTTCACATTTGTAGGTGGATCATCAGTGTTAGAGCTAAAATTAGCATGTTTAAAGTGATTTTCATGCTTCCAGGGGCTCGGGAAGTTAATTAAATACCATTTGGAGGCATTTAATGTTCGAGCAAAAACGGCTGATTTTCGACAAAAGAGATAACACCCCCCCATTACGTCATGCTTCAGAAATGTGGAAAATGGTCCGTTTTCAAATGTTTTATTTTTGAACGTCAGTTCACATTTGTAGGTGGATCATCAGTGTTAGAGCTAAAATTAGCATGTTTAAAGTGATTTTCATGCTTCCAGGGGCCCAAAACACAAGATTTATGGAATGGTTAAAAGTGCATGAAAATGGCCAATTTACTCACTCTGAGTTCTCAAAAAGGGTTTCTTCACCCCGGGAAGTTAATTAAATACCATTTGGAGGCATTTAATGTTAGAGCAAAAACGGCTGATTTTCGACAAAAGAGATAACACCCCCCCATTACGTCATGCTTCAGAAATGTGGAAAATGGTCCGTTTTCAAATGTTTTATTTTTGAAAGTCAGTTCACATTTGTAGGTGGATCATCAGTGTTAGAGCTAAAATTAGCATGTTTAAAGTGATTTTCATGCTTCCAGTGGCTCGGGAAGTGAAATAAATACCATTTGGAGGCATTTAATGTTCGAGCAAAAACGGCTGATTTTCGACAAAAGAGATAACACCCCCCCCATTACGTCATGCTTCAGAAATGTGGAAAATGGTCCGTTTTCAAATGTTTTATTTTTGAACGTCAGTTCACATTTGTAGGTGGATCATCAGTGTTAGAGCTAAAATTAGCATGTTTAAAGTGATTTTCATGCTTCCAGGGGCCCAAAACACAAGATTTATGGAATGGTTAAAAGTGCATGAAAATGGCCAATTTACTCACTCTGAGTTCTCAAAAAGGGTTTCTTCACCCCGGGAAGTTAATTAAATACCATTTGGAGGCATTTAATGTTAGAGCAAAAACGGCTGATTTTCGACAAAAGAGATAACACCCCCCCATTACGTCATGCTTCAGAAATGTGGAAAATGGTCCGTTTTCAAATGTTTTATTTTTGAACGTCAGTTCACATTTGTAGGTGGATCATCAGTGTTAGAGCTAAAATTATCATGTTTAAAGTGATTTTCATGCTTCCAGGGGCTCGGGAAGTGAAATAAATACCATTTGGAGGCATTTAATGTTCGAGCAAAAACGGCTGATTTTCGACAAAAGAGATAACACCCCCCCATTACGTCATGCTTCAGAAATGTGGAAAATGGTCCGTTTTCAAATGTTTTATTTTTGAACGTCAGTTCACATTTGTAGGTGGATCATCAGTGTTAGAGCTAAAATTAGCATGTTTAAAGTGATTTTCATGCTTCCAGGGGCTCGGGAAGTTAATTAAATACCATTTGGAGGCATTTAATGTTCGAGCAAAAAAGGCTGATTTTCCCCAAAAGAGATAACACCCCCCCATTACGTCATGCTTCAGAAATGTGGAAAATGGTCCGTTTTCAAATGTTTTATTTTTGAACGTCAGTTCACATTTGTAGGTGGATCATCAGTGTTAGAGCTAAAATTAGCATGTTTAAAGTGATTTTCATGCTTCCAGGGGCTCGGGAAGTTAATTAAATACCATTTGGAGGCATTTAATGTTAGAGCAAAAACGGCTGATTTTCGACAAAAGAGATAACACCCCCCAATTACGTCATGCTTCAGAAATGTGGAAAATGGTCCGTTTTCAAATGTTTTATTTTTGAACGTCAGTTCACATTTGTAGGTGGATCATCAGTGTTAGAGCTAAAATTAGCATGTTTAAAGTGATTTTCATGCTTCCAGGGGCCCAAAACACAAGATTTATGGAATGGTTAAAAGTGCATGAAAATGGCCAATTTACTCACTCTGAGTTCTCAAAAAGGGTTTCTTCACCCCGGGAAGTTAATTAAATACCATTTGGAGGCATTTAATGTTAGAGCAAAAACGGCTGATTTTCGACAAAAGAGATAACACCCCCCCATTACGTCATGCTTCAGAAATGTGGAAATGGTCCATTTTCAAATGTTTTATTTTTGAACGTCAGTTCACATTTGTAGGTGGATCATCAGTGTTAGAGCTAAAATTAGCATGTTTAAAGTGATTTTCATGCTTCCAGGGGCTCGGGAAGTTAATTAAATACCATTTGGAGGCATTTAATGTTCGAGCAAAAACGGCTGATTTTCGACAAAAGAGATAACACCCCCCCATTACGTCATGCTTCAGAAATGTGGAAAATGGTCCGTTTTCAAATGTTTTATTTTTGAACGTCAGTTCACATTTGTAGGTGGATCATCAGTGTTAGAGCTAAAATTAGCATGTTTAAAGTGATTTTCATGCTTCCAGGGGCCCAAAACACAAGATTTATGGAATGGTTAAAAGTGCATGAAAATGGCTAATTTACTCACTCTGAGTTCTCAAAAAGGGTTTCTTCACCCCGGGAAGTTAATTAAATACCATTTGGAGGCATTTAATGTTCGAGCAAAAACGGCTGATTTTCGACAAAAGAGATAACACCCCCCCATTACGTCATGCTTCAGAAATGTTGAAAATGGTCCGTTTTCAAATGTTTTATTTTTGAACGTCAGTTCACATTTGTAGGTGGATCATCAGTGTTAGAGCTAAAATTAGCATGTTTAAAGTGATTTTCATGCTTCCAGGGGCTCGGGAAGTTAATTAAATACCATTTGGAGGCATTTAATGTTCGAGCAAAAACGGCTGATTTTCGACAAAAGAGATAACACCCCCCCATTACGTCATGCTTCAGAAATGTGGAAAATGGTCCGTTTTCAAATGTTTTATTTTGGAACGTCAGTTCACATTTGTAGGTGGATCATCAGTGTTAGAGCTAAAATTAGCATGTTTAAAGTGATTTTCATGCTTCTTGGGGCCCAAAACACAAGATTTATGGAATGGTTAAAAGTGCATGAAAATGGCCAATTTACTCACTCTGAGTTCTCAAAAAGGGTTTCTTCACCCCGGGAAGTTAATTAAATACCATTTGGAGGCATTTAATGTTAGAGCAAAAACGGCTGATTTTCGACAAAAGAGATAACACCCCCCCATTACGTCATGCTTCAGAAATGTGGAAAATGGTCCGTTTTCAAATGTTTTATTTTTGAACGTCAGTTCACATTTGTAGGTGGATCATCAGTGTTAGAGCTAAAATTAGCATGTTTAAAGTGATTTTCATGCTTCCAGGGGCTCGGGAAGTTAATTAAATACCATTTGGAGGCATTTAATGTTCGAGCAAAAAAGGCTGATTTTCCCCAAAAGAGATAACACCCCCCCACTACGTCATGCTTCAAAAATGTGGAAAATGGTCCTTTTTCAAATGTTTTATTTTTGAACGTCAGTTCACATTTGTAGGTGGATCATCAGTGTTAGAGCTAAAATTAGCATGTTTAAAGTGATTTTCATGCTTCCAGGGTCCCAAAACACAAGATTTATGGAATGGTTAAAAGTGCATGAAAATGGCTAATTTACTCACTCTGAGTTCTCAAAAAGGGTTTCTTCACCCCGGGAAGTTAATTAAATACCATTTGGAGGCATTTAATGTTCGAGCAAAAACGGCTGATTTTCGACAAAAGAGATAACACCCCCCCATTACGTCATGCTTCAGAAATGTGGAAAATGGTCCGTTTTCAAATGTTTTATTTTTGAACGTCAGTTCACATTTGTAGGTGGATCATCAGTGTTAGAGCTAAAATTAGCATGTTTAAAGTGATTTTCATGCTTCCAGGGGCTCGGGAAGTTAATTAAATACCATTTGGAGGCATTTAATGTTCGAGCAAAAACGGCTGATTTTCGACAAAAGAGATAACACCCCCCCATTACGTCATGCTTCAGAAATGTGGAAAATGGTCCGTTTTCAAATGTTTTATTTTTGAACGTCAGTTCACATTTGTAGGTGGATCATCAGTGTTAGAGCTAAAATTAGCATGTTTAAAGTGATTTTCATGCTTCTTGGGGCCCAAAACACAAGATTTATGGAATGGTTAAAAGTGCATGAAAATGGCCAATTTACTCACTCTGAGTTCTCAAAAAGGGTTTCTTCACCCCGGGAAGTTAATTAAATACCATTTGGAGGCATTTATTGTTAGAGCAAAAACGGATGATTTTCGACAAAAGAGATAACACCCCCCCATTACGTCATGCTTCAGAAATGTGGAAAATGGTCCGTTTTCAAATGTTTTATTTTTGATCGTCAGTTCACATTTGTAGGTGGATCATCAGTGTCAGAGCTAAAATTAGCATCTTTAAAGTGATTTTCATGCTTCCAGGGGTTCGGGAAGTTAATTAAATACCATTTGGAGGCATTTAATGTTAGAGCAAAAACGGCTGATTTTCGACAAAAGAGATAACACCCCCCCATTACGTCATGCTTCAGAAATGTGGAAAATGGTCAGTTTTCAAATGTTTCATTTTTGAACGTCAGTTCACATTTGTAGGTGGATCATCAGTGTTAGAGCTAAAATTAGCATGTTTAAAGTGATTTTCATGCTTCTTGGGGCCCAAAACACAAGATTCATGGAATGGTTAAAAGTGCATGAAAATGGCCAATTTACTCACTCTGAGTTCTCAAAAAGGGTTTCTTCACCCCGGGAAGTTAATTAAATACCATTTGGAGGCATTTAATGTTAGAGCAAAAACGGCTGATTTTCGACAAAAGAGATAACACCCCCCCATTACGTCATGCTTCAGAAATGTGGAAAATGGTCCGTTTTCAAATGTTTTATTTTTGAACGTCAGTTCACATTTGTAGGTGGATCATCAGTGTTAGAGCTAAAATTAGCATGTTTAAAGTGATTTTCATGCTTCCAGGGGCTCGGGAAGTTAATTAAATACCATTTGGAGGCATTTAATGTTCGAGCAAAAACGGCTGATTTTTGACAAAAGAGATAACACCCCCCCATTACGTCATGCTTCAGAAATGTGGAAAATGGTCCGTTTTCAAATGTTTTATTTTTGAACATCAGTTCACATTTGTAGGTGGATCATCAGTGTTAGAGCTAAAATTAGCATGTTTAAAGTGATTTTCATGCTTCCAGGGGCCCAAAACACAAGATTTATGGAATGGTTAAAAGTGCATGAAAATGGCCAATTTACTCACTCTGAGTTCTCAAAAAGGGTTTCTTCACCCCGGGAAGTTAATTAAATACCATTTGGAGGCATTTAATGTTAGAGCAAAAACGGCTGATTTTCGACAAAAGAGATAACACCCCCCCATTACGTCATGCTTCAGAAATGTGGAAAATGGTCCGTTTTCAAATGTTTTATTTTTGAACGTCAGTTCACATTTGTAGGTGGATCATCAGTGTTAGAGCTAAAATTAGCATGTTTAAAGTGATTTTCATGCTTCCAGGGGCCCAAAACACAAGATTTATGGAATGGTTAAAAGTGCATGAAAATGGCCAATTTACTCACTCTGAGTTCTCAAAAAGGGTTTCTTCACCCCGGGAAGTTAATTAAATACCATTTGGAGGCATTTAATGTTAGAGCAAAAACGGCTGATTTTCGACAAAAGAGATAACACCCCCCCATTACGTCATGCTTCAGAAATGTGGAAATGGTCCGTTTTCAAATGTTTTATTTTTGAACGTCAGTTCACATTTGTAGGTGGATCATCAGTGTTAGAGCTAAAATTAGCATGTTTAAAGTGATTTTCATGCTTCCAGGGGCTCGGGAAGTTAATTAAATACCATTTGGAGGCATTTAATGTTCGAGCAAAAACGGCTGATTTTCGACAAAAGAGATAACACCCCCCCATTACGTCATGCTTCAGAAATGTGGAAAATGGTCCGTTTTCAAATGTTTTATTTTTGAACGTCAGTTCACATTTTAGGTGGATCATCAGTGTTAGAGCTAAAATTAGCATGTTTAAAGTGATTTTCATGCTTCCAGGGGCCCAAAACACAAGATTTATGGAATGGTTAAAAGTGCATGAAAATGGCTAATTTACTCACTCTGAGTTCTCAAAAAGGGTTTCTTCACCCCGGGAAGTTAATTAAATACCATTTGGAGGCATTTAATGTTCGAGCAAAAACGGCTGATTTTCGACAAAAGAGATAACACCCCCCCATTACGTCATGCTTCAGAAATGTGGAAAATGGTCCGTTTTCAAATGTTTTATTTTTGAACGTCAGTTCACATTTGTAGGTGGATCATCAGTGTTAGAGCTAAAATTAGCATGTTTAAAGTGATTTTCATGCTTCCAGGGGCTCGGGAAGTTAATTAAATACCATTTGGAGGCATTTAATGTTTGAGCAAAAACGGCTGATTTTCGACAAAAGAGATAACACCCCCCCATTACGTCATGCTTCAGAAATGTGGAAAATGGTCCGTTTTCAAATGTTTTATTTTTGAACGTCAGTTCACATTTGTAGGTGGATCATCAGTGTTAGAGCTAAAATTAGCATGTTTAAAGTGATTTTCATGCTTCCAGGGGCCCAAAACACAAGATTTATGGAATGGTTAAAAGTGCATGAAAATGGCTAATTTACTCACTCTGAGTTCTCAAAAAGGGTTTCTTCACCCCGGGAAGTTAATTAAATACCATTTGGAGGCATTTAATGTTCGAGCAAAAACGGCTGATTTTCGACAAAAGAGATAACACCCCCCCATTACGTCATGCTTCAGAAATGTTGAAAATGGTCCGTTTTCAAATGTTTTATTTTTGAACGTCAGTTCACATTTGTAGGTGGATCATCAGTGTTAGAGCTAAAATTAGCATGTTTAAAGTGATTTTCATGCTTCCAGGGGCTCGGGAAGTTAATTAAATACCATTTGGAGGCATTTAATGTTCGAGCAAAAACGGCTGATTTTCGACAAAAGAGATAACACCCCCCCATTACGTCATGCTTCAGAAATGTGGAAAATGGTCCGTTTTCAAATGTTTTATTTTGGAACGTCAGTTCACATTTGTAGGTGGATCATCAGTGTTAGAGCTAAAATTAGCATGTTTAAAGTGATTTTCATGCTTCTTGGGGCCCAAAACACAAGATTTATGGAATGGTTAAAAGTGCATGAAAATGGCCAATTTACTCACTCTGAGTTCTCAAAAAGGGTTTCTTCACCCCGGGAAGTTAATTAAATACCATTTGGAGGCATTTAATGTTAGAGCAAAAACGGCTGATTTTCGACAAAAGAGATAACACCCCCCCATTACGTCATGCTTCAGAAATGTGGAAAATGGTCCGTTTTCAAATGTTTTATTTTTGAACGTCAGTTCACATTTGTAGGTGGATCATCAGTGTTAGAGCTAAAATTAGCATGTTTAAAGTGATTTTCATGCTTCCAGGGGCTCGGGAAGTTAATTAAATACCATTTGGAGGCATTTAATGTTCGAGCAAAAAAGGCTGATTTTCCCCAAAAGAGATAACACCCCCCCACTACGTCATGCTTCAAAAATGTGGAAAATGGTCCTTTTTCAAATGTTTTATTTTTGAACGTCAGTTCACATTTGTAGGTGGATCATCAGTGTTAGAGCTAAAATTAGCATGTTTAAAGTGATTTTCATGCTTCCAGGGTCCCAAAACACAAGATTTATGGAATGGTTAAAAGTGCATGAAAATGGCTAATTTACTCACTCTGAGTTCTCAAAAAGGGTTTCTTCACCCCGGGAAGTTAATTAAATACCATTTGGAGGCATTTAATGTTCGAGCAAAAACGGCTGATTTTCGACAAAAGAGATAACACCCCCCCATTACGTCATGCTTCAGAAATGTGGAAAATGGTCCGTTTTCAAATGTTTTATTTTTGAACGTCAGTTCACATTTGTAGGTGGATCATCAGTGTTAGAGCTAAAATTAGCATGTTTAAAGTGATTTTCATGCTTCCAGGGGCTCGGGAAGTTAATTAAATACCATTTGGAGGCATTTAATGTTCGAGCAAAAACGGCTGATTTTCGACAAAAGAGATAACACCCCCCCATTACGTCATGCTTCAGAAATGTGGAAAATGGTCCGTTTTCAAATGTTTTATTTTTGAACGTCAGTTCACATTTGTAGGTGGATCATCAGTGTTAGAGCTAAAATTAGCATGTTTAAAGTGATTTTCATGCTTCTTGGGGCCCAAAACACAAGATTTATGGAATGGTTAAAAGTGCATGAAAATGGCCAATTTACTCACTCTGAGTTCTCAAAAAGGGTTTCTTCACCCCGGGAAGTTAATTAAATACCATTTGGAGGCATTTATTGTTAGAGCAAAAACGGATGATTTTCGACAAAAGAGATAACACCCCCCCATTACGTCATGCTTCAGAAATGTGGAAAATGGTCCGTTTTCAAATGTTTTATTTTTGAACGTCAGTTCACATTTGTAGGTGGATCATCAGTGTCAGAGCTAAAATTAGCATCTTTAAAGTGATTTTCATGCTTCCAGGGGTTCGGGAAGTTAATTAAATACCATTTGGAGGCATTTAATGTTAGAGCAAAAACGGCTGATTTTCGACAAAAGAGATAACACCCCCCCATTACGTCATGCTTCAGAAATGTGGAAAATGGTCAGTTTTCAAATGTTTCATTTTTGAACGTCAGTTCACATTTGTAGGTGGATCATCAGTGTTAGAGCTAAAATTAGCATGTTTAAAGTGATTTTCATGCTTCTTGGGGCCCAAAACACAAGATTCATGGAATGGTTAAAAGTGCATGAAAATGGCCAATTTACTCACTCTGAGTTCTCAAAAAGGGTTTCTTCACCCCGGGAAGTTAATTAAATACCATTTGGAGGCATTTAATGTTAGAGCAAAAACGGCTGATTTTCGACAAAAGAGATAACACCCCCCCATTACGTCATGCTTCAGAAATGTGGAAAATGGTCCGTTTTCAAATGTTTTATTTTTGAACGTCAGTTCACATTTGTAGGTGGATCATCAGTGTTAGAGCTAAAATTAGCATGTTTAAAGTGATTTTCATGCTTCCAGGGGCTCGGGAAGTTAATTAAATACCATTTGGAGGCATTTAATGTTCGAGCAAAAACGGCTGATTTTTGACAAAAGAGATAACACCCCCCCATTACGTCATGCTTCAGAAATGTGGAAAATGGTCCGTTTTCAAATGTTTTATTTTTGAACATCAGTTCACATTTGTAGGTGGATCATCAGTGTTAGAGCTAAAATTAGCATGTTTAAAGTGATTTTCATGCTTCCAGGGGCCCAAAACACAAGATTTATGGAATGGTTAAAAGTGCATGAAAATGGCCAATTTACTCACTCTGAGTTCTCAAAAAGGGTTTCTTCACCCCGGGAAGTTAATTAAATACCATTTGGAGGCATTTAATGTTAGAGCAAAAACGGCTGATTTTCGACAAAAGAGATAACACCCCCCCATTACGTCATGCTTCAGAAATGTGGAAAATGGTCCGTTTTCAAATGTTTTATTTTTGAACGTCAGTTCACATTTGTAGGTGGATCATCAGTGTTAGAGCTAAAATTAGCATGTTTAAAGTGATTTTCATGCTTCCAGGGGCCCAAAACACAAGATTTATGGAATGGTTAAAAGTGCATGAAAATGGCCAATTTACTCACTCTGAGTTCTCAAAAAGGGTTTCTTCACCCCGGGAAGTTAATTAAATACCATTTGGAGGCATTTAATGTTAGAGCAAAAACGGCTGATTTTCGACAAAAGAGATAACACCCCCCCATTACGTCATGCTTCAGAAATGTGGAAATGGTCCGTTTTCAAATGTTTTATTTTTGAACGTCAGTTCACATTTGTAGGTGGATCATCAGTGTTAGAGCTAAAATTAGCATGTTTAAAGTGATTTTCATGCTTCCAGGGGCTCGGGAAGTTAATTAAATACCATTTGGAGGCATTTAATGTTCGAGCAAAAACGGCTGATTTTCGACAAAAGAGATAACACCCCCCCATTACGTCATGCTTCAGAAATGTGGAAAATGGTCCGTTTTCAAATGTTTTATTTTTGAACGTCAGTTCACATTTTAGGTGGATCATCAGTGTTAGAGCTAAAATTAGCATGTTTAAAGTGATTTTCATGCTTCCAGGGGCCCAAAACACAAGATTTATGGAATGGTTAAAAGTGCATGAAAATGGCTAATTTACTCACTCTGAGTTCTCAAAAAGGGTTTCTTCACCCCGGGAAGTTAATTAAATACCATTTGGAGGCATTTAATGTTCGAGCAAAAACGGCTGATTTTCGACAAAAGAGATAACACCCCCCCATTACGTCATGCTTCAGAAATGTGGAAAATGGTCCGTTTTCAAATGTTTTATTTTTGAACGTCAGTTCACATTTGTAGGTGGATCATCAGTGTTAGAGCTAAAATTAGCATGTTTAAAGTGATTTTCATGCTTCCAGGGGCTCGGGAAGTTAATTAAATACCATTTGGAGGCATTTAATGTTTGAGCAAAAACGGCTGATTTTCGACAAAAGAGATAACACCCCCCCATTACGTCATGCTTCAGAAATGTGGAAAATGGTCCGTTTTCAAATGTTTTATTTTTGAACGTCAGTTCACATTTGTAGGTGGATCATCAGTGTTAGAGCTAAAATTAGCATGTTTAAAGTGATTTTCATGCTTCTTGGGGCCCAAAACACAAGATTTATGGAATGGTTAAAAGTGCATGAAAATGGCCAATTTACTCACTCTGAGTTCTCAAAAAGGGGTTCTTCACCCCGGGAAGTTAATTAAATACCATTTGGAGGCATTTAATGTTAGAGCAAAAACGGATGATTTTCGACAAAAGAGATAACACCCCCCCATTACGTCATGCTTCAGAAATGTGGAAAATGGTCCGTTTTCAAATGTTTTATTTTTGAACGTCAGTTCACATTTGTAGGTGGATCATCAGTGTTAGAGCTAAAATTAGCATCTTTAAAGTGATTTTCATGCTTCCAGGGGTTCGGGAAGTTAATTAAATACCATTTGGAGGCATTTAATGTTAGAGCAAAAACGGCTGATTTTCGACAAAAGAGATAACACCCCCCCATTACGTCATGCTTCAGAAATGTGGAAAATGGTCCGTTTTCAAATGTTTTATTTTTGAACGTCAGTTCACATTTGTAGGTGGATCATCAGTGTTAGAGCTAAAATTAGCATGTTTAAAGTGATTTTCATGCTTCCAGGGGCCCAAAACACAAGATTTATGGAATGGTTAAAAGTGCATGAAAATGGCCAATTTACTCACTCTGAGTTCTCAAAAAGGGTTTCTTCACCCCGGGAAGTTAATTAAATACCATTTGGAGGCATTTAATGTTAGAGCAAAAACGGCTGATTTTCGACAAAAGAGATAACACCCCCCCATTACGTCATGCTTCAGAAATGTGGAAAATGGTCCGTTTTCAAATGTTTTATTTTTGAACGTCAGTTCACATTTGTAGGTGGATCATCAGTGTTAGAGCTAAAATTAGCATCTTTAAAGTGATTTTCATGCTTCCAGGGGTTCGGGAAGTTAATTAAATACCATTTGGAGGCATTTAATGTTAGAGCAAAAACGGCTGATTTTCGACAAAAGAGATAACACCCCCCCATTACGTCATGCTTCAGAAATGTGGAAAATGGTCCGTTTTCAAATGTTTTATTTTTGAACGTCAGTTCACATTTGTAGGTGGATCATCAGTGTTAGAGCTAAAATTAGCATGTTTAAAGTGATTTTCATGCTTCCAGGGGCCCAAAACACAAGATTTATGGAATGGTTAAAAGTGCATGAAAATGGCCAATTTACTCACTCTGAGTTCTCAAAAAGGGTTTCTTCACCCCGGGAAGTTAATTAAATACCATTTGGAGGCATTTAATGTTAGAGCAAAAACGGCTGATTTTCGACAAAAGAGATAACACCCCCCCATTACGTCATGCTTCAGAAATGTGGAAAATGGTCCGTTTTCAAATGTTTTATTTTTGAACGTCAGTTCACATTTGTAGGTGGATCATCAGTGTTAGAGCTAAAATTAGCATGTTTAAAGTGATTTTCATGCTTCCAGGGGCCCAAAACACAAGATTTATGGAATGGTTAAAAGTGCATGAAAATGGCCAATTTACTCACTCTGAGTTCTCAAAAAGGGTTTCTTCACCCCGGGAAGTTAATTAAATACCATTTGGAGGCATTTAATGTTAGAGCAAAAACGGCTGATTTTCGACAAAAGAGATAACACCCCCCCATTACGTCATGCTTCAGAAATGTGGAAAATGGTCCGTTTTCAAATGTTTTATTTTTGAACGTCAGTTCACATTTGTAGGTGGATCATCAGTGTTAGAGCTAAAATTAGCATGTTTAAAGTGATTTTTATGCTTCCAGGGGCCCAAAACACAAGATTTATGGAATGGTTAAAAGTGCATGAAAATGGCCAATTTACTCACTCTGAGTTCTCAAAAAGGGTTTCTTCACCCCGGGAAGTTAATTAAATACCATTTGGAGGCATTTAATGTTAGAACAAAAACGGCTGATTTTCGACAAAAGAGATAACACCCCCCCATTACGTCATGCTTCAGAAATGTGGAAAATGGTCCGTTTTCAAATGTTTTATTTTTGAACGTCAGTTCACATTTGTAGGTGGATCATCAGTGTTAGAGCTAAAATTAGCATGTTTAAAGTGATTTTCATGCTTCCAGGGGCCCAAAACACAAGATTTATGGAATGGTTAAAAGTGCATGAAAATGGCCAATTTACTCACTCTGAGTTCTCAAAAAGGGTTTCTTCACCCCGGGAAGTTAATTAAATACCATTTGGAGGCATTTAATGTTAGAGCAAAAACGGCTGATTTTCGACAAAAGAGATAACACCCCCCCATTACGTCATGCTTCAGAAATGTGGAAAATGGTCCGTTTTCAAATGTTTTATTTTTGAACGTCAGTTCACATTTGTAGGTGGATCATCAGTGTTAGAGCTAAAATTAGCATGTTTAAAGTGATTTTCATGCTTCCAGGGGCCCAAAACACAAGATTTATGGAATGGTTAAAAGTGCATGAAAATGGCCAATTTACTCACTCTGAGTTCTCAAAAAGGGTTTCTTCACCCCGGGAAGTTAATTAATTACCATTTGGAGGCATTTAATGTTAGAGCAAAAACGGCTGATTTTCGACAAAAGAGATAACACCCCCCCCATTACGTCATGCTTCAGAAATGTGGAAAATGGTCCGTTTTCAAATGTTTTATTTTTGAACGTCAGTTCACATTTGTAGGTGGATCATCAGTGTTAGAGCTAAAATTAGCATGTTTAAAGTGATTTTCATGCTTCCAGGGGCTCGGGAAGTTAATTAAATACCATTTGGAGGCATTTAATGTTCGAGCAAAAACGGCTGATTTTCCACAAAAGAGATAACACCCCCCCATTACGTCATGCTTCAGAAATGTGGAAAATGGTCCGTTTTCAAATGTTTTATTTTTGAACGTCAGTTCACATTTGTAGGTGGATCATCAGTGTTAGAGCTAAAATTAGCATGTTTAAAGTGATTTTCATGCTTCCAGGGGCCCAAAACACAAGATTTATGCAATGGTTAAAAGTGCATGAAAATGGCCAATTTACTCACTCTGAGTTCTCAAAAAGGGTTTCTTCACCCCGGGAAGTTAATTAATTACCATTTGGAGGCATTTAATGTTAGAGCAAAAACGGCTGATTTTCGACAAAAGAGATAACACCCCCCCATTACGTCATGCTTCAGAAATGTGGAAAATGGTCCGTTTTCAAATGTTTTATTTTTGAACGTCAGTTCACATTTGTAGGTGGATCATCAGTGTTAGAGCTAAAATTAGCATGTTTAAAGTGATTTTCATGCTTCCAGGGGCTCGGGAAGTTAATTAAATACCATTTGGAGGCATTTAATGTTCGAGCAAAAATGGCTGATTTTCGACAAAAGAGATAACACCCCCCCATTACGTCATGCTTCAGAAATGTGGAAAATGGTCCGTTTTCAAATGTTTTATTTTTGAACGTCAGTTCACATTTGTAGGTGGATCATCAGTGTTAGAGCTAAAATTAGCATGTTTAAAGTGATTTTCATGCTTCCAGGGGCCCAAAACACAAGATTTATGCAATGGTTAAAAGTGCATGAAAATGGCCAATTTACTCACTCTGAGTTCTCAAAAAGGGTTTCTTCACCCCGGGAAGTTAATTAAATACCATTTGGAGGCATTTAATGTTCGAGCAAAAACGGCTGATTTTCGACAAAAGAGATAACACCCCCCCATTACGTCATGCTTCAGAAATGTGGAAAATGGTCCGTTTTCAAATGTTTTATTTTTGAACGTCAGTTCACATTTGTAGGTGGATCATCAGTGTTAGAGCTAAAATTAGCATGTTTAAAGTGATTTTCATGCTTCCAGGGGTTCAGGAAGTTAATTAAATACCATTTGGAGGCATTTAATGTTCAAGCAAAAACGGCTGATTTTCGACAAAAGAGATAACACCCCCCCATTACGTCATGCTTCAGAAATGTGGAAAATGGTCCGTTTTCAAATGTTTTATTTTTGAACGTCAGTTCACATTTGTAGGTGGATCATCAGTGTTAGAGCTAAAATTAGCATGTTTAAAGTGATTTTCATGCTTCCAGGGGCCCAAAACACAAGATTTATGGAATGGTTAAAAGTGCATGAAAATGGCCAATTTACTCACTCTGAGTTCTCAAAAAGGGTTTCTTCACCCCGGGAAGTTAATTAAATACCATTTGGAGGCATTTAATGTTCGAGCAAAAACGGCTGATTTTCGACAAAAGAGATAACACCCCCCCATTACGTCATGCTTCAGAAATGTGGAAAATGGTCCGTTTTCAAATGTTTTATTTTTGAACGTCAGTTCACATTTGTAGGTGGATCATCAGTGTTAGAGCTAAAATTAGCATGTTTAAAGTGATTTTCATGCTTCCAGGGGTTCGGGAAGTTAATTAAATACCATTTGGAGGCATTTAATGTTCGAGCAAAAACGGCTGATTTTCGACAAAAGAGATAACACCCCCCCCATTACGTCATGCTTCAGAAATGTGGAAAATGGTCCGTTTTCAAATGTTTTATTTTTGAACGTCAGTTCACATTTGTAGGTGGATCATCAGTGTTAGAGCTAAAATTAGCATGTTTAAAGTGATTTTCATGCTTCCAGGGGCCCAAAACACAAGATTTATGGAATGGTTAAAAGTGCATGAAAATGGCTAATTTACTCACTCTGAGTTCTCAAAAAGGGTTTCTTCACCCCGGGAAGTTAATTAAATACCATTTGGAGGCATTTAATGTTCGAGCAAAAACGGCTGATTTTCGACAAAAGAGATAACACCCCCCCATTACGTCATGCTTCAGAAATGTGGAAAATGGTCCGTTTTCAAATGTTTTATTTTTGAACGTCAGTTCACATTTGTAGGTGGATCATCAGTGTTAGAGCTAAAATTAGCATGTTTAAAGTGATTTTCATGCTTCCAGGGGCTCGGGAAGTTAATTAAATACCATTTGGAGGCATTTAATGTTCGAGCAAAAACGGCTGATTTTCGACAAAAGAGATAACACCCCCCATTACGTCATGCTTCAGAAATGTGGAAAATGGTCCGTTTTCAAATGTTTTATTTTTGAACGTCAGTTCACATTTGTAGGTGGATCATCAGTGTTAGAGCTAAAATTAGCATGTTTAAAGTGATTTTCATGCTTCCAGGGGCCCAAAACACAAGATTTATGGAATGGTTAAAAGTGCATGAAAATGGCCAATTTACTCACTCTGAGTTCTCAAAAAGGGTTTCTTCACCCCGGGAAGTTAATTAAATACCATTTGGAGGCATTTAATGTTAGAGCAAAAACGGCAGATTTTCGACAAAAGAGATAACACCCCCCCATTACGTCATGCTTCAGAAATGTGGAAAATGGTCCGTTTTCAAATGTTTTATTTTTGAACGTCAGTTCACATTTGTAGGTGGATCATCAGTGTTAGAGCTGAAATTAGCATGTTTAAAGTGATTTTCATGCTTCCAGGGGCTCGGGAAGTTAATTAAATACCATTTGGAGGCATTTAATGTTCGAGCAAAAACGGCTGATTTTCGACAAAAGAGATAACACCCCCTTATTACGTCATGCTTCAGAAATGTGGAAAATGGTCCGTTTTCAAATGTTTTATTTTTGAACGTCAGTTCACATTTGTAGGTGGATCATCAGTGTTAGAGCTAAAATTAGCATGTTTAAAGTGATTTTCATGCTTCCAGGGGCTCGGGAAGTTAATTAAATACCATTTGGAGGCATTTAATGTTCGAGCAAAAACGGCTGATTTTCGACAAAAGAGATAACACCCCCTTATTACGTCATGCTTCAGAAATGTGGAAAATGGTCCGTTTTCAAATGTTTTATTTTTGAACGTCAGTTCACATTTGTAGGTGGATCATCAGTGTTAGAGCTAAAATTAGCATGTTTAAAGTGATTTTCATGCTTCCAGGGGCCCAAAACACAAGATTTATGGAATGGTTAAAAGTACATGAAAATGGCCAATTTACTCACTCTGAGTTCTCAAAAATGGTTTCTTCACCCCGGGAAGTTAATTAAATACCATTTGGAGGCATTTAATGTTCGAGCAAAAACGGCTGATTTTCGACAAAAGAGATAACACCCCCCCATTACGTCATGCTTCAGAAATGTGGAAAATGGTCCGTTTTCAAATGTTTTATTTTTGAACGTCAGTTCACATTTGTAGGTGGATCATCAGTGTTAGAGCTAAAATTAGCATGTTTAAAGTGATTTTCATGCTTCCAGGGGCTCGGGAAGTTAATTAAATACCATTTGGAGGCATTTAATGTTCGAGCAAAAACGGCTGATTTTCGACAAAAGAGATAACACCCCCCCATTACGTCATGCTTCAGAAATGTGGAAAATGGTCCGTTTTCAAATGTTTTATTTTTGAACGTCAGTTCACATTTGTAGGTGGATCATCAGTGTTAGAGCTAAAATTAGCATGTTTAAAGTGATTTTCATGCTTCCAGGGGCTCGGGAAGTTAATTAAATACCATTTGGAGGCATTTAATGTTCGAGCAAAAACAGCTGATTTTCGACAAAAGAGATAACACCCCCCCATTACGTCATGCTTCAGAAATGTGGAAAATGGTCCGTTTTCAAATGTTTTATTTTTGAACGTCAGTTCACATTTGTAGGTGGATCATCAGTGTTAGAGCTAAAATTAGCATGTTTAAAGTGATTTTCATGCTTCCAGGGGCCCAAAACACAAGATTTATGGAATGGTTAAAAGTGCATAAAAATGGCCAATTTACTCACTCTGAGTTCTCAAAAAGGGTTTCTTCACCCCGGGAAGTTAATTAAATACCATTTGGAGGCATTTAATGTTAGAGCAAAAACGGCTGATTTTCGACAAAAGAGATAACACCCCCCTATTACGTCATGCTTCAGAAATGTGGAAAATGGTCCGTTTTCAAATGTTTTATTTTTGAACGTCAGTTCACATTTGTAGGTGGATCATCAGTGTTAGAGCTAAAATTAGCATGTTTAAAGTGATTTTCATGCTTCCAGGGGCCCAAAACACAAGATTTATGGAATGGTTAAAAGTGCATGAAAATGGCCAATTTACTCACTCTGAGTTCTCAAAAAGGGTTTCTTCACCCCGGGAAGTTAATTAAATACCATTTGGAGGCATTTAATGTTCGAGCAAAAACGGCTGATTTTCGACAAAAGAGATAACACCCCCCCATTACGTCATGCTTCAGAAATGTGGAAAATGGTCCGTTTTCAAATGTTTTATTTTTGAACGTCAGTTCACATTTGTAGGTGGATCATCAGTGTTAGAGCTAAAATTAGCATGTTTAAAGTGATTTTCATGCTTCCAGGGGCCCAAAACACAAGATTTATGGAATGGTTAAAAGTGCATGAAAATGGCCAATTTACTCACTCTGAGTTCTCAAAAAGGGTTTCTTCACCCCGGGAAGTTAATTAAATACCATTTGGAGGCATTTAATGTTCGAGCAAAAACGGCTGATTTTCGACAAAAGAGATAACACCCCCCCATTACGTCATGCTTCAGAAATGTGGAAAATGGTCCGTTTTCAAATGTTTTATTTTTGAACGTCAGTTCACATTTGTAGGTGGATCATCAGTGTTAGAGCTAAAATTAGCATGTTTAAAGTGATTTTCATGCTTCCAGGGGTTCGGGAAGTTAATTAAATACCATTTGGAGGCATTTAATGTTCGAGCAAAAACGGCTGATTTTCGACAAAAGAGATAACACCCCCCCCATTACGTCATGCTTCAGAAATGTGGAAAATGGTCCGTTTTCAAATGTTTTATTTTTGAACGTCAGTTCACATTTGTAGGTGGGTCATCAGTGTTAGAGCTAAAATTAGCATGTTTAAAGTGATTTTCATGCTTCCAGGGGCCCAAAACACAAGATTTATGGAATGGTTAAAAGTGCATGAAAATGGCTAATTTACTCACTCTGAGTTCTCAAAAAGGGTTTCTTCACCCCGGGAAGTTAATTAAATACCATTTGGAGGCATTTAATGTTCGAGCAAAAACGGCTGATTTTCGACAAAAGAGATAACACCCCCCCATTACGTCATGCTTCAGAAATGTGGAAAATGGTCCGTTTTCAAATGTTTTATTTTTGAACGTCAGTTCACATTTGTAGGTGGATCATCAGTGTTAGAGCTAAAATTAGCATGTTTAAAGTGATTTTCATGCTTCCAGGGGCTCGGGAAGTTAATTAAATACCATTTGGAGGCATTTAATGTTCGAGCAAAAACGGCTGATTTTCGACAAAAGAGATAACACCCCCCATTACGTCATGCTTCAGAAATGTGGAAAATGGTCCGTTTTCAAATGTTTTATTTTTGAACGTCAGTTCACATTTGTAGGTGGATCATCAGTGTTAGAGCTAAAATTAGCATGTTTAAAGTGATTTTCATGCTTCCAGGGGCCCAAAACACAAGATTTATGGAATGGTTAAAAGTGCATGAAAATGGCCAATTTACTCACTCTGAGTTCTCAAAAAGGGTTTCTTCACCCCGGGAAGTTAATTAAATACCATTTGGAGGCATTTAATGTTAGAGCAAAAACGGCAGATTTTCGACAAAAGAGATAACACCCCCCCATTACGTCATGCTTCAGAAATGTGGAAAATGGTCCGTTTTCAAATGTTTTATTTTTGAACGTCAGTTCACATTTGTAGGTGGATCATCAGTGTTAGAGCTGAAATTAGCATGTTTAAAGTGATTTTCATGCTTCCAGGGGCTCGGGAAGTTAATTAAATACCATTTGGAGGCATTTAATGTTCGAGCAAAAACGGCTGATTTTCGACAAAAGAGATAACACCCCCTTATTACGTCATGCTTCAGAAATGTGGAAAATGGTCCGTTTTCAAATGTTTTATTTTTGAACGTCAGTTCACATTTGTAGGTGGATCATCAGTGTTAGAGCTAAAATTAGCATGTTTAAAGTGATTTTCATGCTTCCAGGGGCTCGGGAAGTTAATTAAATACCATTTGGAGGCATTTAATGTTCGAGCAAAAACGGCTGATTTTCGACAAAAGAGATAACACCCCCTTATTACGTCATGCTTCAGAAATGTGGAAAATGGTCCGTTTTCAAATGTTTTATTTTTGAACGTCAGTTCACATTTGTAGGTGGATCATCAGTGTTAGAGCTAAAATTAGCATGTTTAAAGTGATTTTCATGCTTCCAGGGGCCCAAAACACAAGATTTATGGAATGGTTAAAAGTACATGAAAATGGCCAATTTACTCACTCTGAGTTCTCAAAAATGGTTTCTTCACCCCGGGAAGTTAATTAAATACCATTTGGAGGCATTTAATGTTCGAGCAAAAACGGCTGATTTTCGACAAAAGAGATAACACCCCCCCATTACGTCATGCTTCAGAAATGTGGAAAATGGTCCGTTTTCAAATGTTTTATTTTTGAACGTCAGTTCACATTTGTAGGTGGATCATCAGTGTTAGAGCTAAAATTAGCATGTTTAAAGTGATTTTCATGCTTCCAGGGGCTCGGGAAGTTAATTAAATACCATTTGGAGGCATTTAATGTTCGAGCAAAAACGGCTGATTTTCGACAAAAGAGATAACACCCCCCCATTACGTCATGCTTCAGAAATGTGGAAAATGGTCCGTTTTCAAATGTTTTATTTTTGAACGTCAGTTCACATTTGTAGGTGGATCATCAGTGTTAGAGCTAAAATTAGCATGTTTAAAGTGATTTTCATGCTTCCAGGGGCTCGGGAAGTTAATTAAATACCATTTGGAGGCATTTAATGTTCGAGCAAAAACAGCTGATTTTCGACAAAAGAGATAACACCCCCCCATTACGTCATGCTTCAGAAATGTGGAAAATGGTCCGTTTTCAAATGTTTTATTTTTGAACGTCAGTTCACATTTGTAGGTGGATCATCAGTGTTAGAGCTAAAATTAGCATGTTTAAAGTGATTTTCATGCTTCCAGGGGCCCAAAACACAAGATTTATGGAATGGTTAAAAGTGCATAAAAATGGCCAATTTACTCACTCTGAGTTCTCAAAAAGGGTTTCTTCACCCCGGGAAGTTAATTAAATACCATTTGGAGGCATTTAATGTTAGAGCAAAAACGGCTGATTTTCGACAAAAGAGATAACACCCCCCTATTACGTCATGCTTCAGAAATGTGGAAAATGGTCCGTTTTCAAATGTTTTATTTTTGAACGTCAGTTCACATTTGTAGGTGGATCATCAGTGTTAGAGCTAAAATTAGCATGTTTAAAGTGATTTTCATGCTTCCAGGGGCCCAAAACACAAGATTTATGGAATGGTTAAAAGTGCATGAAAATGGCCAATTTACTCACTCTGAGTTCTCAAAAAGGGTTTCTTCACCCCGGGAAGTTAATTAAATACCATTTGGAGGCATTTAATGTTCGAGCAAAAACGGCTGATTTTCGACAAAAGAGATAACACCCCCCATTACGTCATGCTTCAGAAATGTGGAAAATGGTCCGTTTTCAAATGTTTTATTTTTGAACGTCAGTTCACATTTGTAGGTGGATCATCAGTGTTAGAGCTAAAATTAGCATGTTTAAAGTGATTTTCATGCTTCCAGGGGCCCAAAACACAAGATTTATGGAATGGTTAAAAGTGCATGAAAATGGCCAATTTACTCACTCTGAGTTCTCAAAAAGGGTTTCTTCACCCCGGGAAGTTAATTAAATACCATTTGGAGGCATTTAATGTTAGAGCAAAAACGGCTGATTTTCGACAAAAGAGATAACACCCCCCCATTACGTCATGCTTCAGAAATGTGGAAATGGTCCGTTTTCAAATGTTTTATTTTTGAACGTCAGTTCACATTTGTAGGTGGATCATCAGTGTTAGAGCTAAAATTAGCATGTTTAAAGTGATTTTCATGCTTCCAGGGGCTCGGGAAGTTAATTAAATACCATTTGGAGGCATTTAATGTTCGAGCAAAAACGGCTGATTTTCGACAAAAGAGATAACACCCCCCCATTACGTCATGCTTCAGAAATGTGGAAAATGGTCCGTTTTCAAATGTTTTATTTTTGAACGTCAGTTCACATTTGTAGGTGGATCATCAGTGTTAGAGCTAAAATTAGCATGTTTAAAGTGATTTTCATGCTTCCAGGGGCCCAAAACACAAGATTTATGGAATGGTTAAAAGTGCATGAAAATGGCTAATTTACTCACTCTGAGTTCTCAAAAAGGGTTTCTTCACCCCGGGAAGTTAATTAAATACCATTTGGAGGCATTTAATGTTCGAGCAAAAACGGCTGATTTTCGACAAAAGAGATAACACCCCCCCATTACGTCATGCTTCAGAAATGTGGAAAATGGTCCGTTTTCAAATGTTTTATTTTTGAACGTCAGTTCACATTTGTAGGTGGATCATCAGTGTTAGAGCTAAAATTAGCATGTTTAAAGTGATTTTCATGCTTCCAGGGGCTCGGGAAGTTAATTAAATACCATTTGGAGGCATTTAATGTTTGAGCAAAAACGGCTGATTTTCGACAAAAGAGATAACACCCCCCCATTACGTCATGCTTCAGAAATGTGGAAAATGGTCCGTTTTCAAATGTTTTATTTTTGAACGTCAGTTCACATTTGTAGGTGGATCATCAGTGTTAGAGCTAAAATTAGCATGTTTAAAGTGATTTTCATGCTTCCAGGGGCCCAAAACACAAGATTTATGCAATGGTTAAAAGTGCATGAAAATGGCCAATTTACTCACTCTGAGTTCTCAAAAAGGGTTTCTTCACCCCGGGAAGTTAATTAAATACCATTTGGAGGCATTTAATGTTCGAGCAAAAACGGCTGATTTTCGACAAAAGAGATAACACCCCCCCATTACGTCATGCTTCAGAAATGTGGAAAATGGTCCGTTTTCAAATGTTTTATTTTTGAACGTCAGTTCACATTTGTAGGTGGATCATCAGTGTTAGAGCTAAAATTAGCATGTTTAAAGTGATTTTCATGCTTCCAGGGGTTCAGGAAGTTAATTAAATACCATTTGGAGGCATTTAATGTTCGAGCAAAAACGGCTGATTTTCGACAAAAGAGATAACACCCCCCCATTACGTCATGCTTCAGAAATGTGGAAAATGGTCCGTTTTCAAATGTTTTATTTTTGAACGTCAGTTCACATTTGTAGGTGGATCATCAGTGTTAGAGCTAAAATTAGCATGTTTAAAGTGATTTTCATGCTTCCAGGGGCCCAAAACACAAGATTTATGGAATGGTTAAAAGTGCATGAAAATGGCCAATTTACTCACTCTGAGTTCTCAAAAAGGGTTTCTTCACCCCGGGAAGTTAATTAAATACCATTTGGAGGCATTTAATGTTCGAGCAAAAACGGCTGATTTTCGACAAAAGAGATAACACCCCCCCATTACGTCATGCTTCAGAAATGTGGAAAATGGTCCGTTTTCAAATGTTTTATTTTTGAACGTCAGTTCACATTTGTAGGTGGATCATCAGTGTTAGAGCTAAAATTAGCATGTTTAAAGTGATTTTCATGCTTCCAGGGGCTCGGGAAGTTAATTAAATACCATTTGGAGGCATTTAATGTTTGAGCAAAAACGGCTGATTTTCGACAAAAGAGATAACACCCCCCATTACGTCATGCTTCAGAAATGTGGAAAATGGTCCGTTTTCAAATGTTTTATTTTTGAACGTCAGTTCACATTTGTAGGTGGATCATCAGTGTTAGAGCTAAAATTAGCATGTTTAAAGTGATTTTCATGCTTCCAGGGGCCCAAAACACAAGATTTATGCAATGGTTAAAAGTGCATGAAAATGGCCAATTTACTCACTCTGAGTTCTCAAAAAGGGTTTCTTCACCCCGGGAAGTTAATTAAATACCATTTGGAGGCATTTAATGTTCGAGCAAAAACGGCTGATTTTCGACAAAAGAGATAACACCCCCCCATTACGTCATGCTTCAGAAATGTGGAAAATGGTCCGTTTTCAAATGTTTTATTTTTGAACGTCAGTTCACATTTGTAGGTGGATCATCAGTGTTAGAGCTAAAATTAGCATGTTTAAAGTGATTTTCATGCTTCCAGGGGCTCGGGAAGTTAATTAAATACCATTTGGAGGCATTTAATGTTCGAGCAAAAACGGCTGATTTTCGACAAAAGAGATAACACCCCCCATTACGTCATGCTTCAGAAATGTGGAAAATGGTCCGTTTTCAAATGTTTTATTTTTGAACGTCAGTTCACATTTGTAGGTGGATCATCAGTGTTAGAGCTAAAATTAGCATGTTTAAAGTGATTTTCATGCTTCCAGGGGCCCAAAACACAAGATTTATGGAATGGTTAAAAGTGCATGAAAATGGCCAATTTACTCACTCTGAGTTCTCAAAAAGGGTTTCTTCACCCCGGGAAGTTAATTAAATACCATTTGGAGGCATTTAATGTTAGAGCAAAAACGGCAGATTTTCGACAAAAGAGATAACACCCCCCCATTACGTCATGCTTCAGAAATGTGGAAAATGGTCCGTTTTCAAATGTTTTATTTTTGAACGTCAGTTCACATTTGTAGGTGGATCATCAGTGTTAGAGCTGAAATTAGCATGTTTAAAGTGATTTTCATGCTTCCAGGGGCTCGGGAAGTTAATTAAATACCATTTGGAGGCATTTAATGTTCGAGCAAAAACGGCTGATTTTCGACAAAAGAGATAACACCCCCTTATTACGTCATGCTTCAGAAATGTGGAAAATGGTCCGTTTTCAAATGTTTTATTTTTGAACGTCAGTTCACATTTGTAGGTGGATCATCAGTGTTAGAGCTAAAATTAGCATGTTTAAAGTGATTTTCATGCTTCCAGGGGCTCGGGAAGTTAATTAAATACCATTTGGAGGCATTTAATGTTCGAGCAAAAACGGCTGATTTTCGACAAAAGAGATAACACCCCCTTATTACGTCATGCTTCAGAAATGTGGAAAATGGTCCGTTTTCAAATGTTTTATTTTTGAACGTCAGTTCACATTTGTAGGTGGATCATCAGTGTTAGAGCTAAAATTAGCATGTTTAAAGTGATTTTCATGCTTCCAGGGGCCCAAAACACAAGATTTATGGAATGGTTAAAAGTACATGAAAATGGCCAATTTACTCACTCTGAGTTCTCAAAAATGGTTTCTTCACCCCGGGAAGTTAATTAAATACCATTTGGAGGCATTTAATGTTCGAGCAAAAACGGCTGATTTTCGACAAAAGAGATAACACCCCCCCATTACGTCATGCTTCAGAAATGTGGAAAATGGTCCGTTTTCAAATGTTTTATTTTTGAACGTCAGTTCACATTTGTAGGTGGATCATCAGTGTTAGAGCTAAAATTAGCATGTTTAAAGTGATTTTCATGCTTCCAGGGGCTCGGGAAGTTAATTAAATACCATTTGGAGGCATTTAATGTTCGAGCAAAAACGGCTGATTTTCGACAAAAGAGATAACACCCCCCCATTACGTCATGCTTCAGAAATGTGGAAAATGGTCAGTTTTCAAATGTTTTATTTTTGAACGTCAGTTCACATTTGTAGGTGGATCATCAGTGTTAGAGCTAAAATTAGCATGTTTAAAGTGATTTTCATGCTTCCAGGGGCTCGGGAAGTTAATTAAATACCATTTGGAGGCATTTAATGTTCGAGCAAAAACAGCTGATTTTCGACAAAAGAGATAACACCCCCCCATTACGTCATGCTTCAGAAATGTGGAAAATGGTCCGTTTTCAAATGTTTTATTTTTGAACGTCAGTTCACATTTGTAGGTGGATCATCAGTGTTAGAGCTAAAATTAGCATGTTTAAAGTGATTTTCATGCTTCCAGGGGCCCAAAACACAAGATTTATGGAATGGTTAAAAGTGCATAAAAATGGCCAATTTACTCACTCTGAGTTCTCAAAAAGGGTTTCTTCACCCCGGGAAGTTAATTAAATACCATTTGGAGGCATTTAATGTTAGAGCAAAAACGGCTGATTTTCGACAAAAGAGATAACACCCCCCTATTACGTCATGCTTCAGAAATGTGGAAAATGGTCCGTTTTCAAATGTTTTATTTTTGAACGTCAGTTCACATTTGTAGGTGGATCATCAGTGTTAGAGCTAAAATTAGCATGTTTAAAGTGATTTTCATGCTTCCAGGGGCCCAAAACACAAGATTTATGGAATGGTTAAAAGTGCATGAAAATGGCCAATTTACTCACTCTGAGTTCTCAAAAAGGGTTTCTTCACCCCGGGAAGTTAATTAAATACCATTTGGAGGCATTTAATGTTCGAGCAAAAACGGCTGATTTTCGACAAAAGAGATAACACCCCCCATTACGTCATGCTTCAGAAATGTGGAAAATGGTCCGTTTTCAAATGTTTTATTTTTGAACGTCAGTTCACATTTGTAGGTGGATCATCAGTGTTAGAGCTAAAATTAGCATGTTTAAAGTGATTTTCATGCTTCCAGGGGCCCAAAACACAAGATTTATGGAATGGTTAAAAGTGCATGAAAATGGCCAATTTACTCACTCTGAGTTCTCAAAAAGGGTTTCTTCACCCCGGGAAGTTAATTAAATACCATTTGGAGGCATTTAATGTTAGAGCAAAAACGGCTGATTTTCGACAAAAGAGATAACACCCCCCCATTACGTCATGCTTCAGAAATGTGGAAATGGTCCGTTTTCAAATGTTTTATTTTTGAACGTCAGTTCACATTTGTAGGTGGATCATCAGTGTTAGAGCTAAAATTAGCATGTTTAAAGTGATTTTCATGCTTCCAGGGGCTCGGGAAGTTAATTAAATACCATTTGGAGGCATTTAATGTTCGAGCAAAAACGGCTGATTTTCGACAAAAGAGATAACACCCCCCCATTACGTCATGCTTCAGAAATGTGGAAAATGGTCCGTTTTCAAATGTTTTATTTTTGAACGTCAGTTCACATTTGTAGGTGGATCATCAGTGTTAGAGCTAAAATTAGCATGTTTAAAGTGATTTTCATGCTTCCAGGGGCCCAAAACACAAGATTTATGGAATGGTTAAAAGTGCATGAAAATGGCTAATTTACTCACTCTGAGTTCTCAAAAAGGGTTTCTTCACCCCGGGAAGTTAATTAAATACCATTTGGAGGCATTTAATGTTCGAGCAAAAACGGCTGATTTTCGACAAAAGAGATAACACCCCCCCATTACGTCATGCTTCAGAAATGTGGAAAATGGTCCGTTTTCAAATGTTTTATTTTTGAACGTCAGTTCACATTTGTAGGTGGATCATCAGTGTTAGAGCTAAAATTAGCATGTTTAAAGTGATTTTCATGCTTCCAGGGGCTCGGGAAGTTAATTAAATACCATTTGGAGGCATTTAATGTTTGAGCAAAAACGGCTGATTTTCGACAAAAGAGATAACACCCCCCCATTACGTCATGCTTCAGAAATGTGGAAAATGGTCCCTTTTCAAATGTTTTATTTTTGAACGTCAGTTCACATTTGTAGGTGGATCATCAGTGTTAGAGCTAAAATTAGCATGTTTAAAGTGATTTTCATGCTTCCAGGGGCCCAAAACACAAGATTTATGCAATGGTTAAAAGTGCATGAAAATGGCCAATTTACTCACTCTGAGTTCTCAAAAAGGGTTTCTTCACCCCGGGAAGTTAATTAAATACCATTTGGAGGCATTTAATGTTCGAGCAAAAACAGCTGATTTTCAACAAAAGAGATAACACCCCCCCATTACGTCATGCTTCAGAAATGTGGAAAATGGTCCGTTTTCAAATGTTTTATTTTTGAACGTCAGTTCACATTTGTAGGTGGATCATCAGTGTTAGAGCTAAAATTAGCATGTTTAAAGTGATTTTCATGCTTCCAGGGGTTCAGGAAGTTAATTAAATACCATTTGGAGGCATTTAATGTTCGAGCAAAAACGGCTGATTTTCGACAAAAGAGATAACACCCCCCCATTACGTCATGCTTCAGAAATGTGGAAAATGGTCCGTTTTCAAATGTTTTATTTTTGAACGTCAGTTCACATTTGTAGGTGGATCATCAGTGTTAGAGCTAAAATTAGCATGTTTAAAGTGATTTTCATGCTTCCAGGGGCCCAAAACACAAGATTTATGGAATGGTTAAAAGTGCATGAAAATGGCCAATTTACTCACTCTGAGTTCTCAAAAAGGGTTTCTTCACCCCTGGAAGTTAATTAAATACCATTTGGAGGCATTTAATGTTCGAGCAAAAACGGCTGATTTTCGACAAAAGAGATAACACCCCCCCATTACGTCATGCTTCAGAAATGTGGAAAATGGTCCGTTTTCAAATGTTTTATTTTTGAACGTCAGTTCACATTTGTAGGTGGATCATCAGTGTTAGAGCTAAAATTAGCATGTTTAAAGTGATTTTCATGCTTCCAGGGGCTCGGGAAGTTAATTAAATACCATTTGGAGGCATTTAATGTTTGAGCAAAAACGGCTGATTTTCGACAAAAGAGATAACACCCCCCATTACGTCATGCTTCAGAAATGTGGAAAATGGTCCGTTTTCAAATGTTTTATTTTTGAACGTCAGTTCACATTTGTAGGTGGATCATCAGTGTTAGAGCTAAAATTAGCATGTTTAAAGTGATTTTCATGCTTCCAGGGGCCCAAAACACAAGATTTATGCAATGGTTAAAAGTGCATGAAAATGGCCAATTTACTCACTCTGAGTTCTCAAAAAGGGTTTCTTCACCCCGGGAAGTTAATTAAATACCATTTGGAGGCATTTAATGTTCGAGCAAAAACGGCTGATTTTCGACAAAAGAGATAACACCCCCCCATTACGTCATGCTTCAGAAATGTGGAAAATGGTCCGTTTTCAAATGTTTTATTTTTGAACGTCAGTTCACATTTGTAGGTGGATCATCAGTGTTAGAGCTAAAATTAGCATGTTTAAAGTGATTTTCATGCTTCCAGGGGTTCAGGAAGTTAATTAAATACCATTTGGAGGCATTTAATGTTCGAGCAAAAACGGCTGATTTTCGACAAAAGAGATAACACCCCCCCATTACGTCATGCTTCAGAAATGTGGAAAATGGTCCGTTTTCAAATGTTTTATTTTTGAACGTCAGTTCACATTTGTAGGTGGATCATCAGTGTTAGAGCTAAAATTAGCATGTTTAAAGTGATTTTCATGCTTCCAGGGGCCCAAAACACAAGATTTATGGAATGGTTAAAAGTGCATGAAAATGGCCAATTTACTCACTCTGAGTTCTCAAAAAGGGTTTCTTCACCCCGGGAAGTTAATTAAATACCATTTGGAGGCATTTAATGTTCGAGCAAAAACGGCTGATTTTCGACAAAAGAGATAACACCCCCCCATTACGTCATGCTTCAGAAATGTGGAAAATGGTCCGTTTTCAAATGTTTTATTTTTGAACGTCAGTTCACATTTGTAGGTGGATCATCAGTGTTAGAGCTAAAATTAGCATGTTTAAAGTGATTTTCATGCTTCCAGGGGCCCAAAACACAAGATTTATGGAATGGTTAAAAGTGCATGAAAATGGCCAATTTACTCACTCTGAGTTCTCAAAAAGGGTTTCTTCACCCCGGGAAGTTAATTAAATACCATTTGGAGGCATTTAATGTTCGAGCAAAAACGGCTGATTTTCGACAAAAGAGATAACACCCCCCCATTACGTCATGCTTCAGAAATGTGGAAAATGGTCCGTTTTCAAATGTTTTATTTTTGAACGTCAGTTCACATTTGTAGGTGGATCATCAGTGTTAGAGCTAAAATTAGCATGTTTAAAGTGATTTTCATGCTTCCAGGGGCCCAAAACACAAGATTTATGGAATGGTTAAAAGTGCATGAAAATGGCCAATTTACTCACTCTGAGTTCTCAAAAAGGGTTTCTTCACCCCGGGAAGTTAATTAAATACCATTTGGAGGCATTTAATGTTAGAGCAAAAACGGCAGATTTTCGACAAAAGAGATAACACCCCCCCATTACGTCATGCTTCAGAAATGTGGAAAATGGTCCGTTTTCAAATGTTTTATTTTTGAACGTCAGTTCACATTTGTAGGTGGATCATCAGTGTTAGAGCTGAAATTAGCATGTTTAAAGTGATTTTCATGCTTCCAGGGGCTCGGGAAGTTAATTAAATACCATTTGGAGGCATTTAATGTTCGAGCAAAAACGGCTGATTTTCGACAAAAGAGATAACACCCCCTTATTACGTCATGCTTCAGAAATGTGGAAAATGGTCCGTTTTCAAATGTTTTATTTTTGAACGTCAGTTCACATTTGTAGGTGGATCATCAGTGTTAGTGCTAAAATTAGCATGTTTAAAGTGATTTTCATGCTTCCAGGGGCTCGGGAAGTTAATTAAATACCATTTGGAGGCATTTAATATTCGAGCAAAAACGGCTGATTTTCGACAAAAGAGATAACACCCCCTTATTACGTCATGCTTCAGAAATGTGGAAAATGGTCCGTTTTCAAATGTTTTATTTTTGAACGTCAGTTCACATTTGTAGGTGGATCATCAGTGTTAGAGCTAAAATTAGCATGTTTAAAGTGATTTTCATGCTTCCAGGGGCCCAAAACACAAGATTTATGGAATGGTTAAAAGTACATGAAAATGGCCAATTTACTCACTCTGAGTTCTCAAAAATGGTTTCTTCACCCCGGGAAGTTAATTAAATACCATTTGGAGGCATTTAATGTTCGAGCAAAAACGGCTGATTTTCGACAAAAGAGGTAACACCCCCCAATTACGTCATGCTTCAGAAATGTGGAAAATGGTCCGTTTTCAAATGTTTTATTTTTGAACGTCAGTTCACATTTGTAGGTGGATCATCAGTGTTAGAGCTAAAATTAGCATGTTTAAAGTGATTTTCATGCTTCCAGGGGCTCGGGAAGTTAATTAAATACCATTTGGAGGCATTTAATGTTCGAGCAAAAACGGCTGATTTTCGACAAAAGAGATAACACCCCCCCATTACGTCATGCTTCAGAAATGTGGAAAATGGTCCCTTTTCAAATGTTTTATTTTTGAACGTCAGTTCACATTTGTAGGTGGATCATCAGTGTTAGAGCTAAAATTAGCATGTTTAAAGTGATTTTCATGCTTCCAGGGGCTCGGGAAGTTAATTAAATACCATTTGGAGGCATTTAATGTTCGAGCAAAAACAGCTGATTTTCGACAAAAGAGATAACACCCCCCCATTACGTCATGCTTCAGAAATGTGGAAAATGGTCCGTTTTCAAATGTTTTATTTTTGAACGTCAGTTCACATTTGTAGGTGGATCATCAGTGTTAGAGCTAAAATTTGCATGTTTAAAGTGATTTTCATGCTTCCAGGGGCCCAAAACACAAGATTTATGGAATGGTTAAAAGTGCATAAAAATGGCCAATTTACTCACTCTGAGTTCTCAAAAAGGGTTTCTTCACCCCGGGAAGTTAATTAAATACCATTTGGAGGCATTTAATGTTAGAGCAAAAACGGCTGATTTTCGACAAAAGAGATAACACCCCCCTATTACGTCATGCTTCAGAAATGTGGAAAATGGTCCGTTTTCAAATGTTTTATTTTTGAACGTCAGTTCACATTTGTAGGTGGATCATCAGTGTTAGAGCTAAAATTAGCATGTTTAAAGTGATTTTCATGCTTCCAGGGGCCCAAAACACAAGATTTATGGAATGGTTAAAAGTGCATGAAAATGGCCAATTTACTCACTCTGAGTTCTCAAAAAGGGTTTCTTCACCCCGGGAAGTTAATTAAATACCATTTGGAGGCATTTAATGTTCGAGCAAAAACGGCTGATTTTCGACAAAAGAGATAACACCCCCCATTACGTCATGCTTCAGAAATGTGGAAAATGGTCCGTTTTCAAATGTTTTATTTTTGAACGTCAGTTCACATTTGTAGGTGGATCATCAGTGTTAGAGCTAAAATTAGCATGTTTAAAGTGATTTTCATGCTTCCAGGGGCCCAAAACACAAGATTTATGGAATGGTTAAAAGTGCATGAAAATGGCCAATTTACTCACTCTGAGTTCTCAAAAAGGGTTTCTTCACCCCGGGAAGTTAATTAAATACCATTTGGAGGCATTTAATGTTCGAGCAAAAACGGCTGATTTTCGACAAAAGAGATAACACCCCCCCATTACGTCATGCTTCAGAAATGTGGAAAATGGTCCGTTTTCAAATGTTTTATTTTTGAACGTCAGTTCACATTTGTAGGTGGATCATCAGTGTTAGAGCTAAAATTAGCATGTTTAAAGTGATTTTCATGCTTCCAGGGGCTCGGGAAGTGAAATAAATACCATTTGGAGGCATTTAATGTTCGAGCAAAAACGGCTGATTTTCCACAAAAGAGATAACACCCCCCCATTACGACATGCTTCAGAAATGTGGAAAATGGTCCGTTTTCAAATGTTTTATTTTTGAACGTCAGTTCACATTTGTAGGTGGATCATCAGTGTTAGAGCTAAAATTAGCATGTTTAAAGTGATTTTCATGCTTCCAGGGGCTCGGGAAGTTAATTAAATACCATTTGGAGGCATTTAATGTTCGAGCAAAAACGGCTGATTTTCCACAAAAGAGATAACACCCCCCCATTACGTCATGCTTCAGAAATGTGGAAAATGGTCCGTTTTCAAATGTTTTATTTTTGAACGTCAGTTCACATTTGTAGGTGGATCATCAGTGTTAGAGCTAAAATTAGCATGTTTAAAGTGATTTTCATGCTTCCAGGGGCTCGGGAAGTTAATTAAATACCATTTGGAGGCATTTAATGTTTGAGCAAAAACGGCTGAGTTTCGACAAAAGAGATAACACCCCCCCATTACGTCATGCTTCAGAAATGTGGAAAATGGTCCGTTTTCAAATGTTTTATTTTTGAACGTCAGTTCACATTTGTAGGTGGATCATCAGTGTTAGAGCTAAAATTAGCATGTTTAAAGTGATTCTCATGCTTCCAGGGGCCCAAAACACAAGATTTATGCAATGGTTAAAAGTGCATGAAAATGGCCAATTTACTCACTCTGAGTTCTCAAAAAGGGTTTCTTCACCCCGGGAAGTTAATTAATTACCATTTGGAGGCATTTAATGTTAGAGCAAAAACGGCTTATTTTCGACAAAAGAGATAACACCCCCCCATTACGTCATGCTTCAGAAATGTGGATAATGGTCCGTTTTCAAATGTTTTATTTTTGAACGTCAGTTCACATTTGTAGGTGGATCATCAGTGTTAGAGCTAAAATTAGCATGTTTAAAGTGATTTTCATGCTTCCAGGGGCTCGGGAAGTTAATTAAATACCATTTGGAGGCATTTAATGTTCGAGCAAAAACGGCTGATTTTCGACAAAAGAGATAACACCCCCCCATTACGTCATGCTTCAGAAATGTGGAAAATGGTCCGTTTTCAAATGTTTTATTTTTGAACGTCAGTTCACATTTGTAGGTGGATCATCAGTGTTAGAGCTAAAATTAGCATGTTTAAAGTGATTTTCATGCTTCCAGGGGCCCAAAACACAAGATTTATGCAATGGTTAAAAGTGCATGAAAATGGCCAATTTACTCACTCTGAGTTCTCAAAAAGGGTTTCTTCACCCCGGGAAGTTAATTAAATACCATTTGGAGGCATTTAATGTTCGAGCAAAAACGGCTGATTTTCGACAAAAGAGATAACACCCCCCCATTACGTCATGCTTCAGAAATGTGGAAAATGGTCCGTTTTCAAATGTTTTATTTTTGAACGTCAGTTCACATTTGTAGGTGGATCATCAGTGTTAGAGCTAAAATTAGCATGTTTAAAGTGATTTTCATGCTTCCAGGGGTTCGGGAAGTTAATTAAATACCATTTGGAGGCATTTAATGTTCGAGCAAAAACGGCTGATTTTCGACAAAAGAGATAACACCCCCCCATTACGTCATGCTTCAGAAATGTGGAAAATGGTCCGTTTTCAAATGTTTTATTTTTGAACGTCAGTTCACATTTGTAGGTGGATCATCAGTGTTAGAGCTAAAATTAGCATGTTTAAAGTGATTTTCATGCTTCCAGGGGCCCAAAACACAAGATTTATGGAATGGTTAAAAGTGCATGAAAATGGCCAATTTACTCACTCTGAGTTCTCAAAAAGGGTTTCTTCACCCCGGGAAGTTAATTAAATACCATTTGGAGGCATTTAATGTTCGAGCAAAAACGGCTGATTTTCGACAAAAGAGATAACACCCCCCTATTACGTCATGCTTCAGAAATGTGGAAAATGGTCCGTTTTCAAATGTTTTATTTTTGAACGTCAGTTCACATTTGTAGGTGGATCATCAGTGTTAGAGCTAAAATTAGCATGTTTAAAGTGATTTTCATGCTTCCAGGGGTTCGGGAAGTTAATTAAATACCATTTGGAGGCATTTAATGTTCGAGCAAAAACGGCTGATTTTCGACAAAAGAGATAACACCCCCCCATTACGTCATGCTTCAGAAATGTGGAAAATGGTCCGTTTTCAAATGTTTTATTTTTGAACGTCAGTTCACATTTGTAGGTGGATCATCAGTGTTAGAGCTAAAATTAGCATGTTTAAAGTGATTTTCATGCTTCCAGGGGCCCAAAACACAAGATTTATGGAATGGTTAAAAGTGCATGAAAATGGCCAATTTACTCACTCTGAGTTCTCAAAAAGGGTTTCTTCACCCCGGGAAGTTAATTAAATACCATTTGGAGGCATTTAATGTTCGAGCAAAAACGGCTGATTTTCGACAAAAGAGATAACACCCCCCCATTACGTCATGCTTCAGAAATGTGGAAAATGGTCCGTTTTCAAATGTTTTATTTTTGAACGTCAGTTCACATTTGTAGGTGGATCATCAGTGTTAGAGCTAAAATTAGCATGTTTAAAGTGATTTTCATGCTTCCAGGGGCTCGGGAAGTTAATTAAATACCATTTGGAGGCATTTAATGTTCGAGCAAAAACGGCTGATTTTCGACAAAAGAGATAACACCCCCCATTACGTCATGCTTCAGAAATGTGGAAAATGGTCCGTTTTCAAATGTTTTATTTTTGAACGTCAGTTCACATTTGTAGGTGGATCATCAGTGTTAGAGCTAAAATTAGCATGTTTAAAGTGATTTTCATGCTTCCAGGGGCCCAAAACACAAGATTTATGGAATGGTTAAAAGTGCATGAAAATGGCCAATTTACTCACTCTGAGTTCTCAAAAAGGGTTTCTTCACCCCGGGAAGTTAATTAAATACCATTTGGAGGCATTTAATGTTAGAGCAAAAACGGCTGATTTTCGACAAAAGAGATAACACCCCCCCATTACGTCATGCTTCAGAAATGTGGAAAATGGTCCGTTTTCAAATGTTTTATTTTTGAACGTCAGTTCACATTTGTAGGTGGATCATCAGTGTTAGAGCTAAAATTAGCATGTTTAAAGTGATTTTCATGCTTCCAGGGGCTCGGGAAGTTAATTAAATACCATTTGGAGGCATTTAATGTTCGAGCAAAAACGGCTGATTTTCGACAAAAGAGATAACACCCCCTTATTACGTCATGCTTCAGAAATGTGGAAAATGGTCCGTTTTCAAATGTTTTATTTTTGAACGTCAGTTCACATTTGTAGGTGGATCATCAGTGTTAGAGCTAAAATTAGCATGTTTAAAGTGATTTTCATGCTTCCAGGGGCTCAGGAAGTTAATTAAATACCATTTGGAGGCATTTAATGTTCGAGCAAAAACGGCTGATTTTCGACAAAAGAGATAACACCCCCCCATTACGTCATGCTTCAGAAATGTGGAAAATGGTCAGTTTTCAAATGTTTTATTTTTGAACGTCAGTTCACATTTGTAGGTGGATCATCAGTGTTAGAGCTAAAATTAGCATGTTTAAAGTGATTTTCATGCTTCCAGGGGCTCGGGAAGTTAATTAAATACCATTTGGAGGCATTTAATGTTCGAGCAAAAATGGCTGATTTTCGACAAAAGAGATAACACCCCCCCATTACGTCATGCTTCAGAAATGTGGAAAATGGTCCGTTTTCAAATGTTTTATTTTTGAACGTCAGTTCACATTTGTAGGTGGATCATCAGTGTTAGAGCTAAAATTAGCATGTTTAAAGTGATTTTCATGCTTCCAGGGGCTCGGGAAGTGAAATAAATACCATTTGGAGGCATTTAATGTTCGAGCAAAAACGGCTGATTTTCCACAAAAGAGATAACACCCCCCCATTACGACATGCTTCAGAAATGTGGAAAATGGTCCGTTTTCAAATGTTTTATTTTTGAACGTCAGTTCACATTTGTAGGTGGATCATCAGTGTTAGAGCTAAAATTAGCATGTTTAAAGTGATTTTCATGCTTCCAGGGGCTCGGGAAGTTAATTAAATACCATTTGGAGGCATTTAATGTTCGAGCAAAAACGGCTGATTTTCCACAAAAGAGATAACACCCCCCCATTACGTCATGCTTCAGAAATGTGGAAAATGGTCCGTTTTCAAATGTTTTATTTTTGAACGTCAGTTCATATTTGTAGGTGGATCATCAGTGTTAGAGCTAAAATTAGCATGTTTAAAGTGATTTTCATGCTTCCAGGGGCTCGGGAAGTTAATTAAATACCATTTGGAGGCATTTAATGTTCGAGCAAAAACGGCTGATTTTCGACAAAAGAGATAACACCCCCCCATTACGTCATGCTTCAGAAATGTGGAAAATGGTCCGTTTTCAAATGTTTTATTTTTGAACGTCAGTTCACATTTGTAGGTGGATCATCAGTGTTAGAGCTAAAATTAGCATGTTTAAAGTGATTCTCATGCTTCCAGGGGCCCAAAACACAAGATTTATGCAATGGTTAAAAGTGCATGAAAATGGCCAATTTACTCACTCTGAGTTCTCAAAAAGGGTTTCTTCACCCCGGGAAGTTAATTAATTACCATTTGGAGGCATTTAATGTTAGAGCAAAAACGGCTGATTTTCGACAAAAGAGATAACACCCCCCCATTACGTCATGCTTCAGAAATGTGGAAAATGGTCCGTTTTCAAATGTTTTATTTTTGAACGTCAGTTCACATTTGTAGGTGGATCATCAGTGTTAGAGCTAAAATTAGCATGTTTAAAGTGATTTTCATGCTTCCAGGGGCTCGGGAAGTTAATTAAATACCATTTGGAGGCATTTAATGTTCGAGCAAAAACGGCTGATTTTCGACAAAAGAGATAACACCCCCCCATTATGTCATGCTTCAGAAATGTGGAAAATGGTCCGTTTTCAAATGTTTTATTTTTGAACGTCAGTTCACATTTGTAGGTGGATCATCAGTGTTAGAGCTAAAATTAGCATGTTTAAAGTGATTTTCATGCTTCCAGGGGCCCAAAACACAAGATTTATGCAATGGTTAAAAGTGCATGAAAATGGCCAATTTACTCACTCTGAGTTCTCAAAAAGGGTTTCTTCACCCCGGGAAGTTAATTAAATACCATTTGGAGGCATTTAATGTTCGAGCAAAAACGGCTGATTTTCGACAAAAGAGATAACACCCCCCCATTACGTCATGCTTCAGAAATGTGGAAAATGGTCCGTTTTCAAATGTTTTATTTTTGAACGTCAGTTCACATTTGTAGGTGGATCATCAGTGTTAGAGCTAAAATTAGCATGTTTAAAGTGATTTTCATGCTTCCAGGGGCTCGGGAAGTGAAATAAATACCATTGGGAGGCATTTAATGTTCGAGCAAAAACGGCTGATTTTCCACAAAAGAGATAACACCCCCCCATTACGACATGCTTCAGAAATGTGGAAAATGGTCCGTTTTCAAATGTTTTATTTTTGAACGTCAGTTCACATTTGTAGGTGGATCATCAGTGTTAGAGCTAAAATTAGCATGTTTAAAGTGATTTTCATGCTTCCAGGGGCTCGGGAAGTTAATTAAATACCATTTGGAGGCATTTAATGTTCGAGCAAAAACGGCTGATTTTCCACAAAAGAGATAACACCCCCCCATTACGTCATGCTTCAGAAATGTGGAAAATGGTCCGTTTTCAAATGTTTTATTTTTGAACGTCAGTTCACATTTGTAGGTGGATCATCAGTGTTAGAGCTAAAATTAGCATGTTTAAAGTGATTTTCATGCTTCCAGGGGCTCGGGAAGTTAATTAAATACCATTGGGAGGCATTTAATGTTCGAGCAAAAACGGCTGATTTTCCACAAAAGAGATAACACCCCCCCATTACGTCATGCTTCAGAAATGTGGAAAATGGTCCGTTTTCAAATGTTTTATTTTTGAACGTCAGTTCACATTTGTAGGTGGATCATCAGTGTTAGAGCTAAAATTAGCATGTTTAAAGTGATTTTCATGCTTCCAGGGGCTCGGGAAGTTAATTAAATACCATTTGGAGGCATTTAATGTTCGAGCAAAAACGGCTGATTTTCGACAAAAGAGATAACACCCCCCCCATTACGTCATGCTTCAGAAATGTGGAAAATGGTCCGTTTTCAAATGTTTTATTTTTGAACGTCAGTTCACATTTGTAGGTGGATCATCAGTGTTAGAGCTAAAATTAGCATGTTTAAAGTGATTCTCATGCTTCCAGGGGCCCAAAACACAAGATTTATGCAATGGTTAAAAGTGCATGAAAATGGCCAATTTACTCACTCTGAGTTCTCAAAAAGGGTTTCTTCACCCCGGGAAGTTAATTAATTACCATTTGGAGGCATTTAATGTTAGAGCAAAAACGGCTGATTTTCGACAAAAGAGATAACACCCCCCCATTACGTCATGCTTCAGAAATGTGGATAATGGTCCGTTTTCAAATGTTTTATTTTTGAACGTCAGTTCACATTTGTAGGTGGATCATCAGTGTTAGAGCTAAAATTAGCATGTTTAAAGTGATTTTCATGCTTCCAGGGGCTCGGGAAGTTAATTAAATACCATTTGGAGGCATTTAATGTTCGAGCAAAAACGGCTGATTTTCGACAAAAGAGATAACACCCCCCCATTACGTCATGCTTCAGAAATGTGGAAAATGGTCCGTTTTCAAATGTTTTATTTTTGAACGTCAGTTCACATTTGTAGGTGGATCATCAGTGTTAGAGCTAAAATTAGCATGTTTAAAGTGATTTTCATGCTTCCAGGGGCCCAAAACACAAGATTTATGCAATGGTTAAAAGTGCATGAAAATGGCCAATTTACTCACTCTGAGTTCTCAAAAAGGGTTTCTTCACCCCGGGAAGTTAATTAAATACCATTTGGAGGCATTTAATGTTCGAGCAAAAACGGCTGATTTTCGACAAAAGAGATAACACCCCCCCATTACGTCATGCTTCAGAAATGTGGAAAATGGTCCGTTTTCAAATGTTTTATTTTTGAACGTCAGTTCACGTTTGTAGGTGGATCATCAGTGTTAGAGCTAAAATTAGCATGTTTAAAGTGATTTTCATGCTTCCAGGGGTTCGGGAAGTTAATTAAATACCATTTGGAGGCATTTAATGTTCGAGCAAAAACGGCTGATTTTCGACAAAAGAGATAACACCCCCCCATTACGTCATGCTTCAGAAATGTGGAAAATGGTCCGTTTTCAAATGTTTTATTTTTGAACGTCAGTTCACATTTGTAGGTGGATCATCAGTGTTAGAGCTAAAATTAGCATGTTTAAAGTGATTTTCATGCTTCCAGGGGCCCAAAACACAAGATTTATGGAATGGTTAAAAGTGCATGAAAATGGCCAATTTACTCACTCTGAGTTCTCAAAAAGGGTTTCTTCACCCCGGGAAGTTAATTAAATACCATTTGGAGGCATTTAATGTTCGAGCAAAAACGGCTGATTTTCGACAAAAGAGATAACACCCCCCTATTACGTCATGCTTCAGAAATGTGGAAAATGGTCCGTTTTCAAATGTTTTATTTTTGAACGTCAGTTCACATTTGTAGGTGGATCATCAGTGTTAGAGCTAAAATTAGCATGTTTAAAGTGATTTTCATGCTTCCAGGGGTTCGGGAAGTTAATTAAATACCATTTGGAGGCATTTAATGTTCGAGCAAAAACGGCTGATTTTCGACAAAAGAGATAACACCCCCCATTACGTCATGCTTCAGAAATGTGGAAAATGGTCCGTTTTCAAATGTTTTATTTTTGAACGTCAGTTCACATTTGTAGGTGGATCATCAGTGTTAGAGCTAAAATTAGCATGTTTAAAGTGATTGTCATGCTTCCAGGGGCCCAAAACACAAGATTTATGGAATGGTTAAAAGTGCATGAAAATGGCCAATTTACTCACTCTGAGTTCTCAAAAAGGGTTTCTTCACCCCGGGAAGTTAATTAAATACCATTTGGAGGCATTTAATGTTCGAGCAAAAACGGCTGATTTTCGACAAAAGAGATAACACCCCCCCATTACGTCATGCTTCAGAAATGTGGAAAATGGTCCGTTTTCAAATGTTTTATTTTTGAACGTCAGTTCACATTTGTAGGTGGATCATCAGTGTTAGAGCTAAAATTAGCATGTTTAAAGTGATTTTCATGCTTCCAGGGGCTCGGGAAGTTAATTAAATACCATTTGGAGGCATTTAATGTTCGAGCAAAAATGGCTGATTTTCGACAAAAGAGATAACACCCCCCCCATTACGTCATGCTTCAGAAATGTGGAAAATGGTCCGTTTTCAAATGTTTTATTTTTGAACGTCAGTTCACATTTGTAGGTGGATCATCAGTGTTAGAGCTAAAATTAGCATGTTTAAAGTGATTTTCATGCTTCCAGGGGCTCGGGAAGTGAAATAAATACCATTTGGAGGCATTTAATGTTCGAGCAAAAACGGCTGATTTTCCACAAAAGAGATAACACCCCCCCATTACGACATGCTTCAGAAATGTGGAAAATGGTCCGTTTTCAAATGTTTTATTTTTGAACGTCAGTTCACATTTGTAGGTGGATCATCAGTGTTAGAGCTAAAATTAGCATGTTTAAAGTGATTTTCATGCTTCCAGGGGCTCGGGAAGTTAATTAAATACCATTTGGAGGCATTTAATGTTCGAGCAAAAACGGCTGATTTTCGACAAAAGAGATAACACCCCCCATTACGTCATGCTTCAGAAATGTGGAAAATGGTCCGTTTTCAAATGTTTTATTTTTGAACGTCAGTTCACATTTGTAGGTGGATCATCAGTGTTAGAGCTAAAATTAGCATGTTTAAAGTGATTTTCATGCTTCCAGGGGCCCAAAACACAAGATTTATGGAATGGTTAAAAGTGCATGAAAATGGCCAATTTACTCACTCTGAGTTCTCAAAAAGGGTTTCTTCACCCCGGGAAGTTAATTAAATACCATTTGGAGGCATTTAATGTTAGAGCAAAAACGGCTGATTTTCGACAAAAGAGATAACACCCCCCATTACGTCATGCTTCAGAAATGTGGAAAATGGTCCGTTTTCAAATGTTTTATTTTTGAACGTCAGTTCACATTTGTAGGTGGATCATCAGTGTTAGAGCTAAAATTAGCATGTTTAAAGTGATTTTCATGCTTCCAGGGGCTCGGGAAGTTAATTAAATACCATTTGGAGGCATTTAATGTTCGAGCAAAAACGGCTGATTTTCGACAAAAGAGATAACACCCCCTTATTACGTCATGCTTCAGAAATGTGGAAAATGGTCCGTTTTCAAATGTTTTATTTTTGAACGTCAGTTCACATTTGTAGGTGGATCATCAGTGTTAGAGCTAAAATTAGCATGTTTAAAGTGATTTTCATGCTTCCAGGGGCTCGGGAAGTTAATTAAATACCATTTGGAGGCATTTAATGTTCGAGCAAAAACGGCTGATTTTCGACAAAAGAGATAACACCCCCCCATTACGTCATGCTTCAGAAATGTGGAAAATGGTCCATTTTCAAATGTTTTATTTTTGAACGTCAGTTCACATTTGTAGGTGGATCATCAGTGTTAGAGCTAAAATTAGCATGTTTAAAGTGATTTTCATGCTTCCAGGGGCTCGGGAAGTTAATTAAATACCATTTGGAGGCATTTAATGTTCGAGCAAAAATGGCTGATTTTCGACAAAAGAGATAACACCCCCCCATTACGTCATGCTTCAGAAATGTGGAAAATGGTCCGTTTTCAAATGTTTTATTTTTGAACGTCAGTTCACATTTGTAGGTGGATCATCAGTGTTAGAGCTAAAATTAGCATGTTTAAAGTGATTTTCATGCTTCCAGGGGCTCGGGAAGTGAAATAAATACCATTTGGAGGCATTTAATGTTCGAGCAAAAACGGCTGATTTTCCACAAAAGAGATAACACCCCCCCATTACGACATGCTTCAGAAATGTGGAAAATGGTCCGTTTTCAAATGTTTTATTTTTGAACGTCAGTTCACATTTGTAGGTGGATCATCAGTGTTAGAGCTAAAATTAGCATGTTTAAAGTGATTTTCATGCTTCCAGGGGCTCAGGAAGTTAATTAAATACCATTTGGAGGCATTTAATGTTCGAGCAAAAACGGCTGATTTTCGACAAAAGAGATAACACCCCCCCATTACGTCATGCTTCAGAAATGTGGAAAATGGTCCGTTTTCAAATGTTTTATTTTTGAACGTCAGTTCACATTTGTAGGTGGATCATCAGTGTTAGAGCTAAAATTAGCATGTTTAAAGTGATTCTCATGCTTCCAGGGGCCCAAAACACAAGATTTATGCAATGGTTAAAAGTGCATGAAAATGGCCAATTTACTCACTCTGAGTTCTCAAAAAGGGTTTCTTCACCCCGGGAAGTTAATTAATTACCATTTGGAGGCATTTAATGTTAGAGCAAAAACGGCTGATTTTCGACAAAAGAGATTACACCCCCCCATTACGTCATGCTTCAGAAATGTGGATAATGGTCCGTTTTCAAATGTTTTATTTTTGAACGTCAGTTCACATTTGTAGGTGGATCATCAGTGTTAGAGCTAAAATTAGCATGTTTAAAGTGATTTTCATGCTTCCAGGGGCTCGGGAAGTTAATTAAATACCATTTGGAGGCATTTAATGTTCGAGCAAAAACGGCTGATTTTCGACAAAAGAGATAACACCCCCCCATTACGTCATGCTTCAGAAATGTGGAAAATGGTCCGTTTTCAAATGTTTTATTTTTGAACGTCAGTTCACATTTGTAGGTGGATCATCAGTGTTAGAGCTAAAATTAGCATGTTTAAAGTGATTTTCATGCTTCCAGGGGCCCAAAACACAAGATTTATGCAATGGTTAAAAGTGCATGAAAATGGCCAATTTACTCACTCTGAGCTCTCAAAAAGGGTTTCTTCACCCCGGGAAGTTAATTAAATACCATTTGGAGGCATTTAATGTTCGAGCAAAAACGGCTGATTTTCGACAAAAGAGATAACACCCCCCCATTACGTCATGCTTCAGAAATGTAGAAAATGGTCCGTTTTCAAATGTTTTATTTTTGAACGTCAGTTCACATTTGTAGGTGGATCATCAGTGTTAGAGCTAAAATTAGCATGTTTAAAGTGATTTTCATGCTTCCAGGGGCCCAAAACATAAGATTTATGGAATGGTTAAAAGTGCATGAAAATGGCCAATTTACTCACTCTGAGTTCTCAAAAAGGGTTTCTTCACCCCGGGAAGTTAATTAAATACCATTTGGAGGCATTTAATGTTCGAGCAAAAACGGCTGATTTTCGACAAAAGAGATAACACCCCCCTATTACGTCATGCTTCAGAAATGTGGAAAATGGTCCGTTTTCAAATGTTTTATTTTTGAACGTCAGTTCACATTTGTAGGTGGATCATCAGTGTTAGAGCTAAAATTAGCATGTTTAAAGTGATTTTCATGCTTCCAGGGGTTCGGGAAGTTAATTAAATACCATTTGGAGGCATTTAATGTTCGAGCAAAAACGGCTGATTTTCGACAAAAGAGATAACACCCCCCCATTACGTCATGCTTCAGAAATGTGGAAAATGGTCCGTTTTCAAATGTTTTATTTTTGAACGTCAGTTCACATTTGTAGGTGGATCATCAGTGTTAGAGCTAAAATTAGCATGTTTAAAGTGATTTTCATGCTTCCAGGGGCCCAAAACACAAGATTTATGGAATGGTTAAAAGTGCATGAAAATGGCCAATTTACTCACTCTGAGTTCTCAAAAAGGGTTTCTTCACCCCGGGAAGTTAATTAAATACCATTTGGAGGCATTTAATGTTCGAGCAAAAACGGCTGATTTTCGACAAAAGAGATAACACCCCCCCATTACGTCATGCTTCAGAAATGTGGAAAATGGTCCGTTTTCAAATGTTTTATTTTTGAACGTCAGTTCACATTTGTAGGTGGATCATCAGTGTTAGAGCTAAAATTAGCATGTTTAAAGTGATTTTCATGCTTCCAGGGGCTCGGGAAGTTAATTAAATACCATTTGGAGGCATTTAATGTTCGAGCAAAAATGGCTGATTTTCGACAAAAGAGATAACACCCCCCCATTACGTCATGCTTCAGAAATGTGGAAAATGGTCCGTTTTCAAATGTTTTATTTTTGAACGTCAGTTCACATTTGTAGGTGGATCATCAGTGTTAGAGCTAAAATTAGCATGTTTAAAGTGATTTTCATGCTTCCAGGGGCTCGGGAAGTGAAATAAATACCATTTGGAGGCATTTAATGTTCGAGCAAAAACGGCTGATTTTCCACAAAAGAGATAACACCCCCCCATTACGACATGCTTCAGAAATGTGGAAAATGGTCCGTTTTCAAATGTTTTATTTTTGAACGTCAGTTCACATTTGTAGGTGGATCATCAGTGTTAGAGCTAAAATTAGCATGTTTAAAGTGATTTTCATGCTTCCAGGGGCTCGGGAAGTTAATTAAATACCATTTGGAGGCATTTAATGTTCGAGCAAAAACGGCTGATTTTCGACAAAAGAGATAACACCCCCCATTACGTCATGCTTCAGAAATGTGGAAAATGGTCCGTTGTCAAATGTTTTATTTTTGAACGTCAGTTCACATTTGTAGGTGGATCATCAGTGTTAGAGCTAAAATTAGCATGTTTAAAGTGATTTTCATGCTTCCAGGGGCCCAAAACACAAGATTTATGGAATGGTTAAAAGTGCATGAAAATGGCCAATTTACTCACTCTGAGTTCTCAAAAAGGGTTTCTTCACCCCGGGAAGTTAATTAAATACCATTTGGAGGCATTTAATGTTAGAGCAAAAACTGCTGATTTTCGACAAAAGAGATAACACCCCCCCCATTACGTCATGCTTCAGAAATGTGGAAAATGGTCCGTTTTCAAATGTTTTATTTTTGAACGTCAGTTCACATTTGTAGGTGGATCATCAGTGTTAGAGCTAAAATTAGCATGTTTAAAGTGATTTTCATGCTTCCAGGGGCTCGGGAAGTTAATTAAATACCATTTGGAGGCATTTAATGTTCGAGCAAAAACGGCTGATTTTCGACAAAAGAGATAACACCCCCTTATTACGTCATGCTTCAGAAATGTGGAAAATGGTCCGTTTTCAAATGTTTTATTTTTGAACGTCAGTTCACATTTGTAGGTGGATCATCAGTGTTAGAGCTAAAATTAGCATGTTTAAAGTGATTTTCATGCTTCCAGGGGCTCGGGAAGTTAATTAAATACCATTTGGAGGCATTTAATGTTCGAGCAAAAACGGCTGATTTTCGACAAAAGAGATAACACCCCCCCATTACGTCATGCTTCAGAAATGTGGAAAATGGTCCGTTTTCAAATGTTTTATTTTTGAACGTCAGTTCACATTTGTAGGTGGATCATCAGTGTTAGAGCTAAAATTAGCATGTTTAAAGTGATTTTCATGCTTCCAGGGGCTCGGGAAGTTAATTAAATACCATTTGGAGGCATTTAATGTTCGAGCAAAAATGGCTGATTTTCGACAAAAGAGATAACACCCCCCCATTACGTCATGCTTCAGAAATGTGGAAAATGGTCCGTTTTCAAATGTTTTATTTTTGAACGTCAGTTCACATTTGTAGGTGGATCATCAGTGTTAGAGCTAAAATTAGCATGTTTAAAGTGATTTTCATGCTTCCAGGGGCTCGGGAAGTGAAATAAATACCATTTGGAGGCATTTAATGTTCGAGCAAAAACGGCTGATTTTCCACAAAAGAGATAACACCCCCCCATTACGACATGCTTCAGAAATGTGGAAAATGGTCCGTTTTCAAATATTTTATTTATGAACGTCAGTTCACATTTGTAGGTGGATCATCAGTGTTAGAGCTAAAATTAGCATGTTTAAAGTGATTTTCATGCTTCCAGGGGCTCGGGAAGTTAATTAAATACCATTTGGAGGCATTTAATGTTCGAGCAAAAACGGCTGATTTTCCACAAAAGAGATAACACCCCCCCATTACGTCATGCTTCAGAAATGTGGAAAATGGTCCGTTTTCAAATGTTTTATTTTTGAACGTCAGTTCATATTTGTAGGTGGATCATCAGTGTTAGAGCTAAAATTAGCATGTTTAAAGTGATTTTCATGCTTCCAGGGGCTCGGGAAGTTAATTAAATACCATTTGGAGGCATTTAATGTTCGAGCAAAAACGGCTGATTTTCGACAAAAGAGATAACACCCCCCCATTACGTCATGCTTCAGAAATGTGGAAAATGGTCCGTTTTCAAATGTTTTATTTTTGAACGTCAGTTCACATTTGTAGGTGGATCATCAGTGTTAGAGCTAAAATTAGCATGTTTAAAGTGATTCTCATGCTTCCAGGGGCCCAAAACACAAGATTTATGCAATGGTTAAAAGTGCATGAAAATGGCCAATTTACTCACTCTGAGTTCTCAAAAAGGGTTTCTTCACCCCGGGAAGTTAATTAATTACCATTTGGAGGCATTTAATGTTAGAGCAAAAACGGCTGATTTTCGACAAAAGAGATAACACCCCCCCATTACGTCATGCTTCAGAAATGTGGAAAATGGTCCGTTTTCAAATGTTTTATTTTTGAACGTCAGTTCACATTTGTAGGTGGATCATCAGTGTTAGAGCTAAAATTAGCATGTTTAAAGTGATTTTCATGCTTCCAGGGGCTCGGGAAGTTAATTAAATACCATTTGGAGGCATTTAATGTTCGAGCAAAAACGGCTGATTTTCGACAAAAGAGATAACACCACCCCATTACGTCATGCTTCAGAAATGTGGAAAATGGTCCGTTTTCAAATGTTTTATTTTTGAACGTCAGTTCACATTTGTAGGTGGATCATCAGTGTTAGAGCTAAAATTAGCATGTTTAAAGTGATTTTCATGCTTCCAGGGGCCCAAAACACAAGATTTATGCAATGGTTAAAAGTGCATGAAAATGGCCAATTTACTCACTCTGAGTTCTCAAAAAGGGTTTCTTCACCCCGGGAAGTTAATTAAATACCATTTGGAGGCATTTAATGTTCGAGCAAAAACGGCTGATTTTCGACAAAAGAGATAACACCCCCCCATTACGTCATGCTTCAGAAATGTGGAAAATGGTCCGTTTTCAAATGTTTTATTTTTGAACGTCAGTTCACATTTGTAGGTGGATCATCAGTGTTAGAGCTAAAATTAGCATGTTTAAAGTGATTTTCATGCTTCCAGGGGTTCGGGAAGTTAATTAAATACCATTTGGAGGCATTTAATGTTCGAGCAAAAACGGCTGATTTTCGACAAAAGAGATAACACCCCCCCATTACGTCATGCTTCAGAACTGTGGAAAATGGTCCGTTTTCAAATGTTTTATTTTTGAACGTCAGTTCACATTTGTAGGTGGATCATCAGTGTTAGAGCTAAAATTAGCATGTTTAAAGTGATTTTCATGCTTCCAGGGGCCCAAAACACAAGATTTATGGAATGGTTAAAAGTGCATGAAAATGGCCAATTTACTCACTCTGAGTTCTCAAAAAGGGTTTCTTCACCCCGGGAAGTTAATTAAATACCATTTGGAGGCATTTAATGTTCGAGCAAAAACGGCTGATTTTCGACAAAAGAGATAACACCCCCCTATTACGTCATGCTTCAGAAATGTGGAAAATGGTCCGTTTTCAAATGTTTTATTTTTGAACGTCAGTTCACATTTGTAGGTGGATCATCAGTGTTAGAGCTAAAATTAGCATGTTTAAAGTGATTTTCATGCTTCCAGGGGCTCGGGAAGTTAATTAAATACCATTTGGAGGCATTTAATGTTCGAGCAAAAACGGCTGATTTTCGACAAAAGAGATAACACCCCCTTATTACGTCATGCTTCAGAAATGTGGAAAATGGTCCGTTTTCAAATGTTTTATTTTTGAACGTCAGTTCACATTTGTAGGTGGATCATCAGTGTTAGAGCTAAAATTAGCATGTTTAAAGTGATTTTCATGCTTCCAGGGGCTCGGGAAGTTAATTAAATACCATTTGGAGGCATTTAATGTTCGAGCAAAAACGGCTGATTTTCGACAAAAGAGATAACACCCCCCCATTACGTCATGCTTCAGAAATGTGGAAAATGGTCCGTTTTCAAATGTTTTATTTTTGAACGTCAGTTCACATTTGTAGGTGGATCATCAGTGTTAGAGCTAAAATTAGCATGTTTAAAGTGATTTTCATGCTTCCAGGGGCTCGGGAAGTTAATTAAATACCATTTGGAGGCATTTAATGTTCGAGCAAAAATGGCTGATTTTCGACAAAAGAGATAACACCCCCCCATTACGTCATGCTTCAGAAATGTGGAAAATGGTCCGTTTTCAAATGTTTTATTTTTGAACGTCAGTTCACATTTGTAGGTGGATCATCAGTGTTAGAGCTAAAATTAGCATGTTTAAAGTGATTTTCATGCTTCCAGGGGCTCGGGAAGTGAAATAAATACCATTTGGAGGCATTTAATGTTCGAGCAAAAACGGCTGATTTTCCACAAAAGAGATAACACCCCCCCATTACGACATGCTTCAGAAATGTGGAAAATGGTCCGTTTTCAAATGTTTTATTTTTGAACGTCAGTTCACATTTGTAGGTGGATCATCAGTGTTAGAGCTAAAATTAGCATGTTTAAAGTGATTTTCATGCTTCCAGGGGCTCGGGAAGTTAATTAAATACCATTTGGAGGCATTTAATGTTCGAGCAAAAACGGCTGATTTTCCACAAAAGAGATAACACCCCCCCATTACGTCATGCTTCAGAAATGTGGAAAATGGTCCGTTTTCAAATGTTTTATTTTTGAACGTCAGTTCATATTTGTAGGTGGATCATCAGTGTTAGAGCTAAAATTAGCATGTTTAAAGTGATTTTCATGCTTCCAGGGGCTCGGGAAGTTAATTAAATACCATTTGGAGGCATTTAATGTTCGAGCAAATACGGCTGATTTTCGACAAAAGAGATAACACCCCCCCATTACGTCATGCTTCAGAAATGTGGAAAATGGTCCGTTTTCAAATGTTTTATTTTTGAACGTCAGTTCACATTTGTAGGTGGATCATCAGTGTTAGAGCTAAAATTAGCATGTTTAAAGTGATTCTCATGCTTCCAGGGGCCCAAAACACAAGATTTATGCAATGGTTAAAAGTGCATGAAAATGGCCAATTTACTCACTCTGAGTTCTCAAAAAGGGTTTCTTCACCCCGGGAAGTTAATTAATTACCATTTGGAGGCATTTAATGTTAGAGCAAAAACGGCTGATTTTCGACAAAAGAGATAACACCCCCCCATTACGTCATGCTTCAGAAATGTGGAAAATGGTCCGTTTTCAAATGTTTTATTTTTGAACGTCAGTTCACATTTGTAGGTGGATCATCAGTGTTAGAGCTAAAATTAGCATGTTTAAAGTGATTTTCATGCTTCCAGGGGCTCGGGAAGTTAATTAAATACCATTTGGAGGCATTTAATGTACGAGCAAAAACGGCTGATTTTCGACAAAAGAGATAACACCCCCCCATTACGTCATGCTTCAGAAATGTGGAAAATGGTCCGTTTTCAAATGTTTTATTTTTGAACGTCAGTTCACATTTGTAGGTGGATCATCAGTGTTAGAGCTAAAATTAGCATGTTTAAAGTGATTTTCATGCTTCCAGGGGCCCAAAACACAAGATTTATGCAATGGTTAAAAGTGCATGAAAATGGCCAATTTACTCACTCTGAGTTCTCAAAAAGGGTTTCTTCACCCCGGGAAGTTAATTAAATACCATTTGGAGGCATTTAATGTTCGAGCAAAAACGGCTGATTTTCGACAAAAGAGATAACACCCCCCCATTACGTCATGCTTCAGAAATGTGGAAATTGGTCCGTTTTCAAATGTTTTATTTTTGAACGTCAGTTCACATTTGTAGGTGGATCATCAGTGTTAGAGCTAAAATTAGCATGTTTAAAGTGATTTTCATGCTTCCAGGGGTTCGGGAAGTTAATTAAATACCATTTGGAGGCATTTAATGTTCGAGCAAAAACGGCTGATTTTCGACAAAAGAGATAACACCCCCCCATTACGTCATGCTTCAGAAATGTGGAAAATGGTCCGTTTTCAAATGTTTTATTTTTGAACGTCAGTTCACATTTGTAGGTGGATCATCAGTGTTAGAGCTAAAATTAGCATGTTTAAAGTGATTTTCATGCTTCCAGGGGCCCAAAACACAAGATTTATGGAATGGTTAAAAGTGCATGAAAATGGCCAATTTACTCACTCTGAGTTCTCAAAAAGGGTTTCTTCACCCCGGGAAGTTAATTAAATACCATTTGGAGGCATTTAATGTTCGAGCAAAAACGGCTGATTTTCGACAAAAGAGATAACACCCCCCCATTACGTCATGCTTCAGAAATGTGGAAAATGGTCCGTTTTCAAATGTTTTATTTTTGAACGTCAGTTCACATTTGTAGGTGGATCATCAGTGTTAGAGCTAAAATTAGCATGTTTAAAGTGATTTTCATGCTTCCAGGGGTTTGGGAAGTTAATTAAATACCATTTGGAGGCATTTAATGTTCGAGCAAAAACGGCTGATTTTCGACAAAAGAGATAACACCCCCCCATTACGTCATGCTTCAGAAATGTGGAAAATGGTCCGTTTTCAAATGTTTTATTTTTGAACGTCAGTTCACATTTGTAGGTGGATCATCAGTGTTAGAGCTAAAATTAGCATGTTTAAAGTGATTTTCATGCTTCCAGGGGCTCGGGAAGTTAATTAAATACCATTTGGAGGCATTTAATGTTCGAGCAAAAACGGCTGATTTTCAACAAAAGAGATAACACCCCCTTATTACGTCATGCTTCAGAAATGTGGAAAATGGTCAGTTTTCAAATGTTTTATTTTTGAACGTCAGTTCACATTTGTAGGTGGATCATCAGTGTTAGAGCTAAAATTAGCATGTTTAAAGTGATTTTCATGCTTCCAGGGGCTCGGGAAGTTAATTAAATACCATTTGGAGGCATTTAATGTTCGAGCAAAAACGGCTGATTTTCGACAAAAGAGATAACACCCCCCCATTACGTCATGCTTCAGAAATGTGGAAAATGGTCCGTTTTCAAATGTTTTATTTTTGAACGTCAGTTCACATTTGTAGGTGGATCATCAGTGTTAGAGCTAAAATTAGCATGTTTAAAGTGATTTTCATGCTTCCAGGGGCTCGGGAAGTTAATTAAATACCATTTGGAGGCATTTAATGTTCGAGCAAAAATGGCTGATTTTCGACAAAAGAGATAACACCCCCCCATTACGTCATGCTTCAGAAATGTGGAAAATGGTCCGTTTTCAAATGTTTTATTTTTGAACGTCAGTTCACATTTGTAGGTGGATCATCAGTGTTAGAGCTAAAATTAGCATGTTTAAAGGGATTTTCATGCTTCCAGGGGCTCGGGAAGTGAAATAAATACCATTTGGAGGCATTTAATGTTCGAGCAAAAACGGCTGATTTTCCACAAAAGAGATAACACCCCCCCATTACGACATGCTTCAGAAATGTGGAAAATGGTCCGTTTTCAAATGTTTTATTTTTGAACGTCAGTTCACATTTGTAGGTGGATCATCAGTGTTAGAGCTAAAATTAGCATGTTTAAAGTGATTTTCATGCTTCCAGGGGCTCGGGAAGTTAATTAAATACCATTTGGAGGCATTTAATGTTCGAGCAAAAACGGCTGATTTTCCACAAAAGAGATAACACCCCCCCATTACGTCATGCTTCAGAAATGTGGAAAATGGTCCGTTTTCAAATGTTTTATTTTTGAACGTCAGTTCACATTTGTAGGTGGATCATCAGTGTTAGAGCTAAAATTAGCATGTTTAAAGTGATTTTCATGCTTCCAGGGGCTCGGGAAGTTAATTAAATACCATTTGGAGGCATTTAATGTACGAGCAAAAACGGCTGATTTTCGACAAAAGAGATAACACCCCCCCATTACGTCATGCTTCAGAAATGTGGAAAATGGTCCGTTTTCAAATGTTTTATTTTTGAACGTCAGTTCACATTTGTAGGTGGATCATCAGTGTTAGAGCTAAAATTAGCATGTTTAAAGTGATTTTCATGCTTCCAGGGGCCCAAAACACAAGATTTATGCAATGGTTAAAAGTGCATGAAAATGGCCAATTTACTCACTCTGAGTTCTCAAAAAGGGTTTCTTCACCCCGGGAAGTTAATTAAATACCATTTGGAGGCATTTAATGTTCGAGCAAAAACGGCTGATTTTCGACAAAAGAGATAACACCCCCCCATTACGTCATGCTTCAGAAATGTGGAAAATGGTCCGTTTTCAAATGTTTTATTTTTGAACGTCAGTTCACATTTGTAGGTGGATCATCAGTGTTAGAGCTAAAATTAGCATGTTTAAAGTGATTTTCATGCTTCCAGGGGTTCGGGAAGTTGATTAAATACCATTTGGAGGCATTTAATGTTCGAGCAAAAACGGCTGATTTTCGACAAAAGAGATAACACCCCCCCATTACGTCATGCTTCAGAAATGTGGAAAATGGTCCGTTTTCAAATGTTTTATTTTTGAACGTCAGTTCACATTTGTAGGTGGATCATCAGTGTTAGAGCTAAAATTAGCATGTTTAAAGTGATTTTCATGCTTCCAGGGGCCCAAAACACAAGATTTATGGAATGGTTAAAAGTGCATGAAAATGGCCAATTTACTCACTCTGAGTTCTCAAAAAGGGTTTCTTCACCCCGGGAAGTTAATTAAATACCATTTGGAGGCATTTAATGTTCGAGCAAAAACGGCTGATTTTCGACAAAAGAGATAACACCCCCCCATTACGTCATGCTTCAGAAATGTGGAAAATGGTCCGTTTTCAAATGTTTTATTTTTGAACGTCAGTTCACATTTGTAGGTGGATCATCAGTGTTAGAGCTAAAATTAGCATGTTTAAAGTGATTTTCATGCTTCCAGGGGTTCGGGAAGTTAATTAAATACCATTTGGAGGCATTTAATGTTCGAGCAAAAACGGCTGATTTTCGACAAAAGAGATAACACCCCCCCATTACGTCATGCTTCAGAAATGTGGAAAATGGTCCGTTTTCAAATGTTTTATTTTTGAACGTCAGTTCACATTTGTAGGTGGATCATCAGTGTTAGAGCTAAAATTAGCATGTTTAAAGTGATTTTCATGCTTCCAGGGGCCCAAAACACAAGATTTATGGAATGGTTAAAAGTGCATGAAAATGGGCAATTTACTCACTCTGAGTTCTCAAAAAGGGTTTCTTCACCCCGGGAAGTTAATTAAATACCATTTGGAGGCATTTAATGTTAGAGCAAAAACGGCTGATTTTCGACAAAAGAGATAACACCCCCTTATTACGTCATGCTTCAGAAATGTGGAAAATGGTCCGTTTTCAAATGTTTTATTTTTGAACGTCAGTTCACATTTGTAGGTGGATCATCAGTGTTAGAGCTAAAATTAGCATGTTTAAAGTGATTTTCATGCTTCCAGGGGCTCGGGAAGTTAATTAAATTCCATTTGGAGGCATTTAATGTTCGAGCAAAAACGGCTGATTTTCGACAAAAGAGATAACACCCCCCCATTACGTCATGCTTCAGAAATGTGGAAAATGGTCCGTTTTCAAATGTTTTATTTTTGAACGTCAGTTCACATTTGTAGGTGGATCATCAGTGTTAGAGCTAAAATTAGCATGTTTAAAGTGATTTTCATGCTTCCAGGGGCCCAAAACACAAGATTTATGGAATGGTTAAAAGTGCATGAAAATGGCCAATTTACTCACTCTGAGTTCTCAAAAAGGGTTTCTTCACCCCGGGAAGTTAATTAAATACCATTTGGAGGCATTTAATGTTCGAGCAAAAACGGCTGATTTTCGACAAAAGAGATAACACCCCCCCATTACGTCATGCTTCAGAAATGTGGAAAATGGTCCGTTTTCAAATGTTTTATTTTTGAACGTCAGTTCACATTTGTAGGTGGATCATCAGTGTTAGAGCTAAAATTAGCATGTTTAAAGTGATTTTCATGCTTCCAGGGGCTCGGGAAGTTAATTAAATACCATTTGGAGGCATTTAATGTTCGAGCAAAAACGGCTGATTTTCGACAAAAGAGATAACACCCCCCCATTACGTCATGCTTCAGAAATGTGGAAAATGGTCCGTTTTCAAATGTTTTATTTTTGAACGTCAGTTCACATTTGTAGGTGGATCATCAGTGTTAGAGCTAAAATTAGCATGTTTAAAGTGATTTTCATGCTTCCAGGGGCTCGGGAAGTTAATTAAATACCATTTGGAGGCATTTAATGTTCGAGCAAAAACGGCTGATTTTCGACAAAAGAGATAACACCCCCCCATTACGTCATGCTTCAGAAATGTGGAAAATGGTCCGTTTTCAAATGTTTTATTTTTGAACGTCAGTTCACATTTGTAGGTGGATCATCAGTGTTAGAGCTAAAATTAGCATGTTTAAAGTGATTTTCATGCTTCCAGGGGCCCAAAACACAAGATTTATGGAATGGTTAAAAGTGCATAAAAATGGCCAATTTACTCACTCTGAGTTCTCAAAAAGGGTTTCTTCACCCCAGGAAGTTAATTAAATACCATTTGGAGGCATTTAATGTTAGAGCAAAAACGGCTGATTTTCGACAAAAGAGATAACACCCCCCCATTACGTCATGCTTCAGAAATGTGGAACATGGTCCGTTTTCAAATGTTTTATTTTTGAACGTCAGTTCACATTTGTAGGTGGATCATCAGTGTTAGAGCTAAAATTAGCATGTTTAAAGTGATTTTCATGCTTCCAGGGGCCCAAAACACAAGATTTATGGAATGGTTAAAAGTGCATGAAAATGGCCAATTTACTCACTCTGAGTTCTCAAAAAGGGTTTCTTCACCCCGGGAAGTTAATTAAATACCATTTGGAGGCATTTAATGTTCGAGCAAAAACGGCTGATTTTCGACAAAAGAGATAACACCCCCCCATTAAGTCATGCTTCAGAAATGTGGAAAATGGTCCGTTTTCAAATGTTTTATTTTTGAACGTCAGTTCACATTTGTAGGTGGATCATCAGTGTTAGAGCTAAAATTAGCATGTTTAAAGTGATTTTCATGCTTCCAGGGGCCCAAAACACAAGATTTATGCAATGGTTAAAAGTGCATGAAAATGGCCAATTTACTCACTCTGAGTTCTCAAAAAGGGTTTCTTCACCCCGGGAAGTTAATTAAATACCATTTGGAGGCATTTAATGTTCGAGCAAAAACGGCTGATTTTCGACAAAAGAGATAACACCCCCCCATTACGTCATGCTTCAGAAATGTGGAAAATGGTCCGTTTTCAAATGTTTTATTTTTGAACGTCAGTTCACATTTGTAGGTGGATCATCAGTGTTAGAGCTAAAATTAGCATGTTTAAAGTGATTTTCATGCTTCCAGGGGTTCGGGAAGTTAATTAAATACCATTTGGAGGCATTTAATGTTCGAGCAAAAACGGCTGATTTTCGACAAAAGAGATAACACCCCCCCATTACGTCATGCTTCAGAAATGTGGAAAATGGTCCGTTTTCAAATGTTTTATTTTTGAACGTCAGTTCACATTTGTAGGTGGATCATCAGTGTTAGAGCTAAAATTAGCATGTTTAAAGTGATTTTCATGCTTCCAGGGGCCCAAAACACAAGATTTATGGAATGGTTAAAAGTGCATGAAAATGGGCAATTTACTCACTCTGAGTTCTCAAAAAGGGTTTCTTCACCCCGGGAAGTTAATTAAATACCATTTGGAGGCATTTAATGTTAGAGCAAAAACGGCTGATTTTCGACAAAAGAGATAACACCCCCTTATTACGTCATGCTTCAGAAATGTGGAAAATGGTCCGTTTTCAAATGTTTTATTTTTGAACGTCAGTTCACATTTGTAGGTGGATCATCAGTGTTAGAGCTAAAATTAGCATGTTTAAAGTGATTTTCATGCTTCCAGGGGCTCGGGAAGTTAATTAAATTCCATTTGGAGGCATTTAATGTTCGAGCAAAAACGGCTGATTTTCGACAAAAGAGATAACACCCCCCCATTACGTCATGCTTCAGAAATGTGGAAAATGGTCCGTTTTCAAATGTTTTATTTTTGAACGTCAGTTCACATTTGTAGGTGGATCATCAGTGTTAGAGCTAAAATTAGCATGTTTAAAGTGATTTTCATGCTTCCAGGGGCCCAAAACACAAGATTTATGGAATGGGTAAAAGTGCATGAAAATGGCCAATTTACTCACTCTGAGTTCTCAAAAAGGGTTTCTTCACCCCGGGAAGTTAATTAAATACCATTTGGAGGCATTTAATGTTCGAGCAAAAACGGCTGATTTTCGACAAAAGAGATAACACCCCCCCATTACGTCATGCTTCAGAAATGTGGAAAATGGTCCGTTTTCAAATGTTTTATTTTTGAACGTCAGTTCACATTTGTAGGTGGATCATCAGTGTTAGAGCTAAAATTAGCATGTTTAAAGTGATTTTCATGCTTCCAGGGGCTCGGGAAGTTAATTAAATACCATTTGGAGGCATTTAATGTTCGAGCAAAAACGGCTGATTTTCGACAAAAGAGATAACACCCCCCCATTACGTCATGCTTCAGAAATGTGGAAAATGGTCCGTTTTCAAATGTTTTATTTTTGAACGTCAGTTCACATTTGTAGGTGGATCATCAGTGTTAGAGCTAAAATTAGCATGTTTAAAGTGATTTTCATGCTTCCAGGGGCTCGGGAAGTTAATTAAATACCATTTGGAGGCATTTAATGTTCGAGCAAAAACGGCTGATTTTCGACAAAAGAGATAACACCCCCCCATTACGTCATGCTTCAGAAATGTGGAAAATGGTCCGTTTTCAAATGTTTTATTTTTGAACGTCAGTTCACATTTGTAGGTGGATCATCAGTGTTAGAGCTAAAATTAGCATGTTTAAAGTGATTTTCATGCTTCCAGGGGCCCAAAACACAAGATTTATGGAATGGTTAAAAGTGCATAAAAATGGCCAATTTACTCACTCTGAGTTCTCAAAAAGGGTTTCTTCACCCCAGGAAGTTAATTAAATACCATTTGGAGGCATTTAATGTTAGAGCAAAAACGGCTGATTTTCGACAAAAGAGATAACACCCCCCCATTACGTCATGCTTCAGAAATGTGGAAAATGGTCCGTTTTCAAATGTTTTATTTTTGAACGTCAGTTCACATTTGTAGGTGGATCATCAGTGTTAGAGCTAAAATTAGCATGTTTAAAGTGATTTTCATGCTTCCAGGGGCCCAAAACACAAGATTTATGGAATGGTTAAAAGTGCATGAAAATGGCCAATTTACTCACTCTGAGTTCTCAAAAAGGGTTTCTTCACCCCGGGAAGTTAATTAAATACCATTTGGAGGCATTTAATGTTCGAGCAAAAACGGCTGATTTTCGACAAAAGAGATAACACCCCCCATTACGTCATGCTTCAGAAATGTGGAAAATGGTCCGTTTTCAAATGTTTTATTTTTGAACGTCAGTTCACATTTGTAGGTGGATCATCAGTGTTAGAGCTAAAATTAGCATGTTTAAAGTGATTTTCATGCTTCCAGGGGCCCAAAACACAAGATTTATGGAATGGTTAAAAGTGCATGAAAATGGCCAATTTACTCACTCTGAGTTCTCAAAAAGGGTTTCTTCACCCCGGGAAGTTAATTAAATACCATTTGGAGGCATTTAATGTTCGAGCAAAAACGGCTGATTTTCGACAAAAGAGATAACACCCCCCCATTACGTCATGCTTCAGAAATGTGGAAAATGGTCCGTTTTCAAATGTTTTATTTTTGAACGTCAGTTCACATTTGTAGGTGGATCATCAGTGTTAGAGCTAAAATTAGCATGTTTAAAGTGATTTTCATGCTTCCAGGGGCTCGGGAAGTGAAATAAATACCATTTGGAGGCATTTAATGTTCGAGCAAAAACGGCTGATTTTCCACAAAAGAGATAACACCCCCCCATTACGTCATGCTTCAGAAATGTGGAAAATGGTCCGTTTTCAAATGTTTTATTTTTGAACGTCAGTTCACATTTGTAGGTGGATCATCAGTGTTAGAGCTAAAATTAGCATGTTTAAAGTGATTTTCATGCTTCCAGGGGCTCGGGAAGTTAATTAAATACCATTTGGAGGCATTTAATGTTCGAGCAAAAACGGCTGATTTTCCACAAAAGAGATAACACCCCCCCCCATTACGTCATGCTTCAGAAATGTGGAAAATGGTCCGTTTTCAAATGTTTTATTTTTGAACGTCAGTTCACATTTGTAGGTGGATCATCAGTGTTAGAGCTAAAATTAGCATGTTTAAAGTGATTTTCATGCTTCCAGGGGCCCAAAACACAAGATTTATGGAATGGTTAAAAGTGCATGAAAATGGCCAATTTACTCACTCTGAGTTCTCAAAAAGGGTTTCTTCACCCCGGGAAGTTAATTAAATACCATTTGGAGGCATTTAATGTTAGAGCAAAAACGGCTGATTTTCGACAAAAGAGATAACACCCCCCCATTACGTCATGCTTCAGAAATGTGGAAAATGGTCCGTTTTCAAATGTTTTATTTTTGAAAGTCAGTTCACATTTGTAGGTGGATCATCAGTGTTAGAGCTAAAATTAGCATGTTTAAAGTGATTTTCATGCTTCCAGTGGCTCGGGAAGTGAAATAAATACCATTTGGAGGCATTTAATGTTCGAGCAAAAACGGCTGATTTTCCACAAAAGAGATAACACCCCCCCATTACGTCATGCTTCAGAAATGTGGAAAATGGTCCGTTTTCAAATGTTTTATTTTTGAACGTCAGTTCACATTTGTAGGTGGATGATCAGTGTTAGAGCTAAAATTAGCATGTTTAAAGTTATTTTCATGCTTCCAGGGGCCCAAAACACAAGATTTATGGAATGGTTAAAAGTGCATGAAAATGGCCAATTTACTCACTCTAAGTTCTCAAAAAGGGTTTCTTCACCCCGGGAAGTTAATTAAATACCATTTGGAGGCATTTAATGTTAGAGCAAAAACGGCTGATTTTCGACAAAAGAGATAACACCCCCCCATTACTTCATGCTTCAGAAATGTGGAAAATGGTCCGTTTTCAAATGTTTTATTTTTGAACGTCAGTTCACATTTGTAGGTGGATCATCAGTGTTAGAGCTAAAATTAGCATGTTTAAAGTGATTTTCATGCTTCCAGGGGCCCAAAACACAAGATTTATGGAATGGTTAAAAGTGCATGAAAATGGCCAATTTACTCACTCTGAGTTCTCAAAAAGGGTTTCTTCACCCCGGGAAGTTAATTAAATACCATTTGGAGGCATTTAATGTTAGAGCAAAAACGGCTGATTTTCGACAAAAGAGATAACACCCCCCCATTACGTCATGCTTCAGAAATGTGGAAAATGGTCCGTTTTCAAATGTTTTATTTTTGAACGTCAGTTCACATTTGTAGGTGGATCATCAGTGTTAGAGCTAACATTAGCATGTTTAAAGTGATTTTCATGCTTCCAGGGGCTCGGGAAGTGAAATAAATACCATTTGGAGGCATTTAATGTTCGAGCAAAAACGGCTGATTTTCGACAAAAGAGATAACACCCCCCCATTACGTCATGCTTCAGAAATGTGGAAAATGGTCCGTTTTCAAATGTTTTATTTTTGAACGTCAGTTCACATTTGTAGGTGGATCATCAGTGTTAGAGCTAAAATTAGCATGTTTAAAGTGATTTTCATGCTTCCAGGGGCTCGGGAAGTTAATTAAATACCATTTGGAGGCATTTAATGTTCGAGCAAAAAAGGCTGATTTTCCCCAAAAGAGATAACACCCCCCCATTACGTCATGCTTCAGAAATGTGGAAAATGGTCAGTTTTCAAATGTTTTATTTTTGAACGTCAGTTCACATTTGTAGGTGGATCATCAGTGTTAGAGCTAAAATTAGCATGTTTAAAGTGATTTTCATGCTTCCAGGGGCCCAAAACACAAGATTTATGGAATGGTTAAAAGTGCATGAAAATGGCCAATTTACTCACTCTGAGTTCTCAAAAAGGGTTTCTTCACCCCGGGAAGTTAATTAAATACCATTTGGAGGCATTTAATGTTAGAGCAAAAACGGCTGATTTTCGACAAAAGAGAGAACACCCCCCCATTACGTCATGCTTCAAAAATGTGGAAAATGGTCCGTTTTCAAATGTTTTATTTTTGAACGTCAGTTCACATTTGTAGGTGGATCATCAGTGTTAGAGCTAAAATTAGCATGTTTAAAGTGATTTTCATGCTTCCAGGGGCTCGGGAAGTTAATTAAATACCATTTGGAGGCATTTAATGTTAGAGCAAAAACGGCTGATTTTCGACAAAAGAGATAACACCCCCCCATTACGTCATGCTTCAGAAATGTGGAAAATGGTCCGTTTTCAAATGTTTTATTTTTGAACGTCAGTTCACATTTGTAGGTGGATCATCAGTGTTAGAGCTAAAATTAGCATGTTTAAAGTGATTTTCATGCTTCCAGGGGCCCAAAACACAAGATTTATGGAATGGTTAAAAGTGCATGAAAATGGCCAATTTACTCACTCTGAGTTCTCAAAAAGGGTTTCTTCACCCCGGGAAGTTAATTAAATACCATTTGGAGGCATTTAATGTTAGAGCAAAAACGGCTGATTTTCGACAAAAGAGATAACACCCCCCCATTACGTCATGCTTCAGAAATGTGGAAATGGTCCGTTTTCAAATGTTTTATTTTTGAACGTCAGTTCACATTTGTAGGTGGATCATCAGTGTTAGAGCTAAAATTCGCATGTTTAAAGTGATTTTCATGCTTCCAGGGGCTCGGGAAGTTAATTAAATACCATTTGGAGGCATTTAATGTTCGAGCAAAAACGGCTGATTTTCGACAAAAGAGATAACACCCCCCCATTACGTCATGCTTCAGAAATGTGGAAAATTGTCAAGACCTAAGTACACTGTCACTTACCTTAGCAATAACCGGTATTCTATGTAGACAGTGTAGAGATTTCGCAGAGACGCAAGGGACCAACTTCCAGAAAACTCTAACTAAAACTTGCTGATGAAATTGACAGCTAAGTATTTAACTAGAACTTTCGGGAGGAGGGCCGGTACTGGACGTTGCGGGGATGATTAGCCTTTTGACTGTCGACCTGCAGATTAACAAGAACAACAATCTCAGTATTCACACTAATTAGTAGTATTCCTACCACTAGTTGATTCTCTCTAGGCTCTACGTAAGAACTAGGTTTTTTCCCTAAGGTAAATTCCTACCTGCGATTCAGTCTGGTTCTGTCCACCGTCCAGTATTTCTTTGTCTTGTCAGGGATGTTGTCTTGGGAGTTGTCCTCTTTGATTAAAGGTCTGCAATCAAATAAAATATATATAAACAGTCTTGCCTTACGCTTTTAATCTCCTTTCTCCTTGCACTCTCTCCTTTTCCCTGTTTTTCCCTGTTTTCTCCTATCACTTACTTGATTAACTTTCTTTTCTGAATTAAAGGGTCTCTTTCCAGATGAATTCTAGTATAAATTCACCTAATAAAAAATAAAATTCACCAAGAGAAAAACAACAGATCTAGCAAAGACAACTCACTATAACCTCAGTGAATATTCCTTGACAAGTGGGGTAACCTAAATATCCTTAAACATAATAACAGAATCACAATGCACATTCTTGTGAATACCTTCAATATAAATGAAAGAGTGAATTCTCATAATCACAAAACAGAGTCTGTAGTAATTTCAGCAGTCAAAGATGAGCAATTTTTGCATTCAAATAACTTCCCCAATATACAATGATATCTAGTTCAAATATCTTTCTCTCTTGCGTTGGGCGCCTTTTAAATCCCAAGAGACTTAGCTTTTAGAGTTGTTCGTGTAGCTCCGTAGGCGCGCTGAAAGAAGCTGTTTCAAAGTCTTTATCGAAGCAGAGAAGTTCCCTTGAAGTCTTCTCTCGATGCAGGAACAGGATCCCGAAGACCGCGATGCTGTGGACTTGAAAACTCTGAGGCAAAGCGAGTTTTCTGAAAAGGGTGCGGTTTAAATAGCTTCCGCACCAAATGGCAACGTGCGCTTGCACGTTGCAACAGACTTCAGCCTTCCGCGTGCAGCGCGAGCGGAAGGCTTTCATTCAGACGGCTTGGATCACAGCACACGCGTCTATCGCGTGAGAAAGCTTTCAGCTGCACAAAGTTAAAACCAAGCTAAATATCACTAAAGTTCAATGATCAAGCCTGAATCGAGATTCTAAAATATGGTGTTCAAATCATTATTTCGACCTTCCTTTCTATTTAAGCAAACGTTGTAACAAGCATTTACTCAGTACAAAAACAGTTTACAAAAACATACTTACATAAGAGGTGCAGGTGCACGGGAAAGGGGTGGGTTTTTCCAGATGGGAAAGAAACAATTATTCAATAATGTACTAAAGGTACATTTTCAGTTGAGTACCCTGCATATTTCCTTAGGTAGGGACAGGTGGAACTGGGGAATCGTGACAGTACTCCCTCCTCAAGATCCCCCCTAAAACCGGTGTAATGGGTTTGGGTTTCTCAGGATGTTGGGTATGAAACCTCTTCAGCAATTTGGGAGAATTTCTTAAATGTTCCAAAGGTTCCCAAGACCTTTCCTCCGGACCGTAACCCTTCCAATCAACTAGGTAAAGCAGTCTTCCCCTAGACCTCTTGGAGTCTAGAATCGCCTTAACCTCAAATTCTGGACTTCCTTCAATATCAATGGAGGAGGGGGGCTGCACAAATCGAGTCTGGGCATGAAAAGGTTTGATTAATGATACATGAAACACTGGATGGATTTGAAATTTGGCAGGTAAAGTCAACTTCATACACACTGGATTTATGATCTTTTCTATAGAAAAAGGGCCAATGAATCTAGGATTGAATTTTCTATTTCCTTTTAGTTTCAGATTCTTTGTGCTTAACCAAACTTTATCTCCAGGTGAATAAAGTGGAGGCTTAGATCTGTGTTTATCAGCGGATTTCTTTTGATCCTCTTTCGCTTTAGCCAAATTGAAAGCTGCTTGCTCTTGAATAGAAGACAGTTTAGAAACATAATCTGAAATGGCAGGTACATGATTAAGCTCCTTTATCTCTTTAGGAAAGGAATTAGGGTGATAACCTAGATTACAGAAAAAGGGTGACATACCCAGGGAAGAATGATCTACATTGTTGTAAGCAAATTCTAATTGACTTAGAAGGGTGGACCAATCCTCACCTGCATTAGTTAGCATACAACGAATGAATTGTTCAATAGTTTGATTGGTGCGTTCAGTGAGACCATCAGTCTGAGGATGATAGCTGGAAGATAAACGTATATCCATATTCAAAAGAGACCTTAAGTTCTGCCAAACCCGTGAAACAAACTGGGACCCTCTGTCCGAAATTACCACAGATGGAATTCCATGCAGACGGACTACATGTTCCATTATTAAGTGTGCCAACTCCATGCTAGTTGGTAGTTTCTTTAGTGGGACAAAGTGAGCCATGCGTGAAAACTGATCTACAATAGTAAGAATAGTAGTAAACCCCTTTTTGGTAATTGGTAATTCAACAATGAAATCCAAAGAAATTGTATGCCATGGTCGAGGTGGCAAAGGTAGAGGATGTAACAAACCACTAGGGTTTTGATGAGATGACTTGTTCTGAATACAAACCCCACATGTTTCAACATAAAGTTGCACATCCTTAAACATTGAAGGCCACCAAAAGGTTCTTTTGATCAAATCATAGGTCTTAATCTTACTTGGGTGAGCAGACAAGGTAGTGTCATGATGGAAGTGTAGAATTCTTTCTTTTAGTGTATCAGTGGGTACAAAAATAAGGTTTTGCATAAAGAGCAAGTCATCTCTTTCCTGCAAATAAGGATGTGAATCTTTCCAAACCTTAAAATCTTTCTTTACCAGTTCTTTCTTAATATCAGAAATTACGTCATTAACAGTTATACTTGCTTGAAATCGTGACATTGGAATTACAGGTTTTACCTCAGTTGGTGCATCAATGGAAGTTTCTCCCATTCTAGACAAAGCATCTGCTTTCAGATTTTCTTTACCTGGTCGATAGGTAATAACAAAGTTATAATCATTAAAAAACATTGACCATCTCAATTGTCTAGCTGACAGAGCCTTTACCGATCTTAAGGCTTGAAGGTTTCTATGGTCCGTGTATATTGTCACTGGATGTCTTGCTCCTAGCAAATAATGGCGCCATTCTTCAAAAGCAGCCTTTATTGCCAGTAGTTCCTTATCTGCAATTGCATAATTCAACTCAGCTTCAGATAATTTCCTAGAAAAATATGCAATTGGGTGCATTTGTCCTGTATCTACATGTCTTTGAGATAGAATACCCCCTACAGCAAATTGGGAAGCGTCAGCTTCTACAATAAAAGGCTGGCTGGGATCTGGATGAGAAAGAATTGGAGCAGAAATAAATTTTTTTTTCAGTTTCTGAAAAGCTTCTTCAGCTAGTTCTGTCCATACAAATTTTACCCCTTTTTTCAACAACCTAGTGATAGGAGTGATTGTTTTAGAGAAATCTTGAATGAACCGTCGGTAGAAATTTGCGAAACCCAGAAAACTTTGAACCTGTTTCACAGAAGAAGGACTGGGCCAAGATTCTACGGCTTCCACCTTTCTGGGGTCCATTTCAATACCCTTAGGACTGATGACATATCCCAAGAATTCAACTCTTGACGTGTGAAACAAACTTTTTTCCAATTTGACATACAAAGAATTAGCAAGCAGTTTCTGTAGAATAGCTCGGACCTGTTGCACATGCTCTTCTTCAGAAGTTGAAAAGATAAGAATGTCATCTATATAGACAACGCAACATACATCAATGAACTCATGCAGAACTTCATTTATAAAAAATTGGAAGGCTGCGGGGGCATTGCATAGACCAAAAGGCATGACTTGGTACTCAAATAGTCCAAATTTAGTACGGAAAGCTGTCTTCCATTCGTCACCCTTTCGGACTCGTACCAAATGGTAAGCTCCCCGTAAGTCCAATTTTGTATAAATGGTTGCCTTTTTGACCTGGTCTAACAGAGTGGGGATCAAAGGCAAAGGATATCGATTTTTTATTGTAACATTGTTTAGAGCTCTATAATCTATGCACGTGCGCAATTCACCACCCTTTTTCGGAATGAAAAAGAGAGCTGATGATACGGGAGACTTAGAATGGCGAATAAAGCCGTTAGCTAAATACTCATCCAAGTACTCTCTAAGGTGGACATTCTCTTTTTCAGTTAAAGCATAGATTCGGCTACATGGCAAAGTAGCACCTGGGACAAGGTCTATCCTGCAATCAAAGTCTCTGTGTGGAGGGAGAGTGTTTGCTTTCTTCTTGTCAAAAACGTCTTGAAGATCTGAGTAAACTGAAGGAACACCTTCTATTGCTAAAACTCTAGATGAGTCAGAAGGGAAGTTAAACCCTTGAATAATCTCCCCGGATCTCTCCAGAAGGAAACATCTATTTAAGCAATGTGAAGACTGGAAGGTTATAGTCTGGGATACCCAATCTATACTTGGATTGTGTTTAATCAACCAAGGAATACCTAAAATTAACTTGAACTGCGGGGCATCTATGATGTCAAACTGAATTTTTTCACGGTGAATAGGAGAACAATCCATCTCAAGGATTTCAGTTTGTCGACTAATAGGTCCTGAAGTTAACTCCTTGCCATCTACTGCTCTAACTATCTCTGGATGATCTTTCAAAATAAACTCAAAGCCTAACTGGGAGAAAAACTTAGTATCCATAAAGTTCCCCGTAGCTCCTGAGTCTATTACAGCTTCAACTCTTCTAGATGGTGAGGAAGATGATTGACTCCTTAACTCGACTAAAATGCCAAAATGCTTACATCCCAAAGGTGGAACAGTAGAGGCCAAATTGGAAATTACACTCGACGAATTGACCTCTTCATTCATCGAGTTTTCTAGTTTTCCGACAATTCTTGAGTTAAAGCAAGGTCCGAGGATTTAGGCTTGAACTTATTAGGTTTAGTAGGGCAGTCTCGTACAAAATGTCCAGTTTTACCACAGTAAAGGCATTGATTTAATTTTCGCCTTTTTTCTTTTTCATCTTTAGAGAGTGGACCTCGAACAGTTCCTATTTGCATTGGTTCTGAATGATCGGTTTTAAGGCCTCCCTCCTTGCCTGACGATGTATTTCTATCCTTAACAAAAAGGATCTTGTGATCACTCTTTCCTTTTTCGCCCTTTCTCTCACTAAGGCGATGATTCAGTTTTATTACAAGATCGATAAATTCACCGATATCATCTGGAGGTTCTAAGATTTGAGTAACCATGTCTTTTAAATCTTCTCGAAGGCCTCTATAAAAAATAGAAATTCTTTTATCGTAAGGCCAATTAGCTTCAAGAACCAAACGATTGAATTGAGAGATATAATGAAGGAGGTCAGAAGACCCTTGTTTTAAACTCAATAACTCGTTATCTGCTGATTGCACAAACATATGTTTTGCAAAAATCTTTTTTAAAGCTCGTTCAAAGTTTCGGAAATTATACAGGATGGCATCATCTCTTTCAACTAAAGGGATGGACCAAAGAGCTGCATCACCTCCAAAGTACGATAACATGAAAGCTACCTTGGAGGAGTCATCCGGAAAGGCTGATTTCTTGGCTAAAAAATGTAGATGACATTGTTGTAAAAATATGGAAAACTTGTTACAATCCCCATAAAAACGTTCTGGTGGAGCTAAAGGCGTAGGGATTGGGGTAACTACCTGAATCTGAGTTCCCCCCCCAGAGTCTGAGGATGAACTCTGTGCACTAGCTGAACCCTGGTGAATAGCTGCCTGTAATGCAGTCATATCGTTTCGCAAAGAAACATTCTCATCTCTTATTTGCTTTAACACTGCTGCAATTTCCTGCAAAGAAGCTTGGTCCATTGCGTCTGGGCGAAATAATCTTCTTGGGCTTTGCCTTCTGTCAAGACCTAAGTACACTGTCACTTACCTTAGCAATAACCGGTATTCTATGTAGACAGTGTAGAGATTTCGCAGAGACGCAAGGGACCAACTTCCAGAAAACTCTAACTAAAACTTGCTGATGAAATTGACAGCTAAGTATTTAACTAGAACTTTCGGGAGGAGGGCCGGTACTGGACGTTGCGGGGATGATTAGCCTTTTGACTGTCGACCTGCAGATTAACAAGAACAACAATCTCAGTATTCACACTAATTAGTAGTATTCCTACCACTAGTTGATTCTCTCTAGGCTCTACGTAAGAACTAGGTTTTTTCCCTAAGGTAAATTCCTACCTGCGATTCAGTCTGGTTCTGTCCACCGTCCAGTATTTCTTTGTCTTGTCAGGGATGTTGTCTTGGGAGTTGTCCTCTTTGATTAAAGGTCTGCAATCAAATAAAATATATATAAACAGTCTTGCCTTACGCTTTTAATCTCCTTTCTCCTTGCACTCTCTCCTTTTCCCTGTTTTTCCCTGTTTTCTCCTATCACTTACTTGATTAACTTTCTTTTCTGAATTAAAGGGTCTCTTTCCAGATGAATTCTAGTATAAATTCACCTAATAAAAAATAAAATTCACCAAGAGAAAAACAACAGATCTAGCAAAGACAACTCACTATAACCTCAGTGAATATTCCTTGACAAGTGGGGTAACCTAAATATCCTTAAACATAATAACAGAATCACAATGCACATTCTTGTGAATACCTTCAATATAAATGAAAGAGTGAATTCTCATAATCACAAAACAGAGTCTGTAGTAATTTCAGCAGTCAAAGATGAGCAATTTTTGCATTCAAATAACTTCCCCAATATACAATGATATCTAGTTCAAATATCTTTCTCTCTTGCGTTGGGCGCCTTTTAAATCCCAAGAGACTTAGCTTTTAGAGTTGTTCGTGTAGCTCCGTAGGCGCGCTGAAAGAAGCTGTTTCAAAGTCTTTATCGAAGCAGAGAAGTTCCCTTGAAGTCTTCTCTCGATGCAGGAACAGGATCCCGAAGACCGCGATGCTGTGGACTTGAAAACTCTGAGGCAAAGCGAGTTTTCTGAAAAGGGTGCGGTTTAAATAGCTTCCGCACCAAATGGCAACGTGCGCTTGCACGTTGCAACAGACTTCAGCCTTCCGCGTGCAGCGCGAGCGGAAGGCTTTCATTCAGACGGCTTGGATCACAGCACACGCGTCTATCGCGTGAGAAAGCTTTCAGCTGCACAAAGTTAAAACCAAGCTAAATATCACTAAAGTTCAATGATCAAGCCTGAATCGAGATTCTAAAATATGGTGTTCAAATCATTATTTCGACCTTCCTTTCTATTTAAGCAAACGTTGTAACAAGCATTTACTCAGTACAAAAACAGTTTACAAAAACATACTTACATAAGAGGTGCAGGTGCACGGGAAAGGGGTGGGTTTTTCCAGATGGGAAAGAAACAATTATTCAATAATGTACTAAAGGTACATTTTCAGTTGAGTACCCTGCATATTTCCTTAGGTAGGGACAGGTGGAACTGGGGAATCGTGACAAAAATGGTCCGTTTTCAAATGTTTTATTTTTGAACGTCAGTTCACATTTGTAGGTGGATCATCAGTGTTAGAGCTAAAATTAGCATGTTTAAAGTGATTTTCATGCTTCCAGGGGCCCAAAACACAAGATTTATGGAATGGTTAAAAGTGCATGAAAATGGCTAATTTACTCACTCTGAGTTCTCAAAAAGGGTTTCTTCACCCCGGGAAGTTAATTAAATACCATTTGGAGGCATTTAATGTTCGAGCAAAAACGGCTGATTTTCGACAAAAGAGATAACACCCCCCCATTACGTCATGCTTCAGAAATGTGGAAAATGGTCCGTTTTCAAATGTTTTATTTTTGAACGTCAGTTCACATTTGTAGGTGGATCATCAGTGTTAGAGCTAAAATTAGCATGTTTAAAGTGATTTTCATGCTTCCAGGGGCTTGGGAAGTTAATTAAATACTATTTGGAGGCATTTAATGTTCGAGCAAAAACGGCTGATTTTCGACAAAAGAGATAACACCCCCCCATTACGTCATGCTTCAGAAATGTGGAAAATGGTCCGTTTTCAAATGTTTTATTTTTGAACGTCAGTTCACATTTGTAGGTGGATCATCAGTGTTAGAGCTAAAATTAGCATGTTTAAAGTGATTTTCATGCTTCTTGGGGCCCAAAACACAAGATTTATGGAATGGTTAAAAGTGCATGAAAATGGCCAATTTACTCACTCTGAGTTCTCAAAAAGGGTTTCTTCACCCCGGGAAGTTAATTAAATACCATTTGGAGGCATTTATTGTTAGAGCAAAAACGGATGATTTTCGACAAAAGAGATAACACCCCCCCCCATTACGTCATGCTTCAGAAATGTGGAAAATGGTCCGTTTTCAAATGTTTTATTTTTGAACGTCAGTTCACATTTGTAGGTGGATCATCAGTGTTAGAGCTAAAATTAGCATCTTTAAAGTGATTTTCATGCTTCCAGGGGTTCGGGAAGTTAATTAAATACCATTTGGAGGCATTTAATGTTAGAGCAAAAACGGCTGATTTTCGACAAAAGAGATAACACCCCCCCATTACGTCATGCTTCAGAAATGTGGAAAATGGTCCGTTTTCAAATGTTTCATTTTTGAACGTCAGTTCACATTTGTAGGTGGATCATCAGTGTTAGAGCTAAAATTAGCATGTTTAAAGTGATTTTCATGCTTCTTGGGGCCCAAAACACAAGATTTATGGAATGGTTAAAAGTGCATGAAAATGGCCAATTTACTCACTCTGAGTTCTCAAAAAGGGTTTCTTCACCCCGGGAAGTTAATTAAATACCATTTGGAGGCATTTAATGTTAGAGCAAAAACGGCTGATTTTCGACAAAAGAGATAACACCCCCCCATTACGTCATGCTTCAGAAATGTGGAAAATGGTCCGTTTTCAAATGTTTTATTTTTGAACGTCAGTTCACATTTGTAGGTGGATCATCAGTGTTAGAGCTAAAATTAGCATGTTTAAAGTGATTTTCATGCTTCCAGGGGCTCGGGAAGTTAATTAAATACCATTTGGAGGCATTTAATGTTCGAGCAAAAACGGCTGATTTTTGACAAAAGAGATAACACCCCCCCATTACGTCATGCTTCAGAAATGTGGAAAATGGTCCGTTTTCAAATGTTTTATTTTTGAACGTCAGTTCACATTTGTAGGTGGATCATCAGTGTTAGAGCTAAAATTAGCATGTTTAAAGTGATTTTCATGCTTCCAGGGGCCCAAAACACAAGATTTATGGAATGGTTAAAAGTGCATGAAAATGGCCAATTTACTCACTCTGAGTTCTCAAAAAGGGTTTCTTCACCCGGGAAGTTAATTAAATACCATTTGGAGGCATTTAATGTTCGAGCAAAAACGGCTGATTTTCGACAAAAGAGATAACACCCCCCATTACGTCATGCTTCAGAAATGTGGAAAATGGTCCGTTTTCAAATGTTTTATTTTTGAACGTCAGTTCACATTTGTAGGTGGATCATCAGTGTTAGAGCTAAAATTAGCATGTTTAAAGTGATTTTCATGCTTCCAGGGGCCCAAAACACAAGATTTATGGAATGGTTAAAAGTGCATGAAAATGGCCAATTTACTCACTCTGAGTTCTCAAAAAGGGTTTCTTCACCCCGGGAAGTTAATTAAATACCATTTGGAGGCATTTAATGTTCGAGCAAAAACGGCTGATTTTCGACAAAAGAGATAACACCCCCCATTACGTCATGCTTCAGAAATGTGGAAAATGGTCCGTTTTCAAATGTTTTATTTTTGAACGTCAGTTCACATTTGTAGGTGGATCATCAGTGTTAGAGCTAAAATTAGCATGTTTAAAGTGATTTTCATGCTTCCAGGGGCCCAAAACACAAGATTTATGGAATGGTTAAAAGTGCATGAAAATGGCCAATTTACTCACTCTGAGTTCTCAAAAAGGGTTTCTTCACCCCGGGAAGTTAATTAAATACCATTTGGAGGCATTTAATGTTCGAGCAAAAACGGCTGATTTTCGACAAAAGAGATAACACCCCCCCATTACGTCATGCTTCAGAAATGTGGAAAATGGTCCGTTTTCAAATGTTTTATTTTTGAACGTCAGTTCACATTTGTAGGTGGATCATCAGTGTTAGAGCTAAAATTAGCATGTTTAAAGTGATTTTCATGCTTCCAGGGGCTCGGGAAGTGAAATAAATACCATTTGGAGGCATTTAATGTTCGAGCAAAAACGGCTGATTTTCCACAAAAGAGATAACACCCCCCCATTACGTCATGCTTCAGAAATGTGGAAAATGGTCCGTTTTCAAATGTTTCATTTTTGAACGTCAGTTCACATTTGTAGGTGGATCATCAGTGTTAGAGCTAAAATTAGCATGTTTAAAGTGATTTTCATGCTTCTTGGGGCCCAAAACACAAGATTTATGGAATGGTTAAAAGTGCATGAAAATGGCCAATTTACTCACTCTGAGTTCTCAAAAAGGGTTTCTTCACCCCGGGAAGTTAATTAAATACCATTTGGAGGCATTTAATGTTAGAGCAAAAACGGCTGATTTTCAACAAAAGAGATAACACCCCCCCATTACGTCATGCTTCAGAAATGTGGAAAATGGTCCGTTTTCAAATGTTTTATTTTTGAACGTCAGTTCACATTTGTAGGTGGATCATCAGTGTTAGAGCTAAAATTAGCATGTTTAAAGTGATTTTCATGCTTCCAGGGGCTCGGGAAGTTAATTAAATACCATTTGGAGGCATTTAATGTTCGAGCAAAAACGGCTGATTTTTGACAAAAGAGATAACACCCCCCCATTACGTCATGCTTCAGAAATGTGGAAAATGGTTCGTTTTCAAATGTTTTATTTTTGAACGTCAGTTCACATTTGTAGGTGGATCATCAGTGTTAGAGCTAAAATTAGCATGTTTAAAGTGATTTTCATGCTTCCAGGGGCCCAAAACACAAGATTTATGGAATGGTTAAAAGTGCATGAAAATGGCCAATTTACTCACTCTGAGTTCTCAAAAAGGGTTTCTTCACCCGGGAAGTTAATTAAATACCATTTGGAGGCATTTAATGTTAGAGCAAAAACGGCTGATTTTCGACAAAAGAGATAACACCCCCCCATTACGTCATGCTTCAGAAATGTGGAAAATGGTCCGTTTTCAAATGTTTTATTTTTGAACGTCAGTTCACATTTGTAGGTGGATCATCAGTGTTAGAGCTAAAATTAGCATGTTTAAAGTGATTTTCATGCTTCCAGGGGCCCAAAACACAAGATTTATGGAATGGTTAAAAGTGCATGAAAATGGCTAATTTACTCACTCTGAGTTCTCAAAAAGGGTTTCTTCACCCCGGGAAGTTAATTAAATACCATTTGGAGGCATTTAATGTTCGAGCAAAAATGGCTGATTTTCGACAAAAGAGATAACACCCCCCCATTACGTCATGCTTCAGAAATGTGGAAAATGGTCCGTTTTCAAATGTTTTATTTTTGAACGTCAGTTCACATTTGTAGGTGGATCATCAGTGTTAGAGCTAAAATTAGCATGTTTAAAGTGATTTTCATGCTTCCAGGGGCTTGGGAAGTTAATTAAATACCATTTGGAGGCATTTAATGTTCGAGCAAAAACGGCTGATTTTCGACAAAAGAGATAACACCCCCCCATTACGTCATGCTTCAGAAATGTGGAAAATGGTCCGTTTTCAAATGTTTTATTTTTGAACGTCAGTTCACATTTGTAGGTGGATCATCAGTGTTAGAGCTAAAATTAGCATGTTTAAAGTGATTTTCATGCTTCTTGGGGCCCAAAACACAAGATTTATGGAATGGTTAAAAGTGCATGAAAATGGCCAATTTACTCACTCTGAGTTCTCAAAAAGGGTTTCTTCACCCCGGGAAGTTAATTAAATACCATTTGGAGGCATTTATTGTTAGAGCAAAAACGGATGATTTTCGACAAAAGAGATAACACCCCCCACCATTACGTCATGCTTCAGAAATGTGGAAAATGGTCCGTTTTCAAATGTTTTATTTTTGAACGTCAGTTCACATTTGTAGGTGGATCATCAGTGTTAGAGCTAAAATTAGCATCTTTAAAGTGATTTTCATGCTTCCAGGGGTTCGGGAAGTTAATTAAATACCATTTGGAGGCATTTAATGTTAGAGCAAAAACGGCTGATTTTCGACAAAAGAGATAACACCCCCCCATTACGTCATGCTTCAGAAATGTGGAAAATGGTCCGTTTTCAAATGTTTAATTTTTGAACGTCAGTTCACATTTGTAGGTGGATCATCAGTGTTAGAGCTAAAATTAGCATGTTTAAAGTGATTTTCATGCTTCTTGGGGCCCAAAACACAAGATTTATGGAATGGTTAAAAGTGCATGAAAATGGCCAATTTACTCACTCTGAGTTCTCAAAAAGGGTTTCTTCACCCCGGGAAGTTAATTAAATACCATTTGGAGGCATTTAATGTTAGAGCAAAAACGGCTGATTTTCAACAAAAGAGATAACACCCCCCCATTACGTCATGCTTCAGAAATGTGGAAAATGGTCCGTTTTCAAATGTTTTATTTTTGAACGTCAGTTCACATTTGTAGGTGGATCATCAGTGTTAGAGCTAAAATTAGCATGTTTAAAGTGATTTTCATGCTTCCAGGGGCTCGGGAAGTTAATTAAATACCATTTGGAGGCATTTAATGTTCGAGCAAAAACGGCTGATTTTTGACAAAAGAGATAACACCCCCCCATTACGTCATGCTTCAGAAATGTGGAAAATGGTCCGTTTTCAAATGTTTTATTTTTGAACGTCAGTTCACATTTGTAGGTGGATCATCAGTGTTAGAGCTAAAATTAGCATGTTTAAAGTGATTTTCATGCTTCCAGGGGCCCAAAACACAAGATTTATGGAATGGTTAAAAGTGCATGAAAATGGCCAATTTACTCACTCTGAGTTCTCAAAAAGGGTTTCTTCACCCGGGAAGTTAATTAAATACCATTTGGAGGCATTTAATGTTAGAGCAAAAACGGCTGATTTTCGACAAAAGAGATAACACCCCCCCATTACGTCATGCTTCAGAAATGTGGAAAATGGTCCATTTTCAAATGTTTTATTTTTGAACGTCAGTTCACATTTGTAGGTGGATCATCAGTGTTAGAGCTAAAATTAGCATGTTTAAAGTGATTTTCATGCTTCCAGGGGCCCAAAACACAAGATTTATGGAATGGTTAAAAGTGCATGAAAATGGCTAATTTACTCACTCTGAGTTCTCAAAAAGGGTTTCTTCACCCCGGGAAGTTAATTAAATACCATTTGGAGGCATTTAATGTTCGAGCAAAAATGGCTGATTTTCGACAAAAGAGATAACACCCCCCCATTACGTCATGCTTCAGAAATGTGGAAAATGGTCCGTTTTCAAATGTTTTATTTTTGAACGTCAGTTCACATTTGTAGGTGGATCATCAGTGTTAGAGCTAAAATTAGCATGTTTAAAGTGATTTTCATGCTTCCAGGGGCTCGGGAAGTTAATTAAATACCATTTGGAGGCATTTAATGTTCGAGCAAAAACGGCTGATTTTCGACAAAAGAGATAACACCCCCCCATTACGTCATGCTTCAGAAATGTGGAAAATGGTCCGTTTTCAAATGTTTTATTTTTGAACGTCAGTTCACATTTGTAGGTGGATCATCAGTGTTAGAGCTAAAATTAGCATGTTTAAAGTGATTTTCATGCTTCCAGGGGCTCGGGAAGTTAATTAAATACCATTTGGAGGCATTTAATGTTCGAGCAAAAACGGCTGATTTTCGACAAAAGAGATAACACCCCCCCATTACGTCATGCTTCAGAAATGTGGAAAATGGTCCGTTTTCAAATGTTTTATTTTTGAACGTCAGTTCACATTTGTAGGTGGATCATCAGTGTTAGAGCTAAAATTAGCATGTTTAAAGTGATTTTCATGCTTCCAGGGGCTCGGGAAGTTAATTAAATACCATTTGGAGGCATTTAATGTTCGAGCAAAAACGGCTGATTTTCGACAAAAGAGATAACACCCCCCCATTACGTCATGCTTCAGAAATGTGGAAAATGGTCCGTTTTCAAATGTTTTATTTTTGAACGTCAGTTCACATTTGTAGGTGGATCATCAGTGTTAGAGCTAAAATTAGCATGTTTAAAGTGATTTTCATGCTTCCAGGGGCCCAAAACACAAGATTTATGGAATGGTTAAAAGTGCATAAAAATGGCCAATTTACTCACTCTGAGTTCTCAAAAAGGGTTTCTTCACCCCAGGAAGTTAATTAAATACCATTTGGAGGCATTTAATGTTAGAGCAAAAACGGCTGATTTTCGACAAAAGAGATAACACCCCCCCATTACGTCATGCTTCAGAAATGTGGAAAATGGTCCGTTTTCAAATGTTTTATTTTTGAACGTCAGTTCACATTTGTAGGTGGATCATCAGTGTTAGAGCTAAAATTAGCATGTTTAAAGTGATTTTCATGCTTCCAGGGGCCCAAAACACAAGATTTATGGAATGGTTAAAAGTGCATGAAAATGGCCAATTTACTCACTCTGAGTTCTCAAAAAGGGTTTCTTCACCCCGGGAAGTTAATTAAATACCATTTGGAGGCATTTAATGTTCGAGCAAAAACGGCTGATTTTCGACAAAAGAGATAACACCCCCCATTACGTCATGCTTCAGAAATGTGGAAAATGGTCCGTTTTCAAATGTTTTATTTTTGAACGTCAGTTCACATTTGTAGGTGGATCATCAGTGTTAGAGCTAAAATTAGCATGTTTAAAGTGATTTTCATGCTTCCAGGGGCCCAAAACACAAGATTTATGGAATGGTTAAAAGTGCATGAAAATGGCCAATTTACTCACTCTGAGTTCTCAAAAAGGGTTTCTTCACCCCGGGAAGTTAATTAAATACCATTTGGAGGCATTTAATGTTCGAGCAAAAACGGCTGATTTTCGACAAAAGAGATAACACCCCCCCATTACGTCATGCTTCAGAAATGTGGAAAATGGTCCGTTTTCAAATGTTTTATTTTTGAACGTCAGTTCACATTTGTAGGTGGATCATCAGTGTTAGAGCTAAAATTAGCATGTTTAAAGTGATTTTCATGCTTCCAGGGGCCCAAAACACAAGATTTATGGAATGGTTAAAAGTGCATGAAAATGGCCAATTTACTCACTCTGAGTTCTCAAAAAGGGTTTCTTCACCCCGGGAAGTTAATTAAATACCATTTGGAGGCATTTAATGTTCGAGCAAAAACGGCTGATTTTCGACAAAAGAGATAACACCCCCCATTACGTCATGCTTCAGAAATGTGGAAAATGGTCCGTTTTCAAATGTTTTATTTTTGAACGTCAGTTCACATTTGTAGGTGGATCATCAGTGTTAGAGCTAAAATTAGCATGTTTAAAGTGATTTTCATGCTTCCAGGGGCTCGGGAAGTTAATTAAATACCATTTGGAGGCATTTAATATTAGAGCAAAAACAGCTGATTTTCGACAAAAGAGATAACACTCCCCCATTACGTCATGCTTCAGAAATGTGGAAAATGGTCCGTTTTCAAATGTTTTATTTTTGAACGTCAGTTCACATTTGTAGGTGGATCATCAGTGTTAGAGCTAAAATTAGCATGTTTAAAGTGATTTTCATGCTTCCAGGGGCCCAAAACACAAGATTTATGGAATGGTTAAAAGTGCATGAAAATGGCCAATTTACTCACTCTGAGTTCTCAAAAAGGGTTTCTTCACCCCGGGAAGTTAATTAAATACCATTTGGAGGCATTTAATGTTCGAGCAAAAACGGCTGATTTTCGACAAAAGAGATAACACCCCCCATTACGTCATGCTTCAGAAATGTGGAAAATGGTCCGTTTTCAAATGTTTTATTTTTGAACGTCAGTTCACATTTGTAGGTGGATCATCAGTGTTAGAGCTAAAATTAGCATGTTTAAAGTGATTTTCATGCTTCCAGGGGCCCAAAACACAAGATTTATGGAATGGTTAAAAGTGCATGAAAATGGCCAATTTACTCACTCTGAGTTCTCAAAAAGGGTTTCTTCACCCCGGGAAGTTAATTAAATACCATTTGGAGGCATTTAATGTTCGAGCAAAAACGGCTGATTTTCGACAAAAGAGATAACACCCCCCATTACGTCATGCTTCAGAAATGTGGAAAATGGTCCGTTTTCAAATATTTTATTTTTGAACGTCAGTTCACATTTGTAGGTGGATCATCAGTGTTAGAGCTAAAATTAGCATGTTTAAAGTGATTTTCATGCTTCCAGGGGCTCGGGAAGTTAATTAAATACCATTTGGAGGCATTTAATATTAGAGCAAAAACAGCTGATTTTCGACAAAAGAGATAACACTCCCCCATTACGTCATGCTTCAGAAATGTGGAAAATGGTCCGTTTTCAAATGTTTTATTTTTGAACGTCAGTTCACATTTGTAGGTGGATCATCAGTGTTAGAGCTAAAATTAGCATGTTTAAAGTGATTTTCATGCTTCCAGGGGCCCAAAACACAAGATTTATGGAATGGTTAAAAGTGCATGAAAATGGCCAATTTACTCACTCTGAGTTCTCAAAAAGGGTTTCTTCACCCCGGGAAGTTAATTAAATACCATTTGGAGGCATTTAATGTTCGAGCAAAAACGGCTGATTTTCGACAAAAGAGATAACACCCCCCATTACGTCATGCTTCAGAAATGTGGAAAATGGTCCGTTTTCAAATGTTTTATTTTTGAACGTCAGTTCACATTTGTAGGTGGATCATCAGTGTTAGAGCTAAAATTAGCATGTTTAAAGTGATTTTCATGCTTCCAGGGGCCCAAAACACAAGATTTATGGAATGGTTAAAAGTGCATGAAAATGGCCAATTTACTCACTCTGAGTTCTCAAAAAGGGTTTCTTCACCCCGGGAAGTTAATTAAATACCATTTGGAGGCATTTAATGTTCGAGCAAAAACGGCTGATTTTCGACAAAAGAGATAACACCCCCCCATTACGTCATGCTTCAGAAATGTGGAAAATGGTCCGTTTTCAAATGTTTTATTTTTGAACGTCAGTTCACATTTGTAGGTGGATCATCAGTGTTAGAGCTAAAATTAGCATGTTTAAAGTGATTTTCATGCTTCCAGGGGCTCGGGAAGTGAAATAAATACCATTTGGAGGCATTTAATGTTCGAGCAAAAACGGCTGATTTTCCACAAAAGAGATAACACCCCCCATTACGTCATGCTTCAGAAATGTGGAAAATGGTCCGTTTTCAAATGTTTTATTTTTGAACGTCAGTTCACATTTGTAGGTGGATCATCAGTGTTAGAGCTAAAATTAGCATGTTTAAAGTGATTTTCATGCTTCCAGGGGCTCGGGAAGTTAATTAAATACCATTTGGAGGCATTTAATGTTCGAGCAAAAACGGCTGATTTTCCACAAAAGAGATAACACCCCCCCCATTACGTCATGCTTCAGAAATGTGGAAAATGGTCCGTTTTCAAATGTTTTATTTTTGAACGTCAGTTCACATTTGTAGGTGGATCATCAGTGTTAGAGCTAAAATTAGCATGTTTAAAGTGATTTTCATGCTTCCAGGGGCCCAAAACACAAGATTTATGGAATGGTTAAAAGTGCATGAAAATGGCCAATTTACTCACTCTGAGTTCTCAAAAAGGGTTTCTTCACCCGGGAAGTTAATTAAATACCATTTGGAGGCATTTAATGTTAGAGCAAAAACGGCTGATTTTCGACAAAAGAGATAACACCCCCCCATTACGTCATGCTTCAGAAATGTGGAAAATGGTCCGTTTTCAAATGTTTTATTTTTGAACGTCAGTTCACATTTGTAGGTGGATCATCAGTGTTAGAGCTAAAATTAGCATGTTTAAAGTGATTTTCATGCTTCCAGGGGCCCAAAACACAAGATTTATGGAATGGTTAAAAGTGCATAAAAATGGCCAATATACTCACTCTGAGTTCTCAAAAAGGGTTTCTTCACCCCAGGAAGTTAATTAAATACCATTTGGAGGCATTTAATGTTAGAGCAAAAACGGCTGATTTTCGACAAAAGAGATAACACCCCCCCATTACGTCATGCTTCAGAAATGTGGAAAATGGTCCGTTTTCAAATGTTTTATTTTTGAACGTCAGTTCACATTTGTAGGTGGATCATCAGTGTTAGAGCTAAAATTAGCATGTTTAAAGTGATTTTCATGCTTCCAGGGGCCCAAAACACAAGATTTATGGAATGGTTAAAAGTGCATGAAAATGGCCAATTTACTCACTCTGAGTTCTCAAAAAGGGTTTCTTCACCCCGGGAAGTTAATTAAATACCATTTGGAGGCATTTAATGTTCGAGCAAAAACGGCTGATTTTCGACAAAAGAGATAACACCCCCCATTACGTCATGCTTCAGAAATGTGGAAAATGGTCCGTTTTCAAATGTTTTATTTTTGAACGTCAGTTCACATTTGTAGGTGGATCATCAGTGTTAGAGCTAAAATTAGCATGTTTAAAGTGATTTTCATGCTTCCAGGGGCTCGGGAAGTGAAATAAATACCATTTGGAGGCATTTAATGTTCGAGCAAAAACGGCTGATTTTCCACAAAAGAGATAACACCCCCCCATTACGTCATGCTTCAGAAATGTGGAAAATGGTCCGTTTTCAAATGTTTTATTTTTGAACGTCAGTTCACATTTGTAGGTGGATCATCAGTGTTAGAGCTAAAATTAGCATGTTTAAAGTGATTTTCATGCTTCCAGGGGCTCGGGAAGTTAATTAAATACCATTTGGAGGCATTTAATGTTCGAGCAAAAACGGCTGATTTTCCACAAAAGAGATAACACCCCCCCCATTACGTCATGCTTCAGAAATGTGGAAAATGGTCCGTTTTCAAATGTTTTATTTTTGAACGTCAGTTCACATTTGTAGGTGGATCATCAGTGTTAGAGCTAAAATTAGCATGTTTAAAGTGATTTTCATGCTTCCAGGGGCCCAAAACACAAGATTTATGGAATGGTTAAAAGTGCATGAAAATGGCCAATTTACTCACTCTGAGTTCTCAAAAAGGGTTTCTTCACCCCGGGAAGTTAATTAAATACCATTTGGAGGCATTTAATGTTAGAGCAAAAACGGCTGATTTTCGACAAAAGAGATAACACCCCCCATTACGTCATGCTTCAGAAATGTGGAAAATGGTCCGTTTTCAAATGTTTTATTTTTGAACGTCAGTTCACATTTGTAGGTGGATCATCAGTGTTAGAGCTAAAATTAGCATGTTTAAAGTGATTTTCATGCTTCCAGGGGCTCGGGAAGTTAATTAAATACCATTTGGAGGCATTTAATATTAGAGCAAAAACAGCTGATTTTCGACAAAAGAGATAACACTCCCCCATTACGTCATGCTTCAGAAATGTGGAAAATGGTCCGTTTTCAAATGTTTTATTTTTGAACGTCAGTTCACATTTGTAGGTGGATCATCAGTGTTAGAGCTAAAATTAGCATGTTTAAAGTGATTTTCATGCTTCCAGGGGCCCAAAACACAAGATTTATGGAATGGTTAAAAGTGCATGAAAATGGCCAATTTACTCACTCTGAGTTCTCAAAAAGGGTTTCTTCACCCCGGGAAGTTAATTAAATACCATTTGGAGGCATTTAATGTTCGAGCAAAAACGGCTGATTTTCGACAAAAGAGATAACACCCCCCATTACGTCATGCTTCAGAAATGTGGAAAATGGTCCGTTTTCAAATGTTTTATTTTTGAACGTCAGTTCACATTTGTAGGTGGATCATCAGTCTTAGAGCTAAAATTAGCATGTTTAAAGTGATTTTCATGCTTCCAGGGGCCCAAAACACAAGATTTATGGAATGGTTAAAAGTGCATGAAAATGGCCAATTTACTCACTCTGAGTTCTCAAAAAGGGTTTCTTCACCCCGGGAAGTTAATTAAATACCATTTGGAGGCATTTAATGTTCGAGCAAAAACGGCTGATTTTCGACAAAAGAGATAACACCCCCCATTACGTCATGCTTCAGAAATGTGGAAAATGGTCCGTTTTCAAATGTTTTATTTTTGAACGTCAGTTCACATTTGTAGGTGGATCATCAGTGTTAGAGCTAAAATTAGCATGTTTAAAATGATTTTGATGCTTCCAGGGGCTCGGGAAGTTAATTAAATACCATTTGGAGGCATTTAATATTAGAGCAAAAACAGCTGATTTTCGACAAAAGAGATAACACTCCCCCATTACGTCATGCTTCAGAAATGTGGAAAATGGTCCGTTTTCAAATGTTTTATTTTTGAACGTCAGTTCACATTTGTAGGTGGATCATCAGTGTTAGAGCTAAAATTAGCATGTTTAAAGTGATTTTCATGCTTCCAGGGGCCCAAAACACAAGATTTATGGAATGGTTAAAAGTGCATGAAAATGGCCAATTTACTCACTCTGAGTTCTCAAAAAGGGTTTCTTCACCCCGGGAAGTTAATTAAATACCATTTGGAGGCATTTAATGTTCGAGCAAAAACGGCTGATTTTCGACAAAAGAGATAACACCCCCCATTACGTCATGCTTCAGAAATGTGGAAAATGGTCCGTTTTCAAATGTTTTATTTTTGAACGTCAGTTCACATTTGTAGGTGGATCATCAGTGTTAGAGCTAAAATTAGCATGTTTAAAGTGATTTTCATGCTTCCAGGGGCCCAAAACACAAGATTTATGGAATGGTTAAAAGTGCATGAAAATGGCCAATTTACTCACTCTGAGTTCTCAAAAAGGGTTTCTTCGCCCCGGGAAGTTAATTAAATACCATTTGGAGGCATTTAATGTTCGAGCAAAAACGGCTGATTTTCGACAAAAGAGATAACACCCCCCCCATTACGTCATGCTTCAGAAATGTGGAAAATGGTCCGTTTTCAAATGTTTTATTTTTGAACGTCAGTTCACATTTGTAGGTGGATCATCAGTGTTAGAGCTAAAATTAGCATGTTTAAAGTGATTTTCATGCTTCCAGGGGCTCGGGAAGTGAAATAAATACCATTTGGAGGCATTTAATGTTCGAGCAAAAACGGCTGATTTTCCACAAAAGAGATAACACCCCCCATTACGTCATGCTTCAGAAATGTGGAAAATGGTCCGTTTTCAAATGTTTTATTTTTGAACGTCAGTTCACATTTGTAGGTGGATCATCAGTGTTAGAGCTAAAATTAGCATGTTTAAAGTGATTTTCATGCTTCCAGGGGCTCGGGAAGTTAATTAAATACCATTTGGAGGCATTTAATGTTCGAGCAAAAACGGCTGATTTTCCACAAAAGAGATAACACCCCCCCCATTACGTCATGCTTCAGAAATGTGGAAAATGGTCCGTTTTCAAATGTTTTATTTTTGAACGTCAGTTCACATTTGTAGGTGGATCATCAGTGTTAGAGCTAAAATTAGCATGTTTAAAGTGATTTTCATGCTTCCAGGGGCCCAAAACACAAGATTTATGGAATGGTTAAAAGTGCATGAAAATGGCCAATTTACTCACTCTGAGTTCTCAAAAGGGTTTCTTCACCCGGGAAGTTAATTAAATACCATTTGGAGGCATTTAATGTTAGAGCAAAAACGGCTGATTTTCGACAAAAGAGATAACACCCCCCCATTACGTCATGCTTCAGAAATGTGGAAAATGGTCCGTTTTCAAATGTTTTATTTTTGAACGTCAGTTCACATTTGTAGGTGGATCATCAGTGTTAGAGCTAAAATTAGCATGTTTAAAGTGATTTTCATGCTTCCAGGGGCCCAAAACACAAGATTTATGGAATGGTTAAAAGTGCATAAAAATGGCCAATATACTCACTCTGAGTTCTCAAAAAGGGTTTCTTCACCCCAGGAAGTTAATTAAATACCATTTGGAGGCATTTAATGTTAGAGCAAAAACGGCTGATTTTCGACAAAAGAGATAACACCCCCCCATTACGTCATGCTTCAGAAATGTGGAAAATGGTCCGTTTTCAAATGTTTTATTTTTGAACGTCAGTTCACATTTGTAGGTGGATCATCAGTGTTAGAGCTAAAATTAGCATGTTTAAAGTGATTTTTATGCTTCCAGGGGCCCAAAACACAAGATTTATGGAATGGTTAAAAGTGCATGAAAATGGCCAATTTACTCACTCTGAGTTCTCAAAAAGGGTTTCTTCACCCCGGGAAGTTAATTAAATACCATTTGGAGGCATTTAATGTTCGAGCAAAAACGGCTGATTTTCGACAAAAGAGATAACACCCCCCATTACGTCATGCTTCAGAAATGTGGAAAATGGTCCGTTTTCAAATGTTTTATTTTTGAACGTCAGTTCACATTTGTAGGTGGATCATCAGTGTTAGAGCTAAAATTAGCATGTTTAAAGTGATTTTCATGCTTCCAGGGGCCCAAAACACAAGATTTATGGAATGGTTAAAAGTGCATGAAAATGGCCAATTTACTCACTCTGAGTTCTCAAAAAGGGTTTCTTCACCCCGGGAAGTTAATTAAATACCATTTGGAGGCATTTAATGTTCGAGCAAAAACGGCTGATTTTCGACAAAAGAGATAACACCCCCCCATTACGTCATGCTTCAGAAATGTGGAAAATGGTCCGTTTTCAAATGTTTTATTTTTGAACGTCAGTTCACATTTGTAGGTGGATCATCAGTGTTAGAGCTAAAATTAGCATGTTTAAAGTGATTTTCATGCTTCCAGGGGCTCGGGAAGTGAAATAAATACCATTTGGAGGCATTTAATGTTCGAGCAAAAACGGCTGATTTTCCACAAAAGAGATAACACCCCCCCATTACGTCATGCTTCAGAAATGTGGAAAATGGTCCGTTTTCAAATGTTTTATTTTTGAACGTCAGTTCACATTTGTAGGTGGATCATCAGTGTTAGAGCTAAAATTAGCATGTTTAAAGTGATTTTCATGCTTCCAGGGGCTCGGGAAGTTAATTAAATACCATTTGGAGGCATTTAATGTTCGAGCAAAAACGGCTGATTTTCCACAAAAGAGATAACACCCCCCCCATTACGTCATGCTTCAGAAATGTGGAAAATGGTCCGTTTTCAAATGTTTTATTTTTGAACGTCAGTTCACATTTGTAGGTGGATCATCAGTGTTAGAGCTAAAATTAGCATGTTTAAAGTGATTTTCATGCTTCCAGGGGCCCAAAACACAAGATTTATGGAATGGTTAAAAGTGCATGAAAATGGCCAATTTACTCACTCTGAGTTCTCAAAAAGGGTTTCTTCACCCCGGGAAGTTAATTAAATACCATTTGGAGGCATTTAATGTTAGAGCAAAAACGGCTGATTTTCGACAAAAGAGATAACACCCCCCCATTACGTCATGCTTCAGAAATGTGGAAAATGGTCCGTTTTCAAATGTTTTATTTTTGAAAGTCAGTTCACATTTGTAGGTGGATCATCAGTGTTAGAGCTAAAATTAGCATGTTTAAAGTGATTTTCATGCTTCCAGTGGCTCGGGAAGTGAAATAAATACCATTTGGAGGCATTTAATGTTCGAGCAAAAACGGCTGATTTTCCACAAAAGAGATAACACCCCCCCATTACGTCATGCTTCAGAAATGTGGAAAATGGTCCGTTTTCAAATGTTTTATTTTTGAACGTCAGTTCACATTTGTAGGTGGATGATCAGTGTTAGAGCTAAAATTAGCATGTTTAAAGTTATTTTCATGCTTCCAGGGGCCCAAAACACAAGATTTATGGAATGGTTAAAAGTGCATGAAAATGGCCAATTTACTCACTCTAAGTTCTCAAAAAGGGTTTCTTCACCCCGGGAAGTTAATTAAATACCATTTGGAGGCATTTAATGTTAGAGCAAAAACGGCTGATTTTCGACAAAAGAGATAACACCCCCCCATTACTTCATGCTTCAGAAATGTGGAAAATGGTCCGTTTTCAAATGTTTTATTTTTGAACGTCAGTTCACATTTGTAGGTGGATCATCAGTGTTAGAGCTAAAATTAGCATGTTTAAAGTGATTTTCATGCTTCCAGGGGCCCAAAACACAAGATTTATGGAATGGTTAAAAGTGCATGAAAATGGCCAATTTACTCACTCTGAGTTCTCAAAAAGGGTTTCTTCACCCCGGGAAGTTAATTAAATACCATTTGGAGGCATTTAATGTTAGAGCAAAAACGGCTGATTTTCGACAAAAGAGATAACACCCCCCCATTACGTCATGCTTCAGAAATGTGGAAAATGGTCCGTTTTCAAATGTTTTATTTTTGAACGTCAGTTCACATTTGTAGGTGGATCATCAGTGTTAGAGCTAACATTAGCATGTTTAAAGTGATTTTCATGCTTCCAGGGGCTCGGGAAGTGAAATAAATACCATTTGGAGGCATTTAATGTTCGAGCAAAAACGGCTGATTTTCGACAAAAGAGATAACACCCCCCCATTACGTCATGCTTCAGAAATGTGGAAAATGGTCCGTTTTCAAATGTTTTATTTTTGAACGTCAGTTCACATTTGTAGGTGGATCATCAGTGTTAGAGCTAAAATTAGCATGTTTAAAGTGATTTTCATGCTTCCAGGGGCTCGGGAAGTTAATTAAATACCATTTGGAGGCATTTAATGTTCGAGCAAAAAAGGCTGATTTTCCCCAAAAGAGATAACACCCCCCCATTACGTCATGCTTCAGAAATGTGGAAAATGGTCCGTTTTCAAATGTTTTATTTTTGAACGTCAGTTCACATTTGTAGGTGGATCATCAGTGTTAGAGCTAAAATTAGCATGTTTAAAGTGATTTTCATGCTTCCAGGGGCCCAAAACACAAGATTTATGGAATGGTTAAAAGTGCATGAAAATGGCCAATTTACTCACTCTGAGTTCTCAAAAAGGGTTTCTTCACCCCGGGAAGTTAATTAAATACCATTTGGAGGCATTTAATGTTAGAGCAAAAACGGCTGATTTTCGACAAAAGAGAGAACACCCCCCCATTACGTCATGCTTCAAAAATGTGGAAAATGGTCCGTTTTCAAATGTTTTATTTTTGAACGTCAGTTCACATTTGTAGGTGGATCATCAGTGTTAGAGCTAAAATTAGCATGTTTAAAGTGATTTTCATGCTTCCAGGGGCTCGGGAAGTTAATTAAATACCATTTGGAGGCATTTAATGTTAGAGCAAAAACGGCTGATTTTCGACAAAAGAGATAACACCCCCCCATTACGTCATGCTTCAGAAATGTGGAAAATGGTTCGTTTTCAAATGTTTTATTTTTGAACGTCAGTTCACATTTGTAGGTGGATCATCAGTGTTAGAGCTAAAATTAGCATGTTTAAAGTGATTTTCATGCTTCCAGGGGCCCAAAACACAAGATTTATGGAATGGTTAAAAGTGCATGAAAATGGCCAATGTACTCACTCTGAGTTCTCAAAAAGGGTTTCTTCACCCCGGGAAGTTAATTAAATACCATTTGGAGGCATTTAATGTTAGAGCAAAAACGGCTGATTTTCGACAAAAGAGATAACACCCCCCCATTACGTCATGCTTCAGAAATGTGGAAATGGTCCGTTTTCAAATGTTTTATTTTTGAACGTCAGTTCACATTTGTAGGTGGATCATCAGTGTTAGAGCTAAAATTAGCATGTTTAAAGTGATTTTCATGCTTCCAGGGGCTCGGGAAGTTAATTAAATACCATTTGGAGGCATTTAATGTTCGAGCAAAAACGGCTGATTTTCGACAAAAGAGATAACACCCCCCATTACGTCATGCTTCAGAAATGTGGAAAATGGTCCGTTTTCAAATGTTTTATTTTTGAACGTCAGTTCACATTTGTAGGTGGATCATCAGTGTTAGAGCTAAAATTAGCATGTTTAAAGTGATTTTCATGCTTCCAGGGGCCCAAAACACAAGATTTATGGAATGGTTAAAAGTGCATGAAAATGGCTAATTTACTCACTCTGAGTTCTCAAAAAGGGTTTCTTCACCCCGGGAAGTTAATTAAATACCATTTGGAGGCATTTAATGTTCGAGCAAAAACGGCTGATTTTCGACAAAAGAGATAACACCCCCCCCCATTACGTCATGCTTCAGAAATGTGGAAAATGGTCCGTTTTCAAATGTTTTATTTTTGAACGTCAGTTCACATTTGTAGGTGGATCATCAGTGTTAGAGCTAAAATTAGCATCTTTAAAGTGATTTTCATGCTTCCAGGGGTTCGGGAAGTTAATTAAATACCATTTGGAGGCATTTAATGTTAGAGCAAAAACGGCTGATTTTCGACAAAAGAGATAACCCCCCCCCATTACGTCATGCTTCAGAAATGTGGAAAATGGTCCGTTTTCAAATGTTTCATTTTTGAACGTCAGTTCACATTTGTCGGTGGATCATCAGTGTTAGAGCGAAAATTAGCATGTTTAAAGTGATTTTCATGCTTCTTGGGGCCCAAAACACAAGATTTATGGAATGGTTAAAAGTGCATGAAAATGGCCAATTTACTCACTCTGAGTTCTCAAAAAGGGTTTCTTCACCCCGGGAAGTTAATTAAATACCATTTGGAGGCATTTAATGTTAGAGCAAAAACGGCTGATTTTCGACAAAAGAGATAACACCCCCCCATTACGTCATGCTTCAGAAATGTGGAAAATGGTCCGTTTTCAAATGTTTTATTTTTGAACGTCAGTTCACATTTGTAGGTGGATCATCAGTGTTAGAGCTAAAATTAGCATGTTTAAAGTGATTTTCATGCTTCCAGGGGCTCGGGAAGTTAATTAAATACCATTTGGAGGCATTTAATGTTCGAGCTAAAACGGCTGATTTTTGACAAAAGAGATAACACCCCCCCATTACGTCATGCTTCAGAAATGTGGAAAATGGTCCGTTTTCAAATGTTTTATTTTTGAACGTCAGTTCACATTTGTAGGTGGATCATCAGTGTTAGAGCTAAAATTAGCATGTTTAAAGTGATTTTCATGCTTCCAGGGGCCCAAAACACAAGATTTATGGAATGGTTAAAAGTGCATGAAAATGGCCAATTAACTCACTCTGAGTTCTCAAAAAGGGTTTCTTCACCCGGGAAGTTAATTAAATACCATTTGGAGGCATTTAATGTTAGAGCAAAAACGGCTGATTTTCGACAAAAGAGATAACACCCCCCCATTACGTCATGCTTCAGAAATGTGGAAAATGGTCCGTTTTCAAATGTTTTATTTTTGAACGTCAGTTCACATTTGTAGGTGGATCATCAGTGTTAGAGCTAAAATTAGCATGTTTAAAGTGATTTTCATGCTTCCAGGGGCCCAAAACACAAGATTTATGGAATGGTTAAAAGTGCATGAAAATGGCTAATTTACTCACTCTGAGTTCTCAAAAAGGGTTTCTTCACCCCGGGAAGTTAATTAAATACCATTTGGAGGCATTTAATGTTCGAGCAAAAATGGCTGATTTTCGACAAAAGAGATAACACCCCCCCATTACGTCATGCTTCAGAAATGTGGAAAATGGTCCGTTTTCAAATGTTTTATTTTTGAACGTCAGTTCACATTTGTAGGTGGATCATCAGTGTTAGAGCTAAAATTAGCATGTTTAAAGTGATTTTCATGCTTCCAGGGGCTCGGGAAGTTAATTAAATACCATTTGGAGGCATTTAATGTTCGAGCTAAAACGGCTGATTTTTGACAAAAGAGATAACACCCCCCCATTACGTCATGCTTCAGAAATGTGGAAAATGGTCCGTTTTCAAATGTTTTATTTTTGAACGTCAGTTCACATTTGTAGGTGGATCATCAGTGTTAGAGCTAAAATTAGCATGTTTAAAGTGATTTTCATGCTTCCAGGGGCCCAAAACACAAGATTTATGGAATGGTTAAAAGTGCATGAAAATGGCCAATTAACTCACTCTGAGTTCTCAAAAAGGGTTTCTTCACCCGGGAAGTTAATTAAATACCATTTGGAGGCATTTAATGTTAGAGCAAAAACGGCTGATTTTCGACAAAAGAGATAACACCCCCCCATTACGTCATGCTTCAGAAATGTGGAAATGGTCCGTTTTCAAATGTTTTATTTTTGAACGTCAGTTCACATTTGTAGGTGGATCATCAGTGTTAGAGCTAAAATTAGCATGTTTAAAGTGATTTTCATGCTTCCAGGGGCTCGGGAAGTTAATTAAATACCATTTGGAGGCATTTAATGTTCGAGCAAAAACGGCTGATTTTCGACAAAAGAGATAACACCCCCCATTACGTCATGCTTCAGAAATGTGGAAAATGGTCCGTTTTCAAATGTTTTATTTTTGAACGTCAGTTCACATTTGTAGGTGGATCATCAGTGTTAGAGCTAAAATTAGCATGTTTAAAGTGATTTTCATGCTTCCAGGGGCCCAAAACACAAGATTTATGGAATGGTTAAAAGTGCATGAAAATGGCTAATTTACTCACTCTGAGTTCTCAAAAAGGGTTTCTTCACCCCGGGAAGTTAATTAAATACCATTTGGAGGCATTTAATGTTCGAGCAAAAACGGCTGATTTTCGACAAAAGAGATAACACCCCCCCCCATTACGTCATGCTTCAGAAATGTGGAAAATGGTCCGTTTTCAAATGTTTTATTTTTGAACGTCAGTTCACATTTGTAGGTGGATCATCAGTGTTAGAGCTAAAATTAGCATCTTTAAAGTGATTTTCATGCTTCCAGGGGTTCGGGAAGTTAATTAAATACCATTTGGAGGCATTTAATGTTAGAGCAAAAACGGCTGATTTTCGACAAAAGAGATAACCCCCCCCCATTACGTCATGCTTCAGAAATGTGGAAAATGGTCCGTTTTCAAATGTTTCATTTTTGAACGTCAGTTCACATTTGTCGGTGGATCATCAGTGTTAGAGCGAAAATTAGCATGTTTAAAGTGATTTTCATGCTTCTTGGGGCCCAAAACACAAGATTTATGGAATGGTTAAAAGTGCATGAAAATGGCCAATTTACTCACTCTGAGTTCTCAAAAAGGGTTTCTTCACCCCGGGAAGTTAATTAAATACCATTTGGAGGCATTTAATGTTAGAGCAAAAACGGCTGATTTTCGACAAAAGAGATAACACCCCCCCATTACGTCATGCTTCAGAAATGTGGAAAATGGTCCGTTTTCAAATGTTTTATTTTTGAACGTCAGTTCACATTTGTAGGTGGATCATCAGTGTTAGAGCTAAAATTAGCATGTTTAAAGTGATTTTCATGCTTCCAGGGGCTCGGGAAGTTAATTAAATACCATTTGGAGGCATTTAATGTTCGAGCTAAAACGGCTGATTTTTGACAAAAGAGATAACACCCCCCCATTACGTCATGCTTCAGAAATGTGGAAAATGGTCCGTTTTCAAATGTTTTATTTTTGAACGTCAGTTCACATTTGTAGGTGGATCATCAGTGTTAGAGCTAAAATTAGCATGTTTAAAGTGATTTTCATGCTTCCAGGGGCCCAAAACACAAGATTTATGGAATGGTTAAAAGTGCATGAAAATGGCCAATTAACTCACTCTGAGTTCTCAAAAAGGGTTTCTTCACCCGGGAAGTTAATTAAATACCATTTGGAGGCATTTAATGTTAGAGCAAAAACGGCTGATTTTCGACAAAAGAGATAACACCCCCCCATTACGTCATGCTTCAGAAATGTGGAAAATGGTCCGTTTTCAAATGTTTTATTTTTGAACGTCAGTTCACATTTGTAGGTGGATCATCAGTGTTAGAGCTAAAATTAGCATGTTTAAAGTGATTTTCATGCTTCCAGGGGCCCAAAACACAAGATTTATGGAATGGTTAAAAGTGCATGAAAATGGCTAATTTACTCACTCTGAGTTCTCAAAAAGGGTTTCTTCACCCCGGGAAGTTAATTAAATACCATTTGGAGGCATTTAATGTTCGAGCAAAAATGGCTGATTTTCGACAAAAGAGATAACACCCCCCCATTACGTCATGCTTCAGAAATGTGGAAAATGGTCCGTTTTCAAATGTTTTATTTTTGAACGTCAGTTCACATTTGTAGGTGGATCATCAGTGTTAGAGCTAAAATTAGCATGTTTAAAGTGATTTTCATGCTTCCAGGGGCTCGGGAAGTTAATTAAATACCATTTGGAGGCATTTAATGTTCGAGCAAAAACGGCTGATTTTCGACAAAAGAGATAACACCCCCCCATTACGTCATGCTTCAGAAATGTGGAAAATGGTCCGTTTTCAAATGTTTTATTTTTGAACGTCAGTTCACATTTGTAGGTGGATCATCAGTGTTAGAGCTAAAATTAGCATGTTTAAAGTGATTTTCATGCTTCCAGGGGCCCAAAACACAAGATTTATGGAATGGTTAAAAGTGCATGAAAATGGCTAATTTACTCACTCTGAGTTCTCAAAAAGGGTTTCTTCACCCCGGGAAGTTAATTAAATACCATTTGGAGGCATTTAATGTTCGAGCAAAAACGGCTGATTTTCGACAAAAGAGATAACACCCCCCCATTACGTCATGCTTCAGAAATGTGGAAAATGGTCCGTTTTCAAATGTTTTATTTTTGAACGTCAGTTCACATTTGTAGGTGGATCATCAGTGTTAGAGCTAAAATTAGCATGTTTAAAGTGATTTTCATGCTTCCAGGGGCTTGGGAAGTTAATTAAATACCATTTGGAGGCATTTAATGTTCGAGCAAAAACGGCTGATTTTCGACAAAAGAGATAACACCCCCCCATTACGTCATGCTTCAGAAATGTGGAAAATGGTCCGTTTTCAAATGTTTTATTTTTGAACGTCAGTTCACATTTGTAGGTGGATCATCAGTGTTAGAGCTAAAATTAGCATGTTTAAAGTGATTTTCATGCTTCTTGGGGCCCAAAACACAAGATTTATGGAATGGTTAAAAGTGCATGAAAATGGCCAATTTACTCACTCTGAGTTCTCAAAAAGGGTTTCTTCACCCCGGGAAGTTAATTAAATACCATTTGGAGGCATTTATTGTTAGAGCAAAAACGGATGATTTTCGACAAAAGAGATAACACCCCCCACCATTACGTCATGCTTCAGAAATGTGGAAAATGGTCCGTTTTCAAATGTTTTATTTTTGAACGTCAGTTCACATTTGTAGGTGGATCATCAGTGTTAGAGCTAAAATTAGCATCTTTAAAGTGATTTTCATGCTTCCAGGGGTTCGGGAAGTTAATTAAATACCATTTGGAGGCATTTAATGTTAGAGCAAAAACGGCTGATTTTCGACAAAAGAGATAACACCCCCCCATTACGTCATGCTTCAGAAATGTGGAAAATGGTCCGTTTTCAAATGTTTCATTTTTGAACGTCAGTTCACATTTGTAGGTGGATCATCAGTGTTAGAGCTAAAATTAGCATGTTTAAAGTGATTTTCATGCTTCTTGGGGCCCAAAACACAAGATTTATGGAATGGTTAAAAGTGCATGAAAATGGCCAATTTACTCACTCTGAGTTCTCAAAAAGGGTTTCTTCACCCCGGGAAGTTAATTAAATACCATTTGGAGGCATTTAATGTTAGAGCAAAAACGGCTGATTTTCAACAAAAGAGATAACACCCCCCCATTACGTCATGCTTCAGAAATGTGGAAAATGGTCCGTTTTCAAATGTTTTATTTTTGAACGTCAGTTCACATTTGTAGGTGGATCATCAGTGTTAGAGCTAAAATTAGCATGTTTAAAGTGATTTTCATGCTTCCAGTGGCTCGGGAAGTTAATTAAATACCATTTGGAGGCATTTAATGTTCGAGCAAAAACGGCTGATTTTTGACAAAAGAGATAACACCCCCCCATTACGTCATGCTTCAGAAATGTGGAAAATGGTCCGTTTTCAAATGTTTTATTTTTGAACGTCAGTTCACATTTGTAGGTGGATCATCAGTGTTAGAGCTAAAATTAGCATGTTTAAAGTGATTTTCATGCTTCCAGGGGCCCAAAACACAAGATTTATGGAATGGTTAAAAGTGCATGAAAATGGCCAATTTACTCACTCTGAGTTCTCAAAAAGGGTTTCTTCACCCGGGAAGTTAATTAAATACCATTTGGAGGCATTTAATGTTAGAGCAAAAACGGCTGATTTTCGACAAAAGAGATAACACCCCCCCATTACGTCATGCTTCAGAAATGTGGAAAATGGTCCGTTTTCAAATGTTTTATTTTTGAACGTCAGTTCACATTTGTAGGTGGATCATCAGTGTTAGAGCTAAAATTAGCATGTTTAAAGTGATTTTCATGCTTCCAGGGGCCCAAAACACAAGATTTATGGAATGGTTAAAAGTGCATGAAAATGGCTAATTTACTCACTCTGAGTTCTCAAAAAGGGTTTCTTCACCCCGGGAAGTTAATTAAATACCATTTGGAGGCATTTAATGTTCGAGCAAAAATGGCTGATTTTCGACAAAAGAGATAACACCCCCCCATTACGTCATGCTTCAGAAATGTGGAAAATGGTCCGTTTTCAAATGTTTTATTTTTGAACGTCAGTTCACATTTGTAGGTGGATCATCAGTGTTAGAGCTAAAATTAGCATGTTTAAAGTGATTTTCATGCTTCCAGGGGCTCGGGAAGTTAATTAAATACCATTTGGAGGCATTTAATGTTCGAGCAAAAACGGCTGATTTTCGACAAAAGAGATAACACCCCCCCATTACGTCATGCTTCAGAAATGTGGAAAATGGTCCGTTTTCAAATGTTTTATTTTTGAACGTCAGTTCACATTTGTAGGTGGATCATCAGTGTTAGAGCTAAAATTAGCATGTTTAAAGTGATTTTCATGCTTCCAGGGGCCCAAAACACAAGATTTATGGAATGATTAAAAGTGCATGAAAATGGCTAATTTACTCACTCTGAGTTCTCAAAAAGGGTTTCTTCACCCCGGGAAGTTAATTAAATACCATTTGGAGGCATTTAATGTTCGAGCAAAAACGGCTGATTTTCGACAAAAGAGATAACACCCCCCCATTACGTCATGCTTCAGAAATGTGGAAAATGGTCCGTTTTCAAATGTTTTATTTTTGAACGTCAGTTCACATTTGTAGGTGGATCATCAGTGTTAGAGCTAAAATTAGCATGTTTAAAGTGATTTTCATGCTTCCAGGGGCTTGGGAAGTTAATTAAATACCATTTGGAGGCATTTAATGTTCGAGCAAAAACGGCTGATTTTCGACAAAAGAGATAACACCCCCCCATTACGTCATGCTTCAGAAATGTGGAAAATGGTCCGTTTTCAAATGTTTTATTTTTGAACGTCAGTTCACATTTGTAGGTGGATCATCAGTGTTAGAGCTAAAATTAGCATGTTTAAAGTGATTTTCATGCTTCTTGGGGCCCAAAACACAAGATTTATGGAATGGTTAAAAGTGCATGAAAATGGCCAATTTACTCACTCTGAGTTCTCAAAAAGGGTTTCTTCACCCCGGGAAGTTAATTAAATACCATTTGGAGGCATTTATTGTTAGAGCAAAAACGGATGATTTTCGACAAAAGAGATAACACCCCCCACCATTACGTCATGCTTCAGAAATGTGGAAAATGGTCCGTTTTCAAATGTTTTATTTTTGAACGTCAGTTCACATTTGTAGGTGGATCATCAGTGTTAGAGCTAAAATTAGCATCTTTAAAGTGATTTTCATGCTTCCAGGGGTTCGGGAAGTTAATTAAATACCATTTGGAGGCATTTAATGTTAGAGCAAAAACGGCTGATTTTCGACAAAAGAGATAACACCCCCCCATTACGTCATGCTTCAGAAATGTGGAAAATGGTCCGTTTTCAAATGTTTCATTTTTGAACGTCAGTTCACATTTGTAGGTGGATCATCAGTGTTAGAGCTAAAATTAGCATGTTTAAAGTGATTTTCATGCTTCTTGGGGCCCAAAACACAAGATTTATGGAATGGTTAAAAGTGCATGAAAATGGCCAATTTACTCACTCTGAGTTCTCAAAAAGGGTTTCTTCACCCCGGGAAGTTAATTAAATACCATTTGGAGGCATTTAATGTTAGAGCAAAAACGGCTGATTTTCAACAAAAGAGATAACACCCCCCCATTACGTCATGCTTCAGAAATGTGGAAAATGGTCCGTTTTCAAATGTTTTATTTTTGAACGTCAGTTCACATTTGTAGGTGGATCATCAGTGTTAGAGCTAAAATTAGCATGTTTAAAGTGATTTTCATGCTTCCAGTGGCTCGGGAAGTTAATTAAATACCATTTGGAGGCATTTAATGTTCGAGCAAAAACGGCTGATTTTTGACAAAAGAGATAACACCCCCCCATTACGTCATGCTTCAGAAATGTGGAAAATGGTCCGTTTTCAAATGTTTTATTTTTGAACGTCAGTTCACATTTGTAGGTGGATCATCAGTGTTAGAGCTAAAATTAGCATGTTTAAAGTGATTTTCATGCTTCCAGGGGCCCAAAACACAAGATTTATGGAATGGTTAAAAGTGCATGAAAATGGCCAATTTACTCACTCTGAGTTCTCAAAAAGGGTTTCTTCACCCGGGAAGTTAATTAAATACCATTTGGAGGCATTTAATGTTAGAGCAAAAACGGCTGATTTTCGACAAAAGAGATAACACCCCCCCATTACGTCATGCTTCAGAAATGTGGAAAATGGTCCGTTTTCAAATGTTTTATTTTTGAACGTCAGTTCACATTTGTAGGTGGATCATCAGTGTTAGAGCTAAAATTAGCATGTTTAAAGTGATTTTCATGCTTCCAGGGGCCCAAAACACAAGATTTATGGAATGGTTAAAAGTGCATGAAAATGGCTAATTTACTCACTCTGAGTTCTCAAAAAGGGTTTCTTCACCCCGGGAAGTTAATTAAATACCATTTGGAGGCATTTAATGTTCGAGCAAAAATGGCTGATTTTCGACAAAAGAGATAACACCCCCCCATTACGTCATGCTTCAGAAATGTGGAAAATGGTCCGTTTTCAAATGTTTTATTTTTGAACGTCAGTTCACATTTGTAGGTGGATCATCAGTGTTAGAGCTAAAATTAGCATGTTTAAAGTGATTTTCATGCTTCCAGGGGCTCGGGAAGTTAATTAAATACCATTTGGAGGCATTTAATGTTCGAGCAAAAACGGCTGATTTTCGACAAAAGAGATAACACCCCCCCATTACGTCATGCTTCAGAAATGTGGAAAATGGTCCGTTTTCAAATGTTTTATTTTTGAACGTCAGTTCACATTTGTAGGTGGATCATCAGTGTTAGAGCTAAAATTAGCATGTTTAAAGTGATTTTCATGCTTCCAGGGGCCCAAAACACAAGATTTATGGAATGGTTAAAAGTGCATGAAAATGGCTAATTTACTCACTCTGAGTTCTCAAAAAGGGTTTCTTCACCCCGGGAAGTTAATTAAATACCATTTGGAGGCATTTAATGTTCGAGCAAAAACGGCTGATTTTCGACAAAAGAGATAACACCCCCCCATTACGTCATGCTTCAGAAATGTGGAAAATGGTCCGTTTTCAAATGTTTTATTTTTGAACGTCAGTTCACATTTGTAGGTGGATCATCAGTGTTAGAGCTAAAATTAGCATGTTTAAAGTGATTTTCATGCTTCCAGGGGCTTGGGAAGTTAATTAAATACCATTTGGAGGCATTTAATGTTCGAGCAAAAACGGCTGATTTTCGACAAAAGAGATAACACCCCCCCATTACGTCATGCTTCAGAAATGTGGAAAATGGTCCGTTTTCAAATGTTTTATTTTTGAACGTCAGTTCACATTTGTAGGTGGATCATCAGTGTTAGAGCTAAAATTAGCATGTTTAAAGTGATTTTCATGCTTCTTGGGGCCCAAAACACAAGATTTATGGAATGGTTAAAAGTGCATGAAAATGGCCAATTTACTCACTCTGAGTTCTCAAAAAGGGTTTCTTCACCCCGGGAAGTTAATTAAATACCATTTGGAGGCATTTATTGTTAGAGCAAAAACGGATGATTTTCGACAAAAGAGATAACACCCCCCACCATTACGTCATGCTTCAGAAATGTGGAAAATGGTCCGTTTTCAAATGTTTTATTTTTGAACGTCAGTTCACATTTGTAGGTGGATCATCAGTGTTAGAGCTAAAATTAGCATCTTTAAAGTGATTTTCATGCTTCCAGGGGTTCGGGAAGTTAATTAAATACCATTTGGAGGCATTTAATGTTAGAGCAAAAACGGCTGATTTTCGACAAAAGAGATAACACCCCCCCATTACGTCATGCTTCAGAAATGTGGAAAATGGTCCGTTTTCAAATGTTTCATTTTTGAACGTCAGTTCACATTTGTAGGTGGATCATCAGTGTTAGAGCTAAAATTAGCATGTTTAAAGTGATTTTCATGCTTCTTGGGGCCCAAAACACAAGATTTATGGAATGGTTAAAAGTGCATGAAAATGGCCAATTTACTCACTCTGAGTTCTCAAAAAGGGTTTCTTCACCCCGGGAAGTTAATTAAATACCATTTGGAGGCATTTAATGTTAGAGCAAAAACGGCTGATTTTCAACAAAAGAGATAACACCCCCCCATTACGTCATGCTTCAGAAATGTGGAAAATGGTCCGTTTTCAAATGTTTTATTTTTGAACGTCAGTTCACATTTGTAGGTGGATCATCAGTGTTAGAGCTAAAATTAGCATGTTTAAAGTGATTTTCATGCTTCCAGGGGCTCGGGAAGTTAATTAAATACCATTTGGAGGCATTTAATGTTCGAGCAAAAACGGCTGATTTTTGACAAAAGAGATAACACCCCCCCATTACGTCATGCTTCAGAAATGTGGAAAATGGTCCGTTTTCAAATGTTTTATTTTTGAACGTCAGTTCACATTTGTAGGTGGATCATCAGTGTTAGAGCTAAAATTAGCATGTTTAAAGTGATTTTCATGCTTCCAGGGGCCCAAAACACAAGATTTATGGAATGGTTAAAAGTGCATGAAAATGGCCAATTTACTCACTCTGAGTTCTCAAAAAGGGTTTCTTCACCCGGGAAGTTAATTAAATACCATTTGGAGGCATTTAATGTTAGAGCAAAAACGGCTGATTTTCGACAAAAGAGATAACACCCCCCCATTACGTCATGCTTCAGAAATGTGGAAAATGGTCCGTTTTCAAATGTTTTATTTTTGAACGTCAGTTCACATTTGTAGGTGGATCATCAGTGTTAGAGCTAAAATTAGCATGTTTAAAGTGATTTTCATGCTTCCAGGGGCCCAAAACACAAGATTTATGGAATGGTTAAAAGTGCATGAAAATGGCTAATTTACTCACTCTGAGTTCTCAAAAAGGGTTTCTTCACCCCGGGAAGTTAATTAAATACCATTTGGAGGCATTTAATGTTCGAGCAAAAATGGCTGATTTTCGACAAAAGAGATAACACCCCCCCATTACGTCATGCTTCAGAAATGTGGAAAATGGTCCGTTTTCAAATGTTTTATTTTTGAACGTCAGTTCACATTTGTAGGTGGATCATCAGTGTTAGAGCTAAAATTAGCATGTTTAAAGTGATTTTCATGCTTCCAGGGGCTCGGGAAGTTAATTAAATACCATTTGGAGGCATTTAATGTTCGAGCAAAAACGGCTGATTTTCGACAAAAGAGATAACACCCCCCCATTACGTCATGCTTCAGAAATGTGGAAAATGGTCCGTTTTCAAATGTTTTATTTTTGAACGTCAGTTCACATTTGTAGGTGGATCATCAGTGTTAGAGCTAAAATTAGCATGTTTAAAGTGATTTTCATGCTTCTTGGGGCCCAAAACACAAGATTTATGGAATGGTTAAAAGTGCATGAAAATGGCCAATTTACTCACTCTGAGTTCTCAAAAAGGGTTTCTTCACCCCGGGAAGTTAATTAAATACCATTTGGAGGCATTTATTGTTAGAGCAAAAACGGATGATTTTCGACAAAAGAGATAACACCCCCCCATTACGTCATGCTTCAGAAATGTGGAAAATGGTCCGTTTTCAAATGTTTTATTTTTGAACGTCAGTTCACATTTGTAGGTGGATCATCAGTGTTAGAGCTAAAATTAGCATCTTTAAAGTGATTTTCATGCTTCCAGGGGCTCGGGAAGTGAAATAAATACCATTTGGAGGCAGTTAATGTTCGAGCAAAAACGGCTGATTTTCCACAAAAGAGATAACACCCCCCCATTACGTCATGCTTCAGAAATGTGGAAAATGGTCCGTTTTCAAATGTTTTATTTTTGAACGTCAGTTCACATTTGTAGGTGGATGATCAGTGTTAGAGCTAAAATTAGCATGTTTAAAGTTATTTTCATGCTTCCAGGGGCCCAAAACACAAGATTTATGGAATGGTTAAAAGTGCATGAAAATGGCCAATTTACTCACTCTAAGTTCTCAAAAAGGGTTTCTTCACCCCGGGAAGTTAATTAAATACCATTTGGAGGCATTTAAAGTTAGAGCAAAAACGGCTGATTTTCGACAAAAGAGATAACACCCCCCCATTACTTCATGCTTCAGAAATGTGGAAAATGGTCCGTTTTCAAATGTTTTCTTTTTGAACGTCAGTTCACATTTGTAGGTGGATCATCAGTGTTAGAGCTAAAATTAGCATCTTTAAAGTGATTTTCATGCTTCCAGGGGCTCGGGAAGTGAAATAAATACCATTTGGAGGCATTTAATGTTCGAGCAAAAACGGCTGATTTTCCACAAAAGAGATAACACCCCCCCATTACGTCATGCTTCAGAAATGTGGAAAATGGTCCGTTTTCAAATGTTTTATTTTTGAACGTCAGTTCACATTTGTAGGTGGATCATCAGTGTTAGAGCTAAAATTAGCATCTTTAAAGTGATTTTCATGCTTCCAGGGGCTCGGGAAGTGAAATAAATACCATTTGGAGGCATTTAATGTTCGAGCAAAAACGGCTGATTTTCCACAAAAGAGATAACACCCCCCCATTACGTCATGCTTCAGAAATGTGGAAAATGGTCCGTTTTCAAATGTTTTATTTTTGAACGTCAGTTCACATTTGTAGGTGGATGATCAGTGTTAGAGCTAAAATTAGCATGTTTAAAGTTATTTTCATGCTTCCAGGGGCCCAAAACACAAGATTTATGGAATGGTTAAAAGTGCATGAAAATGGCCAATTTACTCACTCTAAGTTCTCAAAAAGGGTTTCTTCACCCCGGGAAGTTAATTAAATACCATTTGGAGGCATTTAAAGTTAGAGCAAAAACGGCTGATTTTCGACAAAAGAGATAACACCCCCCCATTACTTCATGCTTCAGAAATGTGGAAAATGGTCCGTTTTCAAATGTTTTCTTTTTGAACGTCAGTTCACATTTGTAGGTGGATCATCAGTGTTAGAGCTAAAATTAGCATGTTTAAAGTGATTTTCATGCTTCCAGGGGCCCAAAACACAAGATTTATGGAATGGTTAAAAGTGCATGAAAATGGCCAATTTACTCACTCTGAGTTCTCAAAAAGGGTTTCTTCACCCCGGGAAGTTAATTAAATACCATTTGGAGGCATTTAATGTTAGAGCAAAAACGGCTGATTTTCGACAAAAGAGATAACACCCCCCCATTACGTCATGCTTCAGAAATGTGGAAAATGGTCCGTTTTCAAATGTTTTATTTTTGAACGTCAGTTCACATTTGTAGGTGGATCATCAGTGTTAGAGCTAAAATTAGCATGTTTAAAGTGATTTTCATGCTTCCAGGGGCTCGGGAAGTGAAATAAATACCATTTGGAGGCATTTAATGTTCGAGCAAAAACGGCTGATTTTCGACAAAAGAGATAACACCCACCCATTACGTCATGCTTCAGAAATGTGGAAAATGGTCCGTTTTCAAATGTTTTATTTTTGAACGTCAGTTCACATTTGTAGGTGGATCATCAGTGTTAGAGCTAAAATTAGCATGTTTAAAGTGATTTTCATGCTTCCAGGGGCTCGGGAAGTTAATTAAATACCATTTGGAGGCATTTAATGTTCGAGCAAAAAAGGCTGATTTTCCCCAAAAGAGATAACACCCCCCCATTACGTCATGCTTCAGAAATGTGGAAAATGGTCCGTTTTCAAATGTTTTATTTTTGAACGTCAGTTCACATTTGTAGGTGGATCATCAGTGTTAGAGCTAAAATTAGCATGTTTAAAGTGATTTTCATGCTTCCAGGGGCCCAAAACACAAGATTTATGGAATGGTTAAAAGTGCATGAAAATGGCCAATTTACTCACTCTGAGTTCTCAAAAAGGGTTTCTTCACCCCGGGAAGTTAATTAAATACCATTTGGAGGCATTTAATGTTAGAGCAAAAACGGCTGATTTTCGACAAAAGAGAGAACACCCCCCCATTACGTCATGCTTCAAAAATGTGGAAAATGGTCCGTTTTCAAATGTTTTATTTTTGAACGTCAGTTCACATTTGTACGTGGATCATCAGTGTTAGAGCTAAAATTAGCATGTTTAAAGTGATTTTCATGCTTCCAGGGGCTCGGGAAGTTAATTAAATACCATTTGGAGGCATTTAATGTTAGAGCAAAAACGGCTGATTTTCGACAAAAGAGATAACACCCCCCCATTACGTCATGCTTCAGAAATGTGGAAAATGGTCCGTTTTCAAATGTTTTATTTTTGAACGTCAGTTCACATTTGTAGGTGGATCATCAGTGTTAGAGCTAAAATTAGCATGTTTAAAGTGATTTTCATGCTTCCAGGGGCCCAAAACACAAGATTTATGGAATGGTTAAAAGTGCATGAAAATGGCCAATTTACTCACTCTGAGTTCTCAAAAAGGGTTTCTTCACCCCGGGAAGTTAATTAAATACCATTTGGAGGCATTTAATGTTAGAGCAAAAACGGCTGATTTTCGACAAAAGAGATAACACCCCCCCATTACGTCATGCTTCAGAAATGTGGAAATGGTCCGTTTTCAAATGTTTTATTTTTGAACGTCAGTTCACATTTGTAGGTGGATCATCAGTGTTAGAGCTAAAATTAGCATGTTTAAAGTGATTTTCATGCTTCCAGGGGCTCGGGAAGTTAATTAAATACCATTTGGAGGCATTTAATGTTCGAGCAAAAACGGCTGATTTTCGACAAAAGAGATAACACCCCCCCATTACGTCATGCTTCAGAAATGTGGAAAATGGTCCGTTTTCAAATGTTTTATTTTTGAACGTCAGTTCACATTTGTAGGTGGATCATCAGTGTTAGAGCTAAAATTAGCATGTTTAAAGTGATTTTCATGCTTCCAGGGGCCCAAAACACAAGATTTATGGAATGGTTAAAAGTGCATGAAAATGGCTAATTTACTCACTCTGAGTTCTCAAAAAGGGTTTCTTCACCCCGGGAAGTTAATTAAATACCATTTGGAGGCATTTAATGTTCGAGCAAAAACGGCTGATTTTCGACAAAAGAGATAACACCCCCCCATTACGTCATGCTTCAGAAATGTGGAAAATGGTCCGTTTTCAAATGTTTTATTTTTGAACGTCAGTTCACATTTGTAGGTGGATCATCAGTGTTAGAGCTAAAATTAGCATGTTTAAAGTGATTTTCATGCTTCCAGGGGCTCGGGAAGTTAATTAAATACCATTTGGAGGCATTTAATGTTCGAGCAAAAACGGCTGATTTTCGACAAAAGAGATAACACCCCCCCATTACGTCATGCTTCAGAAATGTGGAAAATGGTCCGTTTTCAAATGTTTTATTTTTGAACGTCAGTTCACATTTGTAGGTGGATCATCAGTGTTAGAGCTAAAATTAGCATGTTTAAAGTGATTTTCATGCTTCTTGGGGCCCAAAACACAAGATTTATGGAATGGTTAAAAGTGCATGAAAATGGCCAATTTACTCACTCTGAGTTCTCAAAAAGGGTTTCTTCACCCCGGGAAGTTAATTAAATACCATTTGGAGGCATTTAATGTTAGAGCAAAAACGGCTGATTTTCAACAAAAGAGATAACACCCCCCCATTACGTCATGCTTCAGAAATGTGGAAAATGGTCCGTTTTCAAATGTTTTATTTTTGAACGTCAGTTCACATTTGTAGGTGGATCATCAGTGTTAGAGCTAAAATTAGCATGTTTAAAGTGATTTTCATGCTTCCAGGGGCTCGGGAAGTTAATTAAATACCATTTGGAGGCATTTAATGTTCGAGCAAAAACGGCTGATTTTTGACAAAAGAGATAACACCCCCCCATTATGTCATGCTTCAGAAATGTGGAAAATGGTCCGTTTTCAAATGTTTTATTTTTGAACGTCAGTTCACATTTGTAGGTGGATCATCAGTGTTAGAGCTAAAATTAGCATGTTTAAAGTGATTTTCATGCTTCCAGGGGCCCAAAACACAAGATTTATGGAATGGTTAAAAGTGCATGAAAATGGCCAATTTACTCACTCTGAGTTCTCAAAAAGGGTTTCTTCACCCGGGAAGTTAATTAAATACCATTTGGAGGCATTTAATGTTAGAGCAAAAACGGCTGATTTTCGACAAAAGAGATAACACCCCCCCATTACGTCATGCTTCAGAAATGTGGAAAATGGTCCGTTTTCAAATGTTTTATTTTTGAACGTCAGTTCACATTTGTAGGTGGATCATCAGTGTTAGAGCTAAAATTAGCATGTTTAAAGTGATTTTCATGCTTCCAGGGGCCCAAAACACAAGATTTATGGAATGGTTAAAAGTGCATGAAAATGGCTAATTTACTCACTCTGAGTTCTCAAAAAGGGTTTCTTCACCCCGGGAAGTTAATTAAATACCATTTGGAGGCATTTAATGTTCGAGCAAAAATGGCTGATTTTCGACAAAAGAGATAACACCCCCCCATTACGTCATGCTTCAGAAATGTGGAAAATGGTCCGTTTTCAAATGTTTTATTTTTGAACGTCAGTTCACATTTGTAGGTGGATCATCAGTGTTAGAGCTAAAATTAGCATGTTTAAAGTGATTTTCATGCTTCCAGGGGCTCGGGAAGTTAATTAAATACCATTTGGAGGCATTTAATGTTCGAGCAAAAACGGCTGATTTTCGACAAAAGAGATAACACCCCCCCATTACGTCATGCTTCAGAAATGTGGAAAATGGTCCGTTTTCAAATGTTTTATTTTTGAACGTCAGTTCACATTTGTAGGTGGATCATCAGTGTTAGAGCTAAAATTAGCATGTTTAAAGTGATTTTCATGCTTCTTGGGGCCCAAAACACAAGATTTATGGAATGGTTAAAAGTGCATGAAAATGGCCAATTTACTCACTCTGAGTTCTCAAAAAGGGTTTCTTCACCCCGGGAAGTTAATTAAATACCATTTGGAGGCATTTAAAGTTAGAGCAAAAACGGCTGATTTTCTACAAAAGAGATAACACCCCCCCATTACTTCATGCTTCAGAAATGTGGAAAATGGTCCGTTTTCAAATGTTTTCTTTTTGAACGTCAGTTCACATTTGTAGGTGGATCATCAGTGTTAGAGCTAAAATTAGCATGTTTAAAGTGATTTTCATGCTTCCAGGGGCCCAAAACACAAGATTTATGGAATGGTTAAAAGTGCATGAAAATGGCCAATTTACTCACTCTGAGTTCTCAAAAAGGGTTTCTTCACCCCGGGAAGTTAATTAAATACCATTTGGAGGCATTTAATGTTAGAGCAAAAACGGCTGATTTTCGACAAAAGAGATAACATCCCCCCATTACGTCATGCTTCAGAAATGTGGAAAATGGTCCGTTTTCAAATGTTTTATTTTTGAACGTCAGTTCACATTTGTAGGTGGATCATCAGTGTTAGAGCTAAAATTAGCATGTTTAAAGTGATTTTCATGCTTCCAGGGGCTCGGGAAGTTAATTAAATACCATTTGGAGGCATTTAATGTTCGAGCAAAAAAGGCTGATTTTCCCCAAAAGAGATAACACCCCCCCATTACGTCATGCTTCAGAAATGTGGAAAATGGTCCGTTTTCAAATGTTTTATTTTTGAACGTCAGTTCACATTTGTAGGTGGATCATCAGTGTTAGAGCTAAAATTAGCATGTTTAAAGTGATTTTCATGCTTCCAGGGGCCCAAAACACAAGATTTATGGAATGGTTAAAAGTGCATGAAAATGGCCAATTTACTCACTCTGAGTTCTCAAAAAGGGTTTCTTCACCCCGGGAAGTTAATTAAATACCATTTGGAGGCATTTAATGTTCGAGCAAAAATGGCTGATTTTCGACAAAAGAGATAACACCCCCCCATTACGTCATGCTTCAGAAATGTGGAAAATGGTCCGTTTTCAAATGTTTTATTTTTGAACGTCAGTTCACATTTGTAGGTGGATCATCAGTGTTAGAGCTAAAATTAGCATGTTTAAAGTGATTTTCATGCTTCCAGGGGCTCGGGAAGTTAATTAAATACCATTTGGAGGCATTTAATGTTCGAGCAAAAACGGCTGATTTTCGACAAAAGAGATAACACCCCCCCATTACGTCATGCTTCAGAAATGTGGAAAATGGTCCGTTTTCAAATGTTTTATTTTTGAACGTCAGTTCACATTTGTAGGTGGATCATCAGTGTTAGAGCTAAAATTAGCATGTTTAAAGTGATTTTCATGCTTCTTGGGGCCCAAAACACAAGATTTATGGAATGGTTAAAAGTGCATGAAAATGGCCAATTTACTCACTCTGAGTTCTCAAAAAGGGTTTCTTCACCCCGGGAAGTTAATTAAATACCATTTGGAGGCATTTATTGTTAGAGCAAAAACGGATGATTTTCGACAAAAGAGATAACACCCCCCCATTACGTCATGCTTCAGAAATGTGGAAAATGGTCCGTTTTCAAATGTTTTATTTTTGAACGTCAGTTCACATTTGTAGGTGGATCATCAGTGTTAGAGCTAAAATTAGCATCTTTAAAGTGATTTTCATGCTTCCAGGGGCTCGGGAAGTGAAATAAATACCATTTGGAGGCATTTAATGTTCGAGCAAAAACGGCTGATTTTCCACAAAAGAGATAACACCCCCCCATTACGTCATGCTTCAGAAATGTGGAAAATGGTCCGTTTTCAAATGTTTTATTTTTGAACGTCAGTTCACATTTGTAGGTGGATGATCAGTGTTAGAGCTAAAATTAGCATGTTTAAAGTTATTTTCATGCTTCCAGGGGCCCAAAACACAAGATTTATGGAATGGTTAAAAGTGCATGAAAATGGCCAATTTACTCACTCTAAGTTCTCAAAAAGGGTTTCTTCACCCCGGGAAGTTAATTAAATACCATTTGGAGGCATTTAAAGTTAGAGCAAAAACGGCTGATTTTCTACAAAAGAGATAACACCCCCCCATTACTTCATGCTTCAGAAATGTGGAAAATGGTCCGTTTTCAAATGTTTTCTTTTTGAACGTCAGTTCACATTTGTAGGTGGATCATCAGTGTTAGAGCTAAAATTAGCATGTTTAAAGTGATTTTCATGCTTCCAGGGGCCCAAAACACAAGATTTATGGAATGGTTAAAAGTGCATGAAAATGGCCAATTTACTCACTCTGAGTTCTCAAAAAGGGTTTCTTCACCCCGGGAAGTTAATTAAATACCATTTGGAGGCATTTAATGTTAGAGCAAAAACGGCTGATTTTCGACAAAAGAGATAACATCCCCCCATTACGTCATGCTTCAGAAATGTGGAAAATGGTCCGTTTTCAAATGTTTTATTTTTGAACGTCAGTTCACATTTGTAGGTGGATCATCAGTGTTAGAGCTAAAATTAGCATGTTTAAAGTGATTTTCATGCTTCCAGGGGCTCGGGAAGTGAAATAAATACCATTTGGAGGCATTTAATGTTCGAGCAAAAACGGCTGATTTTCGACAAAAGAGATAACACCCCCCCATTACGTCATGCTTCAGAAATGTGGAAAATGGTCCGTTTTCAAATGTTTTATTTTTGAACGTCAGTTCACATTTGTAGGTGGATCATCAGTGTTAGAGCTAAAATTAGCATGTTTAAAGTGATTTTCATGCTTCCAGGGGCTCGGGAACTTAATTAAATACCATTTGGAGGCATTTAATGTTCGAGCAAAAAAGGCTGATTTTCCCCAAAAGAGATAACACCCCCCCATTACGTCATGCTTCAGAAATGTGGAAAATGGTCCGTTTTCAAATGTTTTATTTTTGAACGTCAGTTCACATTTGTAGGTGGATCATCAGTGTTAGAGCAAAAATTAGCATGTTTAAAGTGATTTTCATGCTTCCAGGGGCCCAAAACACAAGATTTATGGAATGGTTAAAAGTGCATGAAAATGGCCAATTTACTCACTCTGAGTTCTCAAAAAGGGTTTCTTCACCCCGGGAAGTTAATTAAATACCATTTGGAGGCATTTAATGTTAGAGCAAAAACGGCTGATTTTCGACAAAAGAGAGAACACCCCCCCATTACGTCATGCTTCAAAAATGTGGAAAATGGTCCGTTTTCAAATGTTTTATTTTTGAACGTCAGTTCACATTTGTAGGTGGATCATCAGTGTTAGAGCTAAAATTAGCATGTTTAAAGTGATTTTCATGCTTCCAGGGGCTCGGGAAGTTAATTAAATACCATTTGGAGGCATTTAATGTTAGAGCAAAAACGGCTGATTTTCGACAAAAGAGATAACACCCCCCCATTACGTCATGCTTCAGAAATGTGGAAAATGGTCCGTTTTCAAATGTTTTATTTTTGAACGTCAGTTCACATTTGTAGGTGGATCATCAGTGTTAGAGCTAAAATTAGCATGTTTAAAGTGATTTTCATGCTTCCAGGGGCCCAAAACACAAGATTTATGGAATGGTTAAAAGTGCATGAAAATGGCCAATTTACTCACTCTGAGTTCTCAAAAAGGGTTTCTTCACCCCGGGAAGTTAATTAAATACCATTTGGAGGCATTTAATGTTAGAGCAAAAACGGCTGATTTTCGACAAAAGAGATAACACCCCCCCATTACGTCATGCTTCAGAAATGTGGAAATGGTCCGTTTTCAAATGTTTTATTTTTGAACGTCAGTTCACATTTGTAGGTGGATCATCAGTGTTAGAGCTAAAATTAGCATGTTTAAAGTGATTTTCATGCTTCCAGGGGCTCGGGAAGTTAATTAAATACCATTTGGAGGCATTTAATGTTCGAGCAAAAACGGCTGATTTTCGACAAAAGAGATAACACCCCCCCATTACGTCATGCTTCAGAAATGTGGAAAATGGTCCGTTTTCAAATGTTTTATTTTTGAACGTCAGTTCACATTTGTAGGTGGATCATCAGTGTTAGAGCTAAAATTAGCATGTTTAAAGTGATTTTCATGCTTCCAGGGGCCCAAAACACAAGATTTATGGAATGGTTAAAAGTGCATGAAAATGGCTAATTTACTCACTCTGAGTTCTCAAAAAGGGTTTGTTCACCCCGGGAAGTTAATTAAATACCATTTGGAGGCATTTATTGTTAGAGCAAAAACGGATGATTTTCGACAAAAGAGATAACACCCCCCCATTACGTCATGCTTCAGAAATGTGGAAAATGGTCCGTTTTCAAATGTTTTATTTTTGAACGTCAGTTCACATTTGTAGGTGGATCATCAGTGTTAGAGCTAAAATTAGCATCTTTAAAGTGATTTTCATGCTTCCAGGGGCTCGGGAAGTGAAATAAATACCATTTGGAGGCAGTTAATGTTCGAGCAAAAACGGCTGATTTTCCACAAAAGAGATAACACCCCCCCATTACGTCATGCTTCAGAAATGTGGAAAATGGTCCGTTTTCAAATGTTTTATTTTTGAACGTCAGTTCACATTTGTAGGTGGATGATCAGTGTTAGAGCTAAAATTAGCATGTTTAAAGTTATTTTCATGCTTCCAGGGGCCCAAAACACAAGATTTATGGAATGGTTAAAAGTGCATGAAAATGGCCAATTTACTCACTCTAAGTTCTCAAAAAGGGTTTCTTCACCCCGGGAAGTTAATTAAATACCATTTGGAGGCATTTAAAGTTAGAGCAAAAACGGCTGATTTTCGACAAAAGAGATAACACCCCCCCATTACTTCATGCTTCAGAAATGTGGAAAATGGTCCGTTTTCAAATGTTTTCTTTTTGAACGTCAGTTCACATTTGTAGGTGGATCATCAGTGTTAGAGCTAAAATTAGCATCTTTAAAGTGATTTTCATGCTTCCAGGGGCTCGGGAAGTGAAATAAATACCATTTGGAGGCATTTAATGTTCGAGCAAAAACGGCTGATTTTCCACAAAAGAGATAACACCCCCCCATTACGTCATGCTTCAGAAATGTGGAAAATGGTCCGTTTTCAAATGTTTTATTTTTGAACGTCAGTTCACATTTGTAGGTGGATCATCAGTGTTAGAGCTAAAATTAGCATCTTTAAAGTGATTTTCATGCTTCCAGGGGCTCGGGAAGTGAAATAAATACCATTTGGAGGCATTTAATGTTCGAGCAAAAACGGCTGATTTTCCACAAAAGAGATAACACCCCCCCATTACGTCATGCTTCAGAAATGTGGAAAATGGTCCGTTTTCAAATGTTTTATTTTTGAACGTCAGTTCACATTTGTAGGTGGATGATCAGTGTTAGAGCTAAAATTAGCATGTTTAAAGTTATTTTCATGCTTCCAGGGGCCCAAAACACAAGATTTATGGAATGGTTAAAAGTGCATGAAAATGGCCAATTTACTCACTCTAAGTTCTCAAAAAGGGTTTCTTCACCCCGGGAAGTTAATTAAATACCATTTGGAGGCATTTAAAGTTAGAGCAAAAACGGCTGATTTTCGACAAAAGAGATAACACCCCCCCATTACTTCATGCTTCAGAAATGTGGAAAATGGTCCGTTTTCAAATGTTTTCTTTTTGAACGTCAGTTCACATTTGTAGGTGGATCATCAGTGTTAGAGCTAAAATTAGCATGTTTAAAGTGATTTTCATGCTTCCAGGGGCCCAAAACACAAGATTTATGGAATGGTTAAAAGTGCATGAAAATGGCCAATTTACTCACTCTGAGTTCTCAAAAAGGGTTTCTTCACCCCGGGAAGTTAATTAAATACCATTTGGAGGCATTTAATGTTAGAGCAAAAACGGCTGATTTTCGACAAAAGAGATAACACCCCCCCATTACGTCATGCTTCAGAAATGTGGAAAATGGTCCGTTTTCAAATGTTTTATTTTTGAACGTCAGTTCACATTTGTAGGTGGATCATCAGTGTTAGAGCTAAAATTAGCATGTTTAAAGTGATTTTCATGCTTCCAGGGGCTCGGGAAGTGAAATAAATACCATTTGGAGGCATTTAATGTTCGAGCAAAAACGGCTGATTTTCGACAAAAGAGATAACACCCACCCATTACGTCATGCTTCAGAAATGTGGAAAATGGTCCGTTTTCAAATGTTTTATTTTTGAACGTCAGTTCACATTTGTAGGTGGATCATCAGTGTTAGAGCTAAAATTAGCATGTTTAAAGTGATTTTCATGCTTCCAGGGGCTCGGGAAGTTAATTAAATACCATTTGGAGGCATTTAATGTTCGAGCAAAAAAGGCTGATTTTCCCCAAAAGAGATAACACCCCCCCATTACGTCATGCTTCAGAAATGTGGAAAATGGTCCGTTTTCAAATGTTTTATTTTTGAACGTCAGTTCACATTTGTAGGTGGATCATCAGTGTTAGAGCTAAAATTAGCATGTTTAAAGTGATTTTCATGCTTCCAGGGGCCCAAAACACAAGATTTATGGAATGGTTAAAAGTGCATGAAAATGGCCAATTTACTCACTCTGAGTTCTCAAAAAGGGTTTCTTCACCCCGGGAAGTTAATTAAATACCATTTGGAGGCATTTAATGTTAGAGCAAAAACGGCTGATTTTCGACAAAAGAGAGAACACCCCCCCATTACGTCATGCTTCAAAAATGTGGAAAATGGTCCGTTTTCAAATGTTTTATTTTTGAACGTCAGTTCACATTTGTACGTGGATCATCAGTGTTAGAGCTAAAATTAGCATGTTTAAAGTGATTTTCATGCTTCCAGGGGCTCGGGAAGTTAATTAAATACCATTTGGAGGCATTTAATGTTAGAGCAAAAACGGCTGATTTTCGACAAAAGAGATAACACCCCCCCATTACGTCATGCTTCAGAAATGTGGAAAATGGTCCGTTTTCAAATGTTTTATTTTTGAACGTCAGTTCACATTTGTAGGTGGATCATCAGTGTTAGAGCTAAAATTAGCATGTTTAAAGTGATTTTCATGCTTCCAGGGGCCCAAAACACAAGATTTATGGAATGGTTAAAAGTGCATGAAAATGGCCAATTTACTCACTCTGAGTTCTCAAAAAGGGTTTCTTCACCCCGGGAAGTTAATTAAATACCATTTGGAGGCATTTAATGTTAGAGCAAAAACGGCTGATTTTCGACAAAAGAGATAACACCCCCCCATTACGTCATGCTTCAGAAATGTGGAAATGGTCCGTTTTCAAATGTTTTATTTTTGAACGTCAGTTCACATTTGTAGGTGGATCATCAGTGTTAGAGCTAAAATTAGCATGTTTAAAGTGATTTTCATGCTTCCAGGGGCTCGGGAAGTTAATTAAATACCATTTGGAGGCATTTAATGTTCGAGCAAAAACGGCTGATTTTCGACAAAAGAGATAACACCCCCCCATTACGTCATGCTTCAGAAATGTGGAAAATGGTCCGTTTTCAAATGTTTTATTTTTGAACGTCAGTTCACATTTGTAGGTGGATCATCAGTGTTAGAGCTAAAATTAGCATGTTTAAAGTGATTTTCATGCTTCCAGGGGCCCAAAACACAAGATTTATGGAATGGTTAAAAGTGCATGAAAATGGCTAATTTACTCACTCTGAGTTCTCAAAAAGGGTTTCTTCACCCCGGGAAGTTAATTAAATACCATTTGGAGGCATTTAATGTTCGAGCAAAAACGGCTGATTTTCGACAAAAGAGATAACACCCCCCCATTACGTCATGCTTCAGAAATGTGGAAAATGGTCCGTTTTCAAATGTTTTATTTTTGAACGTCAGTTCACATTTGTAGGTGGATCATCAGTGTTAGAGCTAAAATTAGCATGTTTAAAGTGATTTTCATGCTTCCAGGGGCTCGGGAAGTTAATTAAATACCATTTGGAGGCATTTAATGTTCGAGCAAAAACGGCTGATTTTCGACAAAAGAGATAACACCCCCCCATTACGTCATGCTTCAGAAATGTGGAAAATGGTCCGTTTTCAAATGTTTTATTTTTGAACGTCAGTTCACATTTGTAGGTGGATCATCAGTGTTAGAGCTAAAATTAGCATGTTTAAAGTGATTTTCATGCTTCTTGGGGCCCAAAACACAAGATTTATGGAATGGTTAAAAGTGCATGAAAATGGCCAATTTACTCACTCTGAGTTCTCAAAAAGGGTTTCTTCACCCCGGGAAGTTAATTAAATACCATTTGGAGGCATTTAATGTTAGAGCAAAAACGGCTGATTTTCAACAAAAGAGATAACACCCCCCCATTACGTCATGCTTCAGAAATGTGGAAAATGGTCCGTTTTCAAATGTTTTATTTTTGAACGTCAGTTCACATTTGTAGGTGGATCATCAGTGTTAGAGCTAAAATTAGCATGTTTAAAGTGATTTTCATGCTTCCAGGGGCTCGGGAAGTTAATTAAATACCATTTGGAGGCATTTAATGTTCGAGCAAAAACGGCTGATTTTTGACAAAAGAGATAACACCCCCCCATTATGTCATGCTTCAGAAATGTGGAAAATGGTCCGTTTTCAAATGTTTTATTTTTGAACGTCAGTTCACATTTGTAGGTGGATCATCAGTGTTAGAGCTAAAATTAGCATGTTTAAAGTGATTTTCATGCTTCCAGGGGCCCAAAACACAAGATTTATGGAATGGTTAAAAGTGCATGAAAATGGCCAATTTACTCACTCTGAGTTCTCAAAAAGGGTTTCTTCACCCGGGAAGTTAATTAAATACCATTTGGAGGCATTTAATGTTAGAGCAAAAACGGCTGATTTTCGACAAAAGAGATAACACCCCCCCATTACGTCATGCTTCAGAAATGTGGAAAATGGTCCGTTTTCAAATGTTTTATTTTTGAACGTCAGTTCACATTTGTAGGTGGATCATCAGTGTTAGAGCTAAAATTAGCATGTTTAAAGTGATTTTCATGCTTCCAGGGGCCCAAAACACAAGATTTATGGAATGGTTAAAAGTGCATGAAAATGGCTAATTTACTCACTCTGAGTTCTCAAAAAGGGTTTCTTCACCCCGGGAAGTTAATTAAATACCATTTGGAGGCATTTAATGTTCGAGCAAAAATGGCTGATTTTCGACAAAAGAGATAACACCCCCCCATTACGTCATGCTTCAGAAATGTGGAAAATGGTCCGTTTTCAAATGTTTTATTTTTGAACGTCAGTTCACATTTGTAGGTGGATCATCAGTGTTAGAGCTAAAATTAGCATGTTTAAAGTGATTTTCATGCTTCCAGGGGCTCGGGAAGTTAATTAAATACCATTTGGAGGCATTTAATGTTCGAGCAAAAACGGCTGATTTTCGACAAAAGAGATAACACCCCCCCATTACGTCATGCTTCAGAAATGTGGAAAATGGTCCGTTTTCAAATGTTTTATTTTTGAACGTCAGTTCACATTTGTAGGTGGATCATCAGTGTTAGAGCTAAAATTAGCATGTTTAAAGTGATTTTCATGCTTCTTGGGGCCCAAAACACAAGATTTATGGAATGGTTAAAAGTGCATGAAAATGGCCAATTTACTCACTCTGAGTTCTCAAAAAGGGTTTCTTCACCCCGGGAAGTTAATTAAATACCATTTGGAGGCATTTAAAGTTAGAGCAAAAACGGCTGATTTTCTACAAAAGAGATAACACCCCCCCATTACTTCATGCTTCAGAAATGTGGAAAATGGTCCGTTTTCAAATGTTTTCTTTTTGAACGTCAGTTCACATTTGTAGGTGGATCATCAGTGTTAGAGCTAAAATTAGCATGTTTAAAGTGATTTTCATGCTTCCAGGGGCCCAAAACACAAGATTTATGGAATGGTTAAAAGTGCATGAAAATGGCCAATTTACTCACTCTGAGTTCTCAAAAAGGGTTTCTTCACCCCGGGAAGTTAATTAAATACCATTTGGAGGCATTTAATGTTAGAGCAAAAACGGCTGATTTTCGACAAAAGAGATAACATCCCCCCATTACGTCATGCTTCAGAAATGTGGAAAATGGTCCGTTTTCAAATGTTTTATTTTTGAACGTCAGTTCACATTTGTAGGTGGATCATCAGTGTTAGAGCTAAAATTAGCATGTTTAAAGTGATTTTCATGCTTCCAGGGGCTCGGGAAGTTAATTAAATACCATTTGGAGGCATTTAATGTTCGAGCAAAAAAGGCTGATTTTCCCCAAAAGAGATAACACCCCCCCATTACGTCATGCTTCAGAAATGTGGAAAATGGTCCGTTTTCAAATGTTTTATTTTTGAACGTCAGTTCACATTTGTAGGTGGATCATCAGTGTTAGAGCTAAAATTAGCATGTTTAAAGTGATTTTCATGCTTCCAGGGGCCCAAAACACAAGATTTATGGAATGGTTAAAAGTGCATGAAAATGGCCAATTTACTCACTCTGAGTTCTCAAAAAGGGTTTCTTCACCCCGGGAAGTTAATTAAATACCATTTGGAGGCATTTAATGTTCGAGCAAAAATGGCTGATTTTCGACAAAAGAGATAACACCCCCCCATTACGTCATGCTTCAGAAATGTGGAAAATGGTCCGTTTTCAAATGTTTTATTTTTGAACGTCAGTTCACATTTGTAGGTGGATCATCAGTGTTAGAGCTAAAATTAGCATGTTTAAAGTGATTTTCATGCTTCCAGGGGCTCGGGAAGTTAATTAAATACCATTTGGAGGCATTTAATGTTCGAGCAAAAACGGCTGATTTTCGACAAAAGAGATAACACCCCCCCATTACGTCATGCTTCAGAAATGTGGAAAATGGTCCGTTTTCAAATGTTTTATTTTTGAACGTCAGTTCACATTTGTAGGTGGATCATCAGTGTTAGAGCTAAAATTAGCATGTTTAAAGTGATTTTCATGCTTCTTGGGGCCCAAAACACAAGATTTATGGAATGGTTAAAAGTGCATGAAAATGGCCAATTTACTCACTCTGAGTTCTCAAAAAGGGTTTCTTCACCCCGGGAAGTTAATTAAATACCATTTGGAGGCATTTATTGTTAGAGCAAAAACGGATGATTTTCGACAAAAGAGATAACACCCCCCCATTACGTCATGCTTCAGAAATGTGGAAAATGGTCCGTTTTCAAATGTTTTATTTTTGAACGTCAGTTCACATTTGTAGGTGGATCATCAGTGTTAGAGCTAAAATTAGCATCTTTAAAGTGATTTTCATGCTTCCAGGGGCTCGGGAAGTGAAATAAATACCATTTGGAGGCATTTAATGTTCGAGCAAAAACGGCTGATTTTCCACAAAAGAGATAACACCCCCCCATTACGTCATGCTTCAGAAATGTGGAAAATGGTCCGTTTTCAAATGTTTTATTTTTGAACGTCAGTTCACATTTGTAGGTGGATGATCAGTGTTAGAGCTAAAATTAGCATGTTTAAAGTTATTTTCATGCTTCCAGGGGCCCAAAACACAAGATTTATGGAATGGTTAAAAGTGCATGAAAATGGCCAATTTACTCACTCTAAGTTCTCAAAAAGGGTTTCTTCACCCCGGGAAGTTAATTAAATACCATTTGGAGGCATTTAAAGTTAGAGCAAAAACGGCTGATTTTCTACAAAAGAGATAACACCCCCCCATTACTTCATGCTTCAGAAATGTGGAAAATGGTCCGTTTTCAAATGTTTTCTTTTTGAACGTCAGTTCACATTTGTAGGTGGATCATCAGTGTTAGAGCTAAAATTAGCATGTTTAAAGTGATTTTCATGCTTCCAGGGGCCCAAAACACAAGATTTATGGAATGGTTAAAAGTGCATGAAAATGGCCAATTTACTCACTCTGAGTTCTCAAAAAGGGTTTCTTCACCCCGGGAAGTTAATTAAATACCATTTGGAGGCATTTAATGTTAGAGCAAAAACGGCTGATTTTCGACAAAAGAGATAACATCCCCCCATTACGTCATGCTTCAGAAATGTGGAAAATGGTCCGTTTTCAAATGTTTTATTTTTGAACGTCAGTTCACATTTGTAGGTGGATCATCAGTGTTAGAGCTAAAATTAGCATGTTTAAAGTGATTTTCATGCTTCCAGGGGCTCGGGAAGTGAAATAAATACCATTTGGAGGCATTTAATGTTCGAGCAAAAACGGCTGATTTTCGACAAAAGAGATAACACCCCCCCATTACGTCATGCTTCAGAAATGTGGAAAATGGTCCGTTTTCAAATGTTTTATTTTTGAACGTCAGTTCACATTTGTAGGTGGATCATCAGTGTTAGAGCTAAAATTAGCATGTTTAAAGTGATTTTCATGCTTCCAGGGGCTCGGGAACTTAATTAAATACCATTTGGAGGCATTTAATGTTCGAGCAAAAAAGGCTGATTTTCCCCAAAAGAGATAACACCCCCCCATTACGTCATGCTTCAGAAATGTGGAAAATGGTCCGTTTTCAAATGTTTTATTTTTGAACGTCAGTTCACATTTGTAGGTGGATCATCAGTGTTAGAGCAAAAATTAGCATGTTTAAAGTGATTTTCATGCTTCCAGGGGCCCAAAACACAAGATTTATGGAATGGTTAAAAGTGCATGAAAATGGCCAATTTACTCACTCTGAGTTCTCAAAAAGGGTTTCTTCACCCCGGGAAGTTAATTAAATACCATTTGGAGGCATTTAATGTTAGAGCAAAAACGGCTGATTTTCGACAAAAGAGAGAACACCCCCCCATTACGTCATGCTTCAAAAATGTGGAAAATGGTCCGTTTTCAAATGTTTTATTTTTGAACGTCAGTTCACATTTGTAGGTGGATCATCAGTGTTAGAGCTAAAATTAGCATGTTTAAAGTGATTTTCATGCTTCCAGGGGCTCGGGAAGTTAATTAAATACCATTTGGAGGCATTTAATGTTAGAGCAAAAACGGCTGATTTTCGACAAAAGAGATAACACCCCCCCATTACGTCATGCTTCAGAAATGTGGAAAATGGTCCGTTTTCAAATGTTTTATTTTTGAACGTCAGTTCACATTTGTAGGTGGATCATCAGTGTTAGAGCTAAAATTAGCATGTTTAAAGTGATTTTCATGCTTCCAGGGGCCCAAAACACAAGATTTATGGAATGGTTAAAAGTGCATGAAAATGGCCAATTTACTCACTCTGAGTTCTCAAAAAGGGTTTCTTCACCCCGGGAAGTTAATTAAATACCATTTGGAGGCATTTAATGTTAGAGCAAAAACGGCTGATTTTCGACAAAAGAGATAACACCCCCCCATTACGTCATGCTTCAGAAATGTGGAAATGGTCCGTTTTCAAATGTTTTATTTTTGAACGTCAGTTCACATTTGTAGGTGGATCATCAGTGTTAGAGCTAAAATTAGCATGTTTAAAGTGATTTTCATGCTTCCAGGGGCTCGGGAAGTTAATTAAATACCATTTGGAGGCATTTAATGTTCGAGCAAAAACGGCTGATTTTCGACAAAAGAGATAACACCCCCCCATTACGTCATGCTTCAGAAATGTGGAAAATGGTCCGTTTTCAAATGTTTTATTTTTGAACGTCAGTTCACATTTGTAGGTGGATCATCAGTGTTAGAGCTAAAATTAGCATGTTTAAAGTGATTTTCATGCTTCCAGGGGCCCAAAACACAAGATTTATGGAATGGTTAAAAGTGCATGAAAATGGCTAATTTACTCACTCTGAGTTCTCAAAAAGGGTTTGTTCACCCCGGGAAGTTAATTAAATACCATTTGGAGGCATTTAATGTTCGAGCAAAAACGGCTGATTTTCGACAAAAGAGATAACACCCCCCCATTACGTCATGCTTCAGAAATGTGGAAAATGGTCCGTTTTCAAATGTTTTATTTTTGAACGTCAGTTCACATTTGTAGGTGGATCATCAGTGTTAGAGCTAAAATTAGCATGTTTAAAGTGATTTTCATGCTTCCAGGGGCTCGGGAAGTTAATTAAATACCATTTGGAGGCATTTAATGTTCGAGCAAAAACGGCTGATTTTCGACAAAAGAGATAACACCCCCCCATTACGTCATGCTTCAGAAATGTGGAAAATGGTCCGTTTTCAAATGTTTTATTTTTGAACGTCAGTTCACATTTGTAGGTGGATCATCAGTGTTAGAGCTAAAATTAGCATGTTTAAAGTGATTTTCATGCTTCTTGGGGCCCAAAACACAAGATTTATGGAATGGTTAAAAGTGCATGAAAATGGCCAATTTACTCACTCTGAGTTCTCAAAAAGGGTTTCTTCACCCCGGGAAGTTAATTAAATACCATTTGGAGGCATTTATTGTTAGAGCAAAAACGGATGATTTTCGACAAAAGAGATAACACCCCCCCATTACGTCATGCTTCAGAAATGTGGAAAATGGTCCGTTTTCAAATGTTTTATTTTTGAACGTCAGTTCACATTTGTAGGTGGATCATCAGTGTTAGAGCTAAAATTAGCATCTTTAAAGTGATTTTCATGCTTCCAGGGGTTCGGGAAGTTAATTAAATACCATTTGGAGGCATTTAATGTTAGAGCAAAAACGGCTGATTTTCGACAAAAGAGATAACACCCCCCCATTACGTCATGCTTCAGAAATGTGGAAAATGGTCCGTTTTCAAATGTTTCATTTTTGAACGTCAGTTCACATTTGTAGGTGGATCATCAGTGTTAGAGCTAAAATTAGCATGTTTAAAGTGATTTTCATGCTTCTTGGGGCCCAAAACACAAGATTTATGGAATGGTTAAAAGTGCATGAAAATGGCCAATTTACTCACTCTGAGTTCTCAAAAAGGGTTTCTTCACCCCGGGTAGTTAATTAAATACCATTTGGAGGCATTTAATGTTAGAGCAAAAACGGCTGATTTTCGACAAAAGAGATAACACCCCCCCATTACGTCATGCTTCAGAAATGTGGAAAATGGTCCGTTTTCAAATGTTTTATTTTTGAACGTCAGTTCACATTTGTAGGTGGATCATCAGTGTTAGAGCTAAAATTAGCATGTTTAAAGTGATTTTCATGCTTCCAGGGGCTCGGGAAGTTAATTAAATACCATTTGGAGGCATTTAATGTTCGAGCAAAAACGGCTGATTTTTGACAAAAGAGATAACACCCCCCCATTACGTCATGCTTCAGAAATGTGGAAAATGGTCCGTTTTCAAATGTTTTATTTTTGAACGTCAGTTCACATTTGTAGGTGGATCATCAGTGTTAGAGCTAAAATTAGCATGTTTAAAGTGATTTTCATGCTTCCAGGGGCCCAAAACACAAGATTTATGGAATGGTTAAAAGTGCATGAAAATGGCCAATTTACTCACTCTGAGTTCTCAAAAAGGGTTTCTTCACCCCGGGAAGTTAATTAAATACCATTTGGAGGCATTTAATGTTAGAGCAAAAACGGCTGATTTTCGACAAAAGAGATAACACCCCCCCATTACGTCATGCTTCAGAAATGTGGAAAATGGTCCGTTTTCAAATGTTTTATTTTTGAACGTCAGTTCTAATTTGTAGGTGGATCATCAGTGTTAGAGCTAAAATTAGCATGTTTAAAGTGATTTTCATGCTTCCAGGGGCCCAAAACACAAGATTTATGGAATGGTTAAAAGTGCATGAAAATGGCTAATTTACTCACTCTGAGTTCTCAAAAAGGGTTTCTTCACCCCGGGAAGTTAATTAAATACCATTTGGAGGCATTTAATGTTCGAGCAAAAACGGCTGATTTTCGACAAAAGAGATAACACCCCCCCATTACGTCATGCTTCAGAAATGTGGAAAATGGTCCGTTTTCAAATGTTTTATTTTTGAACGTCAGTTCACATTTGTAGGTGGATCATCAGTGTTAGAGCTAAAATTAGCATGTTTAAAGTGATTTTCATGCTTCCAGGGGCCCAAAACACAAGATTTATGGAATGGTTAAAAGTGCATGAAAATGGCCAATTTACTCACTCTGAGTTCTCAAAAAGGGTTTCTTCACCCCGGGAAGTTAATTAAATACCATTTGGAGGCATTTAATGTTCGAGCAAAAACGGCTGATTTTCGACAAAAGAGATAACACCCCCCCATTACGTCATGCTTCAGAAATGTGGAAAATGGTCCATTTTCAAATGTTTTATTTTTGAACGTCAGTTCACATTTGTAGGTGGATCATCAGTGTTAGAGCTAAAATTAGCATGTTTAAAGTGATTTTCATGCTTCCAGGGGCTCGGGAAGTTAATTAAATACCATTTGGAGGCATTTAATGTTCGAGCAAAAATGGCTGATTTTCGACAAAAGAGATAACACCCCCCCCATTACGTCATGCTTCAGAAATGTGGAAAATGGTCCGTTTTCAAATGTTTTATTTTTGAACGTCAGTTCACATTTGTAGGTGGATCATCAGTGTTAGAGCTAAAATTAGCATGTTTAAAGTGATTTTCATGCTTCCAGGGGCTCGGGAAGTGAAATAAATACCATTTGGAGGCATTTAATGTTCGAGCAAAAACGGCTGATTTTCCACAAAAGAGATAACACCCCCCCATTACGACATGCTTCAGAAATGTGGAAAATGGTCCGTTTTCAAATGTTTTATTTTTGAACGTCAGTTCACATTTGTAGGTGGATCATCAGTGTTAGAGCTAAAATTAGCATGTTTAAAGTGATTTTCATGCTTCCAGGGGCTCGGGAAGTTAATTAAATACCATTTGGAGGCATTTAATGTTCGAGCAAAAACGGCTGATTTTCCACAAAAGAGATAACACCCCCCCATTACGTCATGCTACAGAAATGTGGAAAATGGTCCGTTTTCAAATGTTTTATTTTTGAACGTCAGTTCACATTTGTAGGTGGATCATCAGTGTTAGAGCTAAAATTAGCATGTTTAAAGTGATTTTCATGCTTCCAGGGGCTCGGGAAGTTAATTAAATACCATTTGGAGGCATTTAATGTTCGAGCAAAAACGGCTGATTTTCGACAAAAGAGATAACACCCCCCCATTACGTCATGCTTCAGAAATGTGGAAAATGGTCCGTTTTCAAATGTTTTATTTTTGAACGTCAGTTCACATTTGTAGGTGGATCATCAGTGTTAGAGCTAAAATTAGCATGTTTAAAGTGATTTTCATGCTTCCAGGGGCTCGGGAAGTTAATTAAATACCATTTGGAGGCATTTAATGTTCGAGCAAAAACGGCTGATTTTCGACAAAAGAGATAACACCCCCCCATTACGTCATGCTTCAGAAATGTGGAAAATGGTCCGTTTTCAAAATGTTTTATTTTTGAACGTCAGTTCACATTTGTAGGTGGATCATCAGTGTTAGAGCTAAAATTAGCATGTTTAAAGTGATTTTCATGCTTCCAGGGGCCCAAAACACAAGATTTATGCAATGGTTAAAAGTGCATGAAAATGGCCAATTTACTCACTCTGAGTTCTCAAAAAGGGTTTCTTCACCCCGGGAAGTTAATTAAATACCATTTGGAGGCATTTAATGTTCGAGCAAAAACGGCTGATTTTCGACAAAAGAGATAACACCCCCCCATTACGTCATGCTTCAGAAATGTGGAAAATGGTCCGTTTTCAAATGTTTTATTTTTGAACGTCAGTTCACATTTGTAGGTGGATCATCAGTGTTAGAGCTAAAATTAGCATGTTTAAAGTGATTTTCATGCTTCCAGGGGTTTGGGAAGTTAATTAAATACCATTTGGAGGCATTTAATGTTCGAGCAAAAACGGCTGATTTTCGACAAAAGAGATAACACCCCCCCATTACGTCATGCTTCAGAAATGTGGAAAATGGTCCGTTTTCAAATGTTTTATTTTTGAACGTCAGTTCACATTTGTAGGTGGATCATCAGTGTTAGAGCTAAAATTAGCATGTTTAAAGTGATTTTCATGCTTCCAGGGGCCCAAAACACAAGATTTATGGAATGGTTAAAAGTGCATGAAAATGGCCAATTTACTCACTCTGAGTTCTCAAAAAGGGTTTCTTCACCCCGGGAAGTTAATTAAATACCATTTGGAGGCATTTAATGTTCGAGCAAAAACGGCTGATTTTCGACAAAAGAGATAACACCCCCCCATTACGTCATGCTTCAGAAATGTGGAAAATGGTCCGTTTTCAAATGTTTTATTTTTGAACGTCAGTTCACATTTGTAGGTGGATCATCAGTGTTAGAGCTAAAATTAGCATGTTTAAAGTGATTTTCATGCTTCCAGGGGTTCGGGAAGTTAATTAAATACCATTTGGAGGCATTTAATGTTCGAGCAAAAACTGCTGATTTTCGACAAAAGAGATAACACCCCCCCATTACGTCATGCTTCAGAAATGTGGAAAATGGTCCGTTTTCAAATGTTTTATTTTTGAACGTCAGTTCACATTTGTAGGTGGATCATCAGTGTTAGAGCTAAAATTAGCATGTTTAAAGTGATTTTCATGCTTCCAGGGGCCCAAAACACAAGATTTATGGAATGGTTAAAAGTGCATGAAAATGGCCAATTTACTCACTCTGAGTTCTCAAAAAGGGTTTCTTCACCCCGGGAAGTTAATTAAATACCATTTGGAGGCATTTAATGTTCGAGCAAAAACGGCTGATTTTCGACAAAAGAGATAACACCCCCCCATTACGTCATGCTTCAGAAATGTGGAAAATGGTCCGTTTTCAAATGTTTTATTTTTGAACGTCAGTTCACATTTGTAGGTGGATCATCAGTGTTAGAGCTAAAATTAGCATGTTTAAAGTGATTTTCATGCTTCCAGGGGCTCGGGAAGTTAATTAAATACCATTTGGAGGCATTTAATGTTCGAGCAAAAACGGCTGATTTTCGACAAAAGAGATAACACCCCCCATTACGTCATGCTTCAGAAATGTGGAAAATGGTCCGTTTTCAAATGTTTTATTTTTGAACGTCAGTTCACATTTGTAGGTGGATCATCAGTGTTAGAGCTAAAATTAGCATGTTTAAAGTGATTTTCATGCTTCCAGGGGCCCAAAACTCAAGATTTATGGAATGGTTAAAAGTGCATGAAAATGGCCAATTTACTCACTCTGAGTTCTCAAAAAGGGTTTCTTCACCCCGGGAAGTTAATTAAATACCATTTGGAGGCATTTAATGTTAGAGCAAAAACGGCTGATTTTCGACAAAAGAGATAACACCCCCCCATTACGTCATGCTTCAGAAATGTGGAAAATGGTCCGTTTTCAAATGTTTTATTTTTGAACGTCAGTTCACATTTGTAGGTGGATCATCAGTGTTAGAGCTAAAATTAGCATGTTTAAAGTGATTTTCATGCTTCCAGGGGCCCAAAACACAAGATTTATGGAATGGTTAAAAGTGCATGAAAATGGCCAATTTACTCACTCTGAGTTCTCAAAAAGGGTTTCTTCACCCCGGGAAGTTAATTAAATACCATTTGGAGGCATTTAATGTTCGAGCAAAAACGGCTGATTTTCGACAAAAGAGATAACACCCCCCATTATGTCATGCTTCAGAAATGTGGAAAATGGTCCGTTTTCAAATGTTTTATTTTTGAACGTCAGTTCACATTTGTAGGTGGATCATCAGTGTTAGAGCTAAAATTAGCATGTTTCAAGTGATTTTCATGCTTCCAGGGGCCCAAAACACAAGATTTATGGAATGGTTAAAAGTGCATGAAAATGGCCAATTTACTCACTCTGAGTTCTCAAAAAGGGTTTCTTCACCCCGGGAAGTTAATTAAATACCATTTGGAGGCATTTAATGTTCGAGCAAAAACGGCTGATTTTCGACAAAAGAGATAACACCCCCCCATTACGTCATGCTTCAGAAATGTGGAAAATGGTCCGTTTTCAAATGTTTTATTTTTGAACGTCAGTTCACATTTGTAGGTGGATCATCAGTGTTAGAGCTAAAATTAGCATGTTTAAAGTGATTTTCATGCTTCCAGGGGCTCGGGAAGTGAAATAAATACCATTTGGAGGCATTTTATGTTCGAGCAAAAACGGCTGATTTTCCACAAAAGAGATAACACCCCCCCCATTACGTCATGCTTCAGAAATGTGGAAAATGGTCCGTTTTCAAATGTTTTATTTTTGAACGTCAGTTCACATTTGTAGGTGGATCATCATTGTTAGAGCTAAAATTAGCATGTTTAAAGTGATTTTCATGCTTCCAGGGGCTCGGGAAGTTAATTAAATACCATTTGGAGGCATTTAATGTTCGAGCAAAAACGGCTGATTTTCCACAAAAGAGATAACAACCCCCCATTACGTCATGCTTCAGAAATGTGGAAAATGGTCCGTTTTCAAATGTTTTATTTTTGAACGTCAGTTCACATTTGTAGGTGGATCATCAGTGTTAGAGCTAAAATTAGCATGTTTAAAGTGATTTTCATGCTTCCAGGGGCCCAAAACACAAGATTTATGGAATGGTTAAAAGTGCATGAAAATGGCCAATTTACTCACTCTGAGTTCTCAAAAAGGGTTTCTTCACCCCGGGAAGTTAATTAAATACCATTTGGAGGCATTTAATGTTAGAGCAAAAACGGCTGATTTTCGACAAAAGAGACAACACCCCCCCATTACGTCATGCTTCAGAAATGTGGAAAATGGTCCGTTTTCAAATGTTTTATTTTTGAAAGTCAGTTCACATTTGTAGGTGGATCATCAGTGTTAGAGCTAAAATTAGCATGTTTAAAGTGATTTTCATGCTTCCAGTGGCTCGGGAAGTGAAATAAATACCATTTGGAGGCATTTAATGTTCGAGCAAAAACGGCTGATTTTCCACAAAAGAGATAACACCCCCCCATTACGTCATGCTTCAGAAATGTGGAAAATGGTCCGTTTTCAAATGTTTTATTTTTGAACGTCAGTTCACATTTGTAGGTGGATGATCAGTGTTAGAGCTAAAATTAGCATGTTTAAAGTTATTTTCATGCTTCCAGGGGCCCAAAACACAAGATTTATGGAATGGTTAAAAGTGCATGAAAATGGCCAATTTACTCACTCTAAGTTCTCAAAAAGGGTTTCTTCACCCCGGGAAGTTAATTAAATACCATTTGGAGGCATTTAATGTTAGAGCAAAAACGGCTGATTTTCGACAAAAGAGATAACACCCCCCCATTACGTCATGCTTCAGAAATGTGGAAAATGGTCCGTTTTCAAATGTTTTATTTTTGAACGTCAGTTTCACATTTGTAGGTGGATCATCAGTGTTAGAGCTAAAATTAGCATGTTTAAAGTGATTTTCATGCTTCCAGGGGCTCGGGAAGTGAAATAAATACCATTTGGAGGCATTTAATGTTCGAGCAAAAACGGCTGATTTTCGACAAAAGAGATAACACCCCCCCATTACGTCATGCTTCAGAAATGTGGAAAATGGTCCGTTTTCAAATGTTTTATTTTTGAACGTCAGTTCACATTTGTAGGTGGATCATCAGTGTTAGAGCTAAAATTAGCATGTTTAAAGTGATTTTCATGCTTCCAGGGGCTCGGGAAGTTAATTAAATACCATTTGGAGGCATTTAATGTTCGAGCAAAAAAGGCTGATTTTCCCCAAAAGAGATAACACCCCCCCATTACGTCATGCTTCAGAAATGTGGAAAATGGTCCGTTTTCAAATGTTTTATTTTTGAACGTCAGTTCACATTTGTAGGTGGATCATCAGTGTTAGAGCTAAAATTAGCATGTTTAAAGTGATTTTCATGCTTCCAGGGGCCCAAAACACAAGATTTATGGAATGGTTAAAAGTGCATGAAAATAGCCAATTTACTCACTCTGAGTTCTCAAAAAGGGTTTCTTCACCCCGGGAAGTTAATTAAATACCATTTGGAGGCATTTAATGTTAGAGCAAAAACGGCTGATTTTCGACAAAAGAGAGAACACCCCCCCATTACGTCATGCTTCAAAAATGTGGAAAATGGTCCGTTTTCAAATGTTTTATTTTTGAACGTCAGTTCACATTTGTAGGTGGATCATCAGTGTTAGAGCTAAAATTAGCATGTTTAAAGTGATTTTCATGCTTCCAGGGGCTCGGGAAGTTAATTAAATACCATTTGGAGGCATTTAATGTTAGAGCAAAAACGGCTGATTTTCGACAAAAGAGATAACACCCCCCATTACGTCATGCTTCAGAAATGTGGAAAATGGTCCGTTTTCAAATGTTTTATTTTTGAACGTCAGTTCACATTTGTAGGTGGATCATCAGTGTTAGAGCTAAAATTAGCATGTTTAAAGTGATTTTCATGCTTCCAGGGGCCCAAAACACAAGATTTATGGAATGGTTAAAAGTGCATGAAAATGGCCAATTTACTCACTCTGAGTTCTCAAAAAGGGTTTCTTCACCCCGGGAAGTTAATTAAATACCATTTGGAGGCATTTAATGTTAGAGCAAAAACGGCTGATTTTCGACAAAAGAGATAACACCCCCCATTACGTCATGCTTCAGAAATGTGGAAATGGTCCGTTTTCAAATGTTTTATTTTTGAACGTCAGTTCACATTTGTAGGTGGATCATCAGTGTTAGAGCTAAAATTAGCATGTTTAAAGTGATTTTCATGCTTCCAGGGGCTCGGGAAGTTAATTAAATACCATTTGGAGGCATTTAATGTTCGAGCAAAAACGGCTGATTTTCGACAAAAGAGATAACACCCCCCCATTACGTCATGCTTCAGAAATGTGGAAAATGGTCCGTTTTCAAATGTTTTATTTTTGAACGTCAGTTCACATTTGTAGGTGGATCATCAGTGTTAGAGCTAAAATTAGCATGTTTAAAGTGATTTTCATGCTTCCAGGGGCCCAAAACACAAGATTTATGGAATGGTTAAAAGTGCATGAAAATGGCTAATTTACTCACTCTGAGTTCTCAAAAAGGGTTTCTTCACCCCGGGAAGTTAATTAAATACCATTTGGAGGCATTTAATGTTCGAGCAAAAACGGCTGATTTTCGACAAAAGAGATAACACCCCCCCATTATGTCATGCTTCAGAAATGTGGAAAATGGTCCGTTTTCAAATGTTTTATTTTTGAACGTCAGTTCACATTTGTAGGTGGATCATCAGTGTTAGAGCTAAAATTAGCATGTTTAAAGTGATTTTCATGCTTCCAGGGGCTCGGGAAGTTAATTAAATACCATTTGGAGGCATTTAATGTTCGAGCAAAAACGGCTGATTTTCGACAAAAGAGATAACACCCCCCCATTACGTCATGCTTCAGAAATGTGGAAAATGGTCCGTTTTCAAATGTTTTATTTTTGAACGTCAGTTCACATTTGTAGGTGGATCATCAGTGTTAGAGCTAAAATTAGCATGTTTAAATTGATTTTCATGCTTCTTGGGGCCCAAAACACAAGATTTATGGAATGGTTAAAAGTGCATGAAAATGGCCAATTTACTCACTCTGAGTTCTCAAAAAGGGTTTCTTCACCCCGGGAAGTTAATTAAATACCATTTGGAGGCATTTATTGTTAGAGCAAAAACGGATGATTTTCGACAAAAGAGATAACACCCCCCCATTACGTCATGCTTCAGAAATGTGGAAAATGGTCCGTTTTCAAATGTTTTATTTTTGAACGTCAGTTCACATTTGTAGGTGGATCATCAGTGTTAGAGCTAAAATTAGCATGTTTAAAGTGATTTTCATGCTTCCAGGGGTTCGGGAAGTTAATTAAATACCATTTGGAGGCATTTAATGTTAGAGCAAAAACGGCTGATTTTCGACAAAAGAGATAACACCCCCCCATTACGTCATGCTTCAGAAATGTGGAAAATGGTCCGTTTTCAAATGTTTTATTTTTGAACGTCAGTTCACATTTGTAGGTGGATCATCAGTGTTAGAGCTAAAATTAGCATGTTTAAATTGATTTTCATGCTTCTTGGGGCCCAAAACACAAGATTTATGGAATGGTTAAAAGTGCATGAAAATGGCCAATTTACTCACTCTGAGTTCTCAAAAAGGGTTTCTTCACCCCGGGAAGTTAATTAAATACCATTTGGAGGCATTTAATGTTCGAGCAAAAACGGCTGATTTTCGACAAAAGAGATAACACCCCCCCATTACGTCATGCTTCAGAAATGTGGAAAATGGTCCGTTTTCAAATGTTTTATTTTTGAACGTCAGTTCACATTTGTAGGTGGATCATCAGTGTTAGAGCTAAAATTAGCATGTTTAAAGTGATTTTCATGCTTCCAGGGGTTCGGGAAGTTAATTAAATACCATTTGGAGGCATTTAATGTTCGAGCAAAAACTGCTGATTTTCGACAAAAGAGATAACACCCCCCCATTACGTCATGCTTCAGAAATGTGGAAAATGGTCCGTTTTCAAATGTTTTATTTTTGAACGTCAGTTCACATTTGTAGGTGGATCATCAGTGTTAGAGCTAAAATTAGCATGTTTAAAGTGATTTTCATGCTTCCAGGGGCCCAAAACACAAGATTTATGGAATGGTTAAAAGTGCATGAAAATGGCCAATTTACTCACTCTGAGTTCTCAAAAAGGGTTTCTTCACCCCGGGAAGTTAATTAAATACCATTTGGAGGCATTTAATGTTCGAGCAAAAACGGCTGATTTTCGACAAAAGAGATAACACCCCCCCATTACGTCATGCTTCAGAAATGTGGAAAATGGTCCGTTTTCAAATGTTTTATTTTTGAACGTCAGTTCACATTTGTAGGTGGATCATCAGTGTTAGAGCTAAAATTAGCATGTTTAAAGTGATTTTCATGCTTCCAGGGGCTCGGGAAGTTAATTAAATACCATTTGGAGGCATTTAATGTTCGAGCAAAAACGGCTGATTTTCGACAAAAGAGATAACACCCCCCATTACGTCATGCTTCAGAAATGTGGAAAATGGTCCGTTTTCAAATGTTTTATTTTTGAACGTCAGTTCACATTTGTAGGTGGATCATCAGTGTTAGAGCTAAAATTAGCATGTTTAAAGTGATTTTCATGCTTCCAGGGGCCCAAAACTCAAGATTTATGGAATGGTTAAAAGTGCATGAAAATGGCCAATTTACTCACTCTGAGTTCTCAAAAAGGGTTTCTTCACCCCGGGAAGTTAATTAAATACCATTTGGAGGCATTTAATGTTAGAGCAAAAACGGCTGATTTTCGACAAAAGAGATAACACCCCCCCATTACGTCATGCTTCAGAAATGTGGAAAATGGTCCGTTTTCAAATGTTTTATTTTTGAACGTCAGTTCACATTTGTAGGTGGATCATCAGTGTTAGAGCTAAAATTAGCATGTTTAAAGTGATTTTCATGCTTCCAGGGGCCCAAAACACAAGATTTATGGAATGGTTAAAAGTGCATGAAAATGGCCAATTTACTCACTCTGAGTTCTCAAAAAGGGTTTCTTCACCCCGGGAAGTTAATTAAATACCATTTGGAGGCATTTAATGTTCGAGCAAAAACGGCTGATTTTCGACAAAAGAGATAACACCCCCCATTATGTCATGCTTCAGAAATGTGGAAAATGGTCCGTTTTCAAATGTTTTATTTTTGAACGTCAGTTCACATTTGTAGGTGGATCATCAGTGTTAGAGCTAAAATTAGCATGTTTCAAGTGATTTTCATGCTTCCAGGGGCCCAAAACACAAGATTTATGGAATGGTTAAAAGTGCATGAAAATGGCCAATTTACTCACTCTGAGTTCTCAAAAAGGGTTTCTTCACCCCGGGAAGTTAATTAAATACCATTTGGAGGCATTTAATGTTCGAGCAAAAACGGCTGATTTTCGACAAAAGAGATAACACCCCCCCATTACGTCATGCTTCAGAAATGTGGAAAATGGTCCGTTTTCAAATGTTTTATTTTTGAACGTCAGTTCACATTTGTAGGTGGATCATCAGTGTTAGAGCTAAAATTAGCATGTTTAAAGTGATTTTCATGCTTCCAGGGGCTCGGGAAGTGAAATAAATACCATTTGGAGGCATTTTATGTTCGAGCAAAAACGGCTGATTTTCCACAAAAGAGATAACACCCCCCCATTACGTCATGCTTCAGAAATGTGGAAAATGGTCCGTTTTCAAATGTTTTATTTTTGAACGTCAGTTCACATTTGTAGGTGGATCATCATTGTTAGAGCTAAAATTAGCATGTTTAAAGTGATTTTCATGCTTCCAGGGGCTCGGGAAGTTAATTAAATACCATTTGGAGGCATTTAATGTTCGAGCAAAAACGGCTGATTTTCCACAAAAGAGATAACAACCCCCCATTACGTCATGCTTCAGAAATGTGGAAAATGGTCCGTTTTCAAATGTTTTATTTTTGAACGTCAGTTCACATTTGTAGGTGGATCATCAGTGTTAGAGCTAAAATTAGCATGTTTAAAGTGATTTTCATGCTTCCAGGGGCCCAAAACACAAGATTTATGGAATGGTTAAAAGTGCATGAAAATGGCCAATTTACTCACTCTGAGTTCTCAAAAAGGGTTTCTTCACCCCGGGAAGTTAATTAAATACCATTTGGAGGCATTTAATGTTAGAGCAAAAACGGCTGATTTTCGACAAAAGAGACAACACCCCCCCATTACGTCATGCTTCAGAAATGTGGAAAATGGTCCGTTTTCAAATGTTTTATTTTTGAAAGTCAGTTCACATTTGTAGGTGGATCATCAGTGTTAGAGCTAAAATTAGCATGTTTAAAGTGATTTTCATGCTTCCAGTGGCTCGGGAAGTGAAATAAATACCATTTGGAGGCATTTAATGTTCGAGCAAAAACGGCTGATTTTCCACAAAAGAGATAACACCCCCCCATTACGTCATGCTTCAGAAATGTGGAAAATGGTCCGTTTTCAAATGTTTTATTTTTGAACGTCAGTTCACATTTGTAGGTGGATGATCAGTGTTAGAGCTAAAATTAGCATGTTTAAAGTTATTTTCATGCTTCCAGGGGCCCAAAACACAAGATTTATGGAATGGTTAAAAGTGCATGAAAATGGCCAATTTACTCACTCTAAGTTCTCAAAAAGGGTTTCTTCACCCCGGGAAGTTAATTAAATACCATTTGGAGGCATTTAATGTTAGAGCAAAAACGGCTGATTTTCGACAAAAGAGATAACACCCCCCCATTACTTCATGCTTCAGAAATGTGGAAAATGGTCCGTTTTCAAATGTTTTATTTTTGAACGTCAGTTCACATTTGTAGGTGGATCATCAGTGTTAGAGCTAAAATTAGCATGTTTAAAGTGATTTTCATGCTTCCAGGGGCCCAAAACACAAGATTTATGGAATGGTTAAAAGTGCATGAAAATGGCCAATTTACTCACTCTGAGTTCTCAAAAAGGGTTTCTTCACCCGGGAAGTTAATTAAATACCATTTGGAGGCATTTAATGTTAGAGCAAAAACGGCTGATTTTCGACAAAAGAGATAACACCCCCCCATTACGTCATGCTTCAGAAATGTGGAAAATGGTCCGTTTTCAAATGTTTTATTTTTGAACGTCAGTTTCACATTTGTAGGTGGATCATCAGTGTTAGAGCTAAAATTAGCATGTTTAAAGTGATTTTCATGCTTCCAGGGGCTCGGGAAGTGAAATAAATACCATTTGGAGGCATTTAATGTTCGAGCAAAAACGGCTGATTTTCGACAAAAGAGATAACACCCCCCCATTACGTCATGCTTCAGAAATGTGGAAAATGGTCCGTTTTCAAATGTTTTATTTTTGAACGTCAGTTCACATTTGTAGGTGGATCATCAGTGTTAGAGCTAAAATTAGCATGTTTAAAGTGATTTTCATGCTTCCAGGGGCTCGGGAAGTTAATTAAATACCATTTGGAGGCATTTAATGTTCGAGCAAAAAAGGCTGATTTTCCCCAAAAGAGATAACACCCCCCCATTACGTCATGCTTCAGAAATGTGGAAAATGGTCCGTTTTCAAATGTTTTATTTTTGAACGTCAGTTCACATTTGTAGGTGGATCATCAGTGTTAGAGCTAAAATTAGCATGTTTAAAGTGATTTTCATGCTTCCAGGGGCCCAAAACACAAGATTTATGGAATGGTTAAAAGTGCATGAAAATAGCCAATTTACTCACTCTGAGTTCTCAAAAAGGGTTTCTTCACCCCGGGAAGTTAATTAAATACCATTTGGAGGCATTTAATGTTAGAGCAAAAACGGCTGATTTTCGACAAAAGAGAGAACACCCCCCCATTACGTCATGCTTCAAAAATGTGGAAAATGGTCCGTTTTCAAATGTTTTATTTTTGAACGTCAGTTCACATTTGTAGGTGGATCATCAGTGTTAGAGCTAAAATTAGCATGTTTAAAGTGATTTTCATGCTTCCAGGGGCTCGGGAAGTTAATTAAATACCATTTGGAGGCATTTAATGTTAGAGCAAAAACGGCTGATTTTCGACAAAAGAGATAACACCCCCCATTACGTCATGCTTCAGAAATGTGGAAAATGGTCCGTTTTCAAATGTTTTATTTTTGAACGTCAGTTCACATTTGTAGGTGGATCATCAGTGTTAGAGCTAAAATTAGCATGTTTAAAGTGATTTTCATGCTTCCAGGGGCCCAAAACACAACATTTATGGAATGGTTAAAAGTGCATGAAAATGGCCAATTTACTCACTCTGAGTTCTCAAAAAGGGTTTCTTCACCCCGGGAAGTTAATTAAATACCATTTGGAGGCATTTAATGTTAGAGCAAAAACGGCTGATTTTCGACAAAAGAGATAACACCCCCCATTACGTCATGCTTCAGAAATGTGGAAATGGTCCGTTTTCAAATGTTTTATTTTTGAACGTCAGTTCACATTTGTAGGTGGATCATCAGTGTTAGAGCTAAAATTAGCATGTTTAAAGTGATTTTCATGCTTCCAGGGGCTCGGGAAGTTAATTAAATACCATTTGGAGGCATTTAATGTTCGAGCAAAAACGGCTGATTTTCGACAAAAGAGATAACACCCCCCCATTACGTCATGCTTCAGAAATGTGGAAAATGGTCCGTTTTCAAATGTTTTATTTTTGAACGTCAGTTCACATTTGTAGGTGGATCATCAGTGTTAGAGCTAAAATTAGCATGTTTAAAGTGATTTTCATGCTTCCAGGGGCCCAAAACACAAGATTTATGGAATGGTTAAAAGTGCATGAAAATGGCTAATTTACTCACTCTGAGTTCTCAAAAAGGGTTTCTTCACCCCGGGAAGTTAATTAAATACCATTTGGAGGCATTTAATGTTCGAGCAAAAACGGCTGATTTTCGACAAAAGAGATAACACCCCCCCATTATGTCATGCTTCAGAAATGTGGAAAATGGTCCGTTTTCAAATGTTTTATTTTTGAACGTCAGTTCACATTTGTAGGTGGATCATCAGTGTTAGAGCTAAAATTAGCATGTTTAAAGTGATTTTCATGCTTCCAGGGGCTCGGGAAGTTAATTAAATACCATTTGGAGGCATTTAATGTTCGAGCAAAAACGGCTGATTTTCGACAAAAGAGATAACACCCCCCCATTACGTCATGCTTCAGAAATGTGGAAAATGGTCCGTTTTCAAATGTTTTATTTTTGAACGTCAGTTCACATTTGTAGGTGGATCATCAGTGTTAGAGCTAAAATTAGCATGTTTAAATTGATTTTCATGCTTCTTGGGGCCCAAAACACAAGATTTATGGAATGGTTAAAAGTGCATGAAAATGGCCAATTTACTCACTCTGAGTTCTCAAAAAGGGTTTCTTCACCCCGGGAAGTTAATTAAATACCATTTGGAGGCATTTATTGTTAGAGCAAAAACGGATGATTTTCGACAAAAGAGATAACACCCCCCCATTACGTCATGCTTCAGAAATGTGGAAAATGGTCCGTTTTCAAATGTTTTATTTTTGAACGTCAGTTCACATTTGTAGGTGGATCATCAGTGTTAGAGCTAAAATTAGCATGTTTAAAGTGATTTTCATGCTTCCAGGGGTTCGGGAAGTTAATTAAATACCATTTGGAGGCATTTAATGTTAGAGCAAAAACGGCTGATTTTCGACAAAAGAGATAACACCCCCCCATTACGTCATGCTTCAGAAATGTGGAAAATGGTCCGTTTTCAAATGTTTTATTTTTGAACGTCAGTTCACATTTGTAGGTGGATCATCAGTGTTAGAGCTAAAATTAGCATGTTTAAATTGATTTTCATGCTTCTTGGGGCCCAAAACACAAGATTTATGGAATGGTTAAAAGTGCATGAAAATGGCCAATTTACTCACTCTGAGTTCTCAAAAAGGGTTTCTTCACCCCGGGAAGTTAATTAAATACCATTTGGAGGCATTTATTGTTAGAGCAAAAACGGATGATTTTCGACAAAAGAGATAACACCCCCCCATTACGTCATGCTTCAGAAATGTGGAAAATGGTCCGTTTTCAAATGTTTTATTTTTGAACGTCAGTTCACATTTGTAGGTGGATCATCAGTGTTAGAGCTAAAATTAGCATATTTAAAGTGATTTTCATGCTTCCAGGGGTTCGGGAAGTTAATTAAATACCATTTGGAGGCATTTAATGTTAGAGCAAAAACGGCTGATTTTCGACAAAAGAGATAACACCCCCCCATTACGTCATGCTTCAGAAATGTGGAAAATGGTCCGTTTTCAAATGATTCATTTTTGAACGTCAGTTCACATTTGTAGGTGGATCATCAGTGTTAGAGCTAAAATTAGCATGTTTAAAGTGATTTTCATGCTTCTTGGGGCCCAAAACACAAGATTTATGGAATGGTTAAAAGTGCATGAAAATGGCCAATTTACTCACTCTGAGTTCTCAAAAAGGGTTTCTTCACCCCGGGAAGTTAATTAAATACCATTTGGAGGCATTTAATGTTAGAGCAAAAACGGCTGATTTTCGACAAAAGAGATAACACCCCCCCATTACGTCATGCTTCAGAAATGTGGAAAATGGTCCGTTTTCAAATGTTTTATTTTTGAACGTCAGTTCACATTTGTAGGTGGATCATCAGTGTTAGAGCTAAAATTAGCATGTTTAAAGTGATTTTCATGCTTCCAGGGGCTCGGGAAGTTAATTAAATACCATTTGGAGGCATTTAATGTTCGAGCAAAAACGGCTGATTTTTGACAAAAGAGATAACACCCCCCCATTACGTCATGCTTCAGAAATGTGGAAAATGGTCCGTTTTCAAATGTTTTATTTTTGAACGTCAGTTCACATTTGTAGGTGGATCATCAGTGTTAGAGCTAAAATTAGCATGTTTAAAGTGATTTTCATGCTTCCAGGGGCCCAAAACACAAGATTTATGGAATGGTTAAAAGTGCATGAAAATGGCCAATTTACTCACTCTGAGTTCTCAAAAAGGGTTTCTTCACCCCGGGAAGTTAATTAAATACCATTTGGAGGCATTTAATGTTAGAGCAAAAACGGCTGATTTTCGACAAAAGAGATAACACCCCCCCATTACGTCATGCTTCAGAAATGTGGAAAATGGTCCGTTTTCAAATGTTTTATTTTTGAACGTCAGTTCACATTTGTAGGTGGATCATCAGTGTTAGAGCTAAAATTAGCATGTTTAAAGTGATTTTCATGCTTCCAGGGGCCCAAAACACAAGATTTATGGAATGGTTAAAAGTGCATGAAAATGGCTAATTTACTCACTCTGAGTTCTCAAAAAGGGTTTCTTCACCCCGGGAAGTTAATTAAATACCATTTGGAGGCATTTAATGTTCGAGCAAAAACGGCTGATTTTCGACAAAAGAGATAACACCCCCCCATTACGTCATGCTTCAGAAATGTGGAAAATGGTCCGTTTTCAAATGTTTTATTTTTGAACGTCAGTTCACATTTGTAGGTGGATCATCAGTGTTAGAGCTAAAATTAGCATGTTTAAAGTGATTTTCATGCTTCCAGGGGCTCGGGAAGTTAATTAAATACCATTTGGAGGCATTTAATGTTCGAGCAAAAACGGCTGATTTTCGACAAAAGAGATAACACCCCCCCATTACGTCATGCTTCAGAAATGTGGAAAATGGTCCGTTTTCAAATGTTTTATTTTTGAACGTCAGTTCACATTTGTAGGTGGATCATCAGTGTTAGAGCTAAAATTAGCATGTTTAAAGTGATTTTCATGCTTCTTGGGGCCCAAAACACAAGATTTATGGAATGGTTAAAAGTGCATGAAAATGGCCAATTTACTCACTCTGAGTTCTCAAAAAGGGTTTCTTCACCCCGGGAAGTTAATTAAATACCATTTGGAGGCATTTATTGTTAGAGCAAAAACGGATGATTTTCGACAAAAGAGATAACACCCCCCCATTACGTCATGCTTCAGAAATGTGGAAAATGGTCCGTTTTCAAATGTTTTATTTTTGAACGTCAGTTCACATTTGTAGGTGGATCATCAGTGTTAGAGCTAAAATTAGCATCTTTAAAGTGATTTTCATGCTTCCAGGGGCTCGGGAAGTTAATTAAATACCATTTGGAGGCATTTAATGTTCGAGCAAAAACGGCTGATTTTCGACAAAAGAGATAACACCCCCTTATTACGTCATGCTTCAGAAATGTGGAAAATGGTCCGTTTTCAAATGTTTTATTTTTGAACGTCAGTTCACATTTGTAGGTGGATCATCAGTGTTAGAGCTAAAATGAGCATGTTTAAAGTGATTTTCATGCTTCCAGGGGCTCGGGAAGTTAATTAAATACCATTTGGAGGCATTTAATGTTCGAGCAAAAACGGCTGATTTTCGACAAAAGAGATAACACCCCCCCATTACGTCATGCTTCAGAAATGTGGAAAATGGTCCGTTTTCAAATGTTTTATTTTTGAACGTCAGTTCACATTTGTAGGTGGATCATCAGTGTTAGAGCTAAAATTAGCATGTTTAAAGTGATTTTCATGCTTCCAGGGGCTCGGGAAGTTAATTAAATACCATTTGGAGGCATTTAATGTTCGAGCAAAAATGGCTGATTTTCGACAAAAGAGATAACACCCCCCCATTACGTCATGCTTCAGAAATGTGGAAAATGGTCCGTTTTCAAATGTTTTATTTTTGAACGTCAGTTCACATTTGTAGGTGGATCATCAGTGTTAGAGCTAAAATTAGCATGTTTAAAGTGATTTTCATGCTTCTTGGGGCCCAAAACACAAGATTTATGGAATGGTTAAAAGTGCATGAAAATGGCCAATTTACTCACTCTGAGTTCTCAAAAAGGGTTTCTTCACCCCGGGAAGTTAATTAAATACCATTTGGAGGCATTTATTGTTAGAGCAAAAACGGATGATTTTCGACAAAAGAGATAACACCCCCCCATTACGTCATGCTTCAGAAATGTGGAAAATGGTCCGTTTTCAAATGTTTTATTTTTGAACGTCAGTTCACATTTGTAGGTGGATCATCAGTGTTAGAGCTAAAATTAGCATCTTTAAAGTGATTTTCATGCTTCCAGGGGCTCGGGAAGTTAATTAAATACCATTTGGAGGCATTTAATGTTCGAGCAAAAACGGCTGATTTTCGACAAAAGAGATAACACCCCCTTATTACGTCATGCTTCAGAAATGTGGAAAATGGTCCGTTTTCAAATGTTTTATTTTTGAACGTCAGTTCACATTTGTAGGTGGATCATCAGTGTTAGAGCTAAAATGAGCATGTTTAAAGTGATTTTCATGCTTCCAGGGGCTCGGGAAGTTAATTAAATACCATTTGGAGGCATTTAATGTTCGAGCAAAAACGGCTGATTTTCGACAAAAGAGATAACACCCCCCCATTACGTCATGCTTCAAAAATGTGGAAAATGGTCCGTTTTCAAATGTTTTATTTTTGAACGTCAGTTCACATTTGTAGGTGGATCATCAGTGTTAGAGCTAAAATTAGCATGTTTAAAGTGATTTTCATGCTTCCAGGGGCTCGGGAAGTTAATTAAATACCATTTGGAGGCATTTAATGTTCGAGCAAAAACGGCTGATTTTCGACAAAAGAGATAACACCCCCCCATTACGTCATGCTTCAGAAATGTGGAAAATGGTCCGTTTTCAAATGTTTTATTTTTGAACGTCAGTTCACATTTGTAGGTGGATCATCAGTGTTAGAGCTAAAATTAGCATGTTTAAAGTGATTTTCATGCTTCCAGGGGCCCAAAACACAAGATTTATGGAATGGTTAAAAGTGCATGAAAATGGCTAATTTACTCACTCTGAGTTCTCAAAAAGGGTTTCTTCACCCCGGGAAGTTAATTAAATACCATTTGGAGGCATTTAATGTTCGAGCAAAAACGGCTGATTTTCGACAAAAGAGATAACACCCCCCCATTATGTCATGCTTCAGAAATGTGGAAAATGGTCCGTTTTCAAATGTTTTATTTTTGAACGTCAGTTCACATTTGTAGGTGGATCATCAGTGTTAGAGCTAAAATTAGCATGTTTAAAGTGATTTTCATGCTTCCAGGGGCTCGGGAAGTTAATTAAATACCATTTGGAGGCATTTAATGTTCGAGCAAAAACGGCTGATTTTCGACAAAAGAGATAACACCCCCCCATTACGTCATGCTTCAGAAATGTGGAAAATGGTCCGTTTTCAAATGTTTTATTTTTGAACGTCAGTTCACATTTGTAGGTGGATCATCAGTGTTAGAGCTAAAATTAGCATGTTTAAATTGATTTTCATGCTTCTTGGGGCCCAAAACACAAGATTTATGGAATGGTTAAAAGTGCATGAAAATGGCCAATTTACTCACTCTGAGTTCTCAAAAAGGGTTTCTTCACCCCGGGAAGTTAATTAAATACCATTTGGAGGCATTTATTGTTAGAGCAAAAACGGATGATTTTCGACAAAAGAGATAACACCCCCCCATTACGTCATGCTTCAGAAATGTGGAAAATGGTCCGTTTTCAAATGTTTTATTTTTGAACGTCAGTTCACATTTGTAGGTGGATCATCAGTGTTAGAGCTAAAATTAGCATGTTTAAAGTGATTTTCATGCTTCCAGGGGTTCGGGAAGTTAATTAAATACCATTTGGAGGCATTTAATGTTAGAGCAAAAACGGCTGATTTTCGACAAAAGAGATAACACCCCCCCATTACGTCATGCTTCAGAAATGTGGAAAATGGTCCGTTTTCAAATGTTTTATTTTTGAACGTCAGTTCACATTTGTAGGTGGATCATCAGTGTTAGAGCTAAAATTAGCATGTTTAAATTGATTTTCATGCTTCTTGGGGCCCAAAACACAAGATTTATGGAATGGTTAAAAGTGCATGAAAATGGCCAATTTACTCACTCTGAGTTCTCAAAAAGGGTTTCTTCACCCCGGGAAGTTAATTAAATACCATTTGGAGGCATTTATTGTTAGAGCAAAAACGGATGATTTTCGACAAAAGAGATAACACCCCCCCATTACGTCATGCTTCAGAAATGTGGAAAATGGTCCGTTTTCAAATGTTTTATTTTTGAACGTCAGTTCACATTTGTAGGTGGATCATCAGTGTTAGAGCTAAAATTAGCATATTTAAAGTGATTTTCATGCTTCCAGGGGTTCGGGAAGTTAATTAAATACCATTTGGAGGCATTTAATGTTAGAGCAAAAACGGCTGATTTTCGACAAAAGAGATAACACCCCCCCATTACGTCATGCTTCAGAAATGTGGAAAATGGTCCGTTTTCAAATGATTCATTTTTGAACGTCAGTTCACATTTGTAGGTGGATCATCAGTGTTAGAGCTAAAATTAGCATGTTTAAAGTGATTTTCATGCTTCTTGGGGCCCAAAACACAAGATTTATGGAATGGTTAAAAGTGCATGAAAATGGCCAATTTACTCACTCTGAGTTCTCAAAAAGGGTTTCTTCACCCCGGGAAGTTAATTAAATACCATTTGGAGGCATTTAATGTTAGAGCAAAAACGGCTGATTTTCGACAAAAGAGATAACACCCCCCCATTACGTCATGCTTCAGAAATGTGGAAAATGGTCCGTTTTCAAATGTTTTATTTTTGAACGTCAGTTCACATTTGTAGGTGGATCATCAGTGTTAGAGCTAAAATTAGCATGTTTAAAGTGATTTTCATGCTTCCAGGGGCTCGGGAAGTTAATTAAATACCATTTGGAGGCATTTAATGTTCGAGCAAAAACGGCTGATTTTTGACAAAAGAGATAACACCCCCCCATTACGTCATGCTTCAGAAATGTGGAAAATGGTCCGTTTTCAAATGTTTTATTTTTGAACGTCAGTTCACATTTGTAGGTGGATCATCAGTGTTAGAGCTAAAATTAGCATGTTTAAAGTGATTTTCATGCTTCCAGGGGCCCAAAACACAAGATTTATGGAATGGTTAAAAGTGCATGAAAATGGCCAATTTACTCACTCTGAGTTCTCAAAAAGGGTTTCTTCACCCCGGGAAGTTAATTAAATACCATTTGGAGGCATTTAATGTTAGAGCAAAAACGGCTGATTTTCGACAAAAGAGATAACACCCCCCCATTACGTCATGCTTCAGAAATGTGGAAAATGGTCCGTTTTCAAATGTTTTATTTTTGAACGTCAGTTCACATTTGTAGGTGGATCATCAGTGTTAGAGCTAAAATTAGCATGTTTAAAGTGATTTTCATGCTTCCAGGGGCCCAAAACACAAGATTTATGGAATGGTTAAAAGTGCATGAAAATGGCTAATTTACTCACTCTGAGTTCTCAAAAAGGGTTTCTTCACCCCGGGAAGTTAATTAAATACCATTTGGAGGCATTTAATGTTCGAGCAAAAACGGCTGATTTTCGACAAAAGAGATAACACCCCCCCATTACGTCATGCTTCAGAAATGTGGAAAATGGTCCGTTTTCAAATGTTTTATTTTTGAACGTCAGTTCACATTTGTAGGTGGATCATCAGTGTTAGAGCTAAAATTAGCATGTTTAAAGTGATTTTCATGCTTCCAGGGGCTCGGGAAGTTAATTAAATACCATTTGGAGGCATTTAATGTTCGAGCAAAAACGGCTGATTTTCGACAAAAGAGATAACACCCCCCCATTACGTCATGCTTCAGAAATGTGGAAAATGGTCCGTTTTCAAATGTTTTATTTTTGAACGTCAGTTCACATTTGTAGGTGGATCATCAGTGTTAGAGCTAAAATTAGCATGTTTAAAGTGATTTTCATGCTTCTTGGGGCCCAAAACACAAGATTTATGGAATGGTTAAAAGTGCATGAAAATGGCCAATTTACTCACTCTGAGTTCTCAAAAAGGGTTTCTTCACCCCGGGAAGTTAATTAAATACCATTTGGAGGCATTTATTGTTAGAGCAAAAACGGATGATTTTCGACAAAAGAGATAACACCCCCCCATTACGTCATGCTTCAGAAATGTGGAAAATGGTCCGTTTTCAAATGTTTTATTTTTGAACGTCAGTTCACATTTGTAGGTGGATCATCAGTGTTAGAGCTAAAATTAGCATCTTTAAAGTGATTTTCATGCTTCCAGGGGCTCGGGAAGTTAATTAAATACCATTTGGAGGCATTTAATGTTCGAGCAAAAACGGCTGATTTTCGACAAAAGAGATAACACCCCCTTATTACGTCATGCTTCAGAAATGTGGAAAATGGTCCGTTTTCAAATGTTTTATTTTTGAACGTCAGTTCACATTTGTAGGTGGATCATCAGTGTTAGAGCTAAAATGAGCATGTTTAAAGTGATTTTCATGCTTCCAGGGGCTCGGGAAGTTAATTAAATACCATTTGGAGGCATTTAATGTTCGAGCAAAAACGGCTGATTTTCGACAAAAGAGATAACACCCCCCCATTACGTCATGCTTCAGAAATGTGGAAAATGGTCCGTTTTCAAATGTTTTATTTTTGAACGTCAGTTCACATTTGTAGGTGGATCATCAGTGTTAGAGCTAAAATTAGCATGTTTAAAGTGATTTTCATGCTTCCAGGGGCTCGGGAAGTTAATTAAATACCATTTGGAGGCATTTAATGTTCGAGCAAAAATGGCTGATTTTCGACAAAAGAGATAACACCCCCCCATTACGTCATGCTTCAGAAATGTGGAAAATGGTCCGTTTTCAAATGTTTTATTTTTGAACGTCAGTTCACATTTGTAGGTGGATCATCAGTGTTAGAGCTAAAATTAGCATGTTTAAAGTGATTTTCATGCTTCTTGGGGCCCAAAACACAAGATTTATGGAATGGTTAAAAGTGCATGAAAATGGCCAATTTACTCACTCTGAGTTCTCAAAAAGGGTTTCTTCACCCCGGGAAGTTAATTAAATACCATTTGGAGGCATTTATTGTTAGAGCAAAAACGGATGATTTTCGACAAAAGAGATAACACCCCCCCATTACGTCATGCTTCAGAAATGTGGAAAATGGTCCGTTTTCAAATGTTTTATTTTTGAACGTCAGTTCACATTTGTAGGTGGATCATCAGTGTTAGAGCTAAAATTAGCATCTTTAAAGTGATTTTCATGCTTCCAGGGGCTCGGGAAGTTAATTAAATACCATTTGGAGGCATTTAATGTTCGAGCAAAAACGGCTGATTTTCGACAAAAGAGATAACACCCCCTTATTACGTCATGCTTCAGAAATGTGGAAAATGGTCCGTTTTCAAATGTTTTATTTTTGAACGTCAGTTCACATTTGTAGGTGGATCATCAGTGTTAGAGCTAAAATGAGCATGTTTAAAGTGATTTTCATGCTTCCAGGGGCTCGGGAAGTTAATTAAATACCATTTGGAGGCATTTAATGTTCGAGCAAAAACGGCTGATTTTCGACAAAAGAGATAACACCCCCCCATTACGTCATGCTTCAAAAATGTGGAAAATGGTCCGTTTTCAAATGTTTTATTTTTGAACGTCAGTTCACATTTGTAGGTGGATCATCAGTGTTAGAGCTAAAATTAGCATGTTTAAAGTGATTTTCATGCTTCCAGGGGCTCGGGAAGTTAATTAAATACCATTTGGAGGCATTTAATGTTAGAGCAAAAACGGCTGATTTTCGACAAAAGAGATAACACCCCCCATTACGTCATGCTTCAGAAATGTGGAAAATGGTCCGTTTTCAAATGTTTTATTTTTGAACGTCAGTTCACATTTGTAGGTGGATCATCAGTGTTAGAGCTAAAATTAGCATGTTTAAAGTGATTTTCATGCTTCCAGGGGCCCAAAACACAAGATTTATGGAATGGTTAAAAGTGCATGAAAATGGCCAATTTACTCACTCTGAGTTCTCAAAAAGGGTTTCTTCACCCCGGGAAGTTAATTAAATACCATTTGGAGGCATTTAATGTTAGAGCAAAAACGGCTGATTTTCGACAAAAGAGATAACACCCCCCATTACGTCATGCTTCAGAAATGTGGAAATGGTCCGTTTTCAAATGTTTTATTTTTGAACGTCAGTTCACATTTGTAGGTGGATCATCAGTGTTAGAGCTAAAATTAGCATGTTTAAAGTGATTTTCATGCTTCCAGGGGCTCGGGAAGTTAATTAAATACCATTTGGAGGCATTTAATGTTCGAGCAAAAACGGCTGATTTTCGACAAAAGAGATAACACCCCCCCATTACGTCATGCTTCAGAAATGTGGAAAATGGTCCGTTTTCAAATGTTTTATTTTTGAACGTCAGTTCACATTTGTAGGTGGATCATCAGTGTTAGAGCTAAAATTAGCATGTTTAAAGTGATTTTCATGCTTCCAGGGGCCCAAAACACAAGATTTATGGAATGGTTAAAAGTGCATGAAAATGGCTAATTTACTCACTCTGAGTTCTCAAAAAGGGTTTCTTCACCCCGGGAAGTTAATTAAATACCATTTGGAGGCATTTAATGTTCGAGCAAAAACGGCTGATTTTCGACAAAAGAGATAACACCCCCCCATTATGTCATGCTTCAGAAATGTGGAAAATGGTCCGTTTTCAAATGTTTTATTTTTGAACGTCAGTTCACATTTGTAGGTGGATCATCAGTGTTAGAGCTAAAATTAGCATGTTTAAAGTGATTTTCATGCTTCCAGGGGCTCGGGAAGTTAATTAAATACCATTTGGAGGCATTTAATGTTCGAGCAAAAACGGCTGATTTTCGACAAAAGAGATAACACCCCCCCATTACGTCATGCTTCAGAAATGTGGAAAATGGTCCGTTTTCAAATGTTTTATTTTTGAACGTCAGTTCACATTTGTAGGTGGATCATCAGTGTTAGAGCTAAAATTAGCATGTTTAAATTGATTTTCATGCTTCTTGGGGCCCAAAACACAAGATTTATGGAATGGTTAAAAGTGCATGAAAATGGCCAATTTACTCACTCTGAGTTCTCAAAAAGGGTTTCTTCACCCCGGGAAGTTAATTAAATACCATTTGGAGGCATTTATTGTTAGAGCAAAAACGGATGATTTTCGACAAAAGAGATAACACCCCCCCATTACGTCATGCTTCAGAAATGTGGAAAATGGTCCGTTTTCAAATGTTTTATTTTTGAACGTCAGTTCACATTTGTAGGTGGATCATCAGTGTTAGAGCTAAAATTAGCATGTTTAAAGTGATTTTCATGCTTCCAGGGGTTCGGGAAGTTAATTAAATACCATTTGGAGGCATTTAATGTTAGAGCAAAAACGGCTGATTTTCGACAAAAGAGATAACACCCCCCCATTACGTCATGCTTCAGAAATGTGGAAAATGGTCCGTTTTCAAATGTTTTATTTTTGAACGTCAGTTCACATTTGTAGGTGGATCATCAGTGTTAGAGCTAAAATTAGCATGTTTAAATTGATTTTCATGCTTCTTGGGGCCCAAAACACAAGATTTATGGAATGGTTAAAAGTGCATGAAAATGGCCAATTTACTCACTCTGAGTTCTCAAAAAGGGTTTCTTCACCCCGGGAAGTTAATTAAATACCATTTGGAGGCATTTATTGTTAGAGCAAAAACGGATGATTTTCGACAAAAGAGATAACACCCCCCCATTACGTCATGCTTCAGAAATGTGGAAAATGGTCCGTTTTCAAATGTTTTATTTTTGAACGTCAGTTCACATTTGTAGGTGGATCATCAGTGTTAGAGCTAAAATTAGCATATTTAAAGTGATTTTCATGCTTCCAGGGGTTCGGGAAGTTAATTAAATACCATTTGGAGGCATTTAATGTTAGAGCAAAAACGGCTGATTTTCGACAAAAGAGATAACACCCCCCCATTACGTCATGCTTCAGAAATGTGGAAAATGGTCCGTTTTCAAATGTTTCATTTTTGAACGTCAGTTCACATTTGTAGGTGGATCATCAGTGTTAGAGCTAAAATTAGCATGTTTAAAGTGATTTTCATGCTTCTTGGGGCCCAAAACACAAGATTTATGGAATGGTTAAAAGTGCATGAAAATGGCCAATTTACTCACTCTGAGTTCTCAAAAAGGGTTTCTTCACCCCGGGAAGTTAATTAAATACCATTTGGAGGCATTTAATGTTAGAGCAAAAACGGCTGATTTTCGACAAAAGAGATAACACCCCCCCATTACGTCATGCTTCAGAAATGTGGAAAATGGTCCGTTTTCAAATGTTTTATTTTTGAACGTCAGTTCACATTTGTAGGTGGATCATCAGTGTTAGAGCTAAAATTAGCATGTTTAAAGTGATTTTCATGCTTCCAGGGGCTCGGGAAGTTAATTAAATACCATTTGGAGGCATTTAATGTTCGAGCAAAAACGGCTGATTTTTGACAAAAGAGATAACACCCCCCCATTACGTCATGCTTCAGAAATGTGGAAAATGGTCCGTTTTCAAATGTTTTATTTTTGAACGTCAGTTCACATTTGTAGGTGGATCATCAGTGTTAGAGCTAAAATTAGCATGTTTAAAGTGATTTTCATGCTTCCAGGGGCCCAAAACACAAGATTTATGGAATGGTTAAAAGTGCATGAAAATGGCCAATTTACTCACTCTGAGTTCTCAAAAAGGGTTTCTTCACCCCGGGAAGTTAATTAAATACCATTTGGAGGCATTTAATGTTAGAGCAAAAACGGCTGATTTTCGACAAAAGAGATAACACCCCCCCATTACGTCATGCTTCAGAAATGTGGAAAATGGTCCGTTTTCAAATGTTTTATTTTTGAACGTCAGTTCACATTTGTAGGTGGATCATCAGTGTTAGAGCTAAAATTAGCATGTTTAAAGTGATTTTCATGCTTCCAGGGGCCCAAAACACAAGATTTATGGAATGGTTAAAAGTGCATGAAAATGGCTAATTTACTCACTCTGAGTTCTCAAAAAGGGTTTCTTCACCCCGGGAAGTTAATTAAATACCATTTGGAGGCATTTAATGTTCGAGCAAAAACGGCTGATTTTCGACAAAAGAGATAACACCCCCCCATTACGTCATGCTTCAGAAATGTGGAAAATGGTCCGTTTTCAAATGTTTTATTTTTGAACGTCAGTTCACATTTGTAGGTGGATCATCAGTGTTAGAGCTAAAATTAGCATGTTTAAAGTGATTTTCATGCTTCCAGGGGCTCGGGAAGTTAATTAAATACCATTTGGAGGCATTTAATGTTCGAGCAAAAACGGCTGATTTTCGACAAAAGAGATAACACCCCCCCATTACGTCATGCTTCAGAAATGTGGAAAATGGTCCGTTTTCAAATGTTTTATTTTTGAACGTCAGTTCACATTTGTAGGTGGATCATCAGTGTTAGAGCTAAAATTAGCATGTTTAAAGTGATTTTCATGCTTCTTGGGGCCCAAAACACAAGATTTATGGAATGGTTAAAAGTGCATGAAAATGGCCAATTTACTCACTCTGAGTTCTCAAAAAGGGTTTCTTCACCCCGGGAAGTTAATTAAATACCATTTGGAGGCATTTATTGTTAGAGCAAAAACGGATGATTTTCGACAAAAGAGATAACACCCCCCCATTACGTCATGCTTCAGAAATGTGGAAAATGGTCCGTTTTCAAATGTTTTATTTTTGAACGTCAGTTCACATTTGTAGGTGGATCATCAGTGTTAGAGCTAAAATTAGCATCTTTAAAGTGATTTTCATGCTTCCAGGGGCTCGGGAAGTTAATTAAATACCATTTGGAGGCATTTAATGTTCGAGCAAAAACGGCTGATTTTCGACAAAAGAGATAACACCCCCTTATTACGTCATGCTTCAGAAATGTGGAAAATGGTCCGTTTTCAAATGTTTTATTTTTGAACGTCAGTTCACATTTGTAGGTGGATCATCAGTGTTAGAGCTAAAATGAGCATGTTTAAAGTGATTTTCATGCTTCCAGGGGCTCGGGAAGTTAATTAAATACCATTTGGAGGCATTTAATGTTCGAGCAAAAACGGCTGATTTTCGACAAAAGAGATAACACCCCCCCATTACGTCATGCTTCAGAAATGTGGAAAATGGTCCGTTTTCAAATGTTTTATTTTTGAACGTCAGTTCACATTTGTAGGTGGATCATCAGTGTTAGAGCTAAAATTAGCATGTTTAAAGTGATTTTCATGCTTCCAGGGGCTCGGGAAGTTAATTAAATACCATTTGGAGGCATTTAATGTTCGAGCAAAAATGGCTGATTTTCGACAAAAGAGATAACACCCCCCCATTACGTCATGCTTCAGAAATGTGGAAAATGGTCCGTTTTCAAATGTTTTATTTTTGAACGTCAGTTCACATTTGTAGGTGGATCATCAGTGTTAGAGCTAAAATTAGCATGTTTAAAGTGATTTTCATGCTTCTTGGGGCCCAAAACACAAGATTTATGGAATGGTTAAAAGTGCATGAAAATGGCCAATTTACTCACTCTGAGTTCTCAAAAAGGGTTTCTTCACCCCGGGAAGTTAATTAAATACCATTTGGAGGCATTTATTGTTAGAGCAAAAACGGATGATTTTCGACAAAAGAGATAACACCCCCCCATTACGTCATGCTTCAGAAATGTGGAAAATGGTCCGTTTTCAAATGTTTTATTTTTGAACGTCAGTTCACATTTGTAGGTGGATCATCAGTGTTAGAGCTAAAATTAGCATCTTTAAAGTGATTTTCATGCTTCCAGGGGCTCGGGAAGTTAATTAAATACCATTTGGAGGCATTTAATGTTCGAGCAAAAACGGCTGATTTTCGACAAAAGAGATAACACCCCCTTATTACGTCATGCTTCAGAAATGTGGAAAATGGTCCGTTTTCAAATGTTTTATTTTTGAACGTCAGTTCACATTTGTAGGTGGATCATCAGTGTTAGAGCTAAAATGAGCATGTTTAAAGTGATTTTCATGCTTCCAGGGGCTCGGGAAGTTAATTAAATACCATTTGGAGGCATTTAATGTTCGAGCAAAAACGGCTGATTTTCGACAAAAGAGATAACACCCCCCCATTACGTCATGCTTCAGAAATGTGGAAAATGGTCCGTTTTCAAATGTTTTATTTTTGAACGTCAGTTCACATTTGTAGGTGGATCATCAGTGTTAGAGCTAAAATTAGCATGTTTAAAGTGATTTTCATGCTTCCAGGGGCTCGGGAAGTTAATTAAATACCATTTGGAGGCATTTAATGTTCGAGCAAAAATGGCTGATTTTCGACAAAAGAGATAACACCCCCCCATTACGTCATGCTTCAGAAATGTGGAAAATGGTCCGTTTTCAAATGTTTTATTTTTGAACGTCAGTTCACATTTGTAGGTGGATCATCAGTGTTAGAGCTAAAATTAGCATGTTTAAAGTGATTTTCATGCTTCCAGGGGCTCGGGAAGTGAAATAAATACCATTTGGAGGCATTTAATGTTCGAGCAAAAACGGCTGATTTTCCACAAAAGAGATAACACCCCCCCATTACGACATGCTTCAGAAATGTGGAAAATGGTCCGTTTTCAAATGTTTTATTTTTGAACGTCAGTTCACATATGTAGGTGGATCATCAGTGTTAGAGCTAAAATTAGCATGTTTAAAGTGATTTTCATGCTTCCAGGGGCTCGGGAAGTTAATTAAATACCATTTGGAGGCATTTAATGTTCGAGCAAAAACGGCTGATTTTCCACAAAAGAGATAACACCCCCCCATTACGTCATGCTTCAGAAATGTGGAAAATGGTCCGTTTTCAAATGTTTTATTTTTGAACGTCAGTTCACATTTGTAGGTGGATCATCAGTGTTAGAGCTAAAATTAGCATGTTTAAAGTGATTTTCATGCTTCCAGGGGCTCGGGAAGTTAATTAAATACCATTTGGAGGCATTTAATGTTCGAGCAAAAACGGCTGATTTTCGACAAAAGAGATAACACCCCCCCATTACGTCATGCTTCAGAAATGTGGAAAATGGTCCGTTTTCAAATGTTTTATTTTTGAACGTCAGTTCACATTTGTAGGTGGATCATCAGTGTTAGAGCTAAAATTAGCATGTTTAAAGTGATTCTCATGCTTCCAGGGGCCCAAAACACAAGATTTATGCAATGGTTAAAAGTGCATGAAAATGGCCAATTTACTCACTCTGAGTTCTCAAAAAGGGTTTCTTCACCCCGGGAAGTTAATTAATTACCATTTGGAGGCATTTAATGTTAGAGCAAAAACGGCTGATTTTCGACAAAAGAGATAACACCCCCCCATTACGTCATGCTTCAGAAATGTGGAAAATGGTCCGTTTTCAAATGTTTTATTTTTGAACGTCAGTTCACATTTGTAGGTGGATCATCAGTGTTAGAGCTAAAATTAGCATGTTTAAAGTGATTTTCATGCTTCCAGGGGCTCGGGAAGTTAATTAAATACCATTTGGAGGCATTTAATGTTCGAGCAAAAACGGCTGATTTTCGACAAAAGAGATAACACCCCCCCATTACGTCATGCTTCAGAAATGTGGAAAATGGTCCGTTTTCAAATGTTTTATTTTTGAACGTCAGTTCACATTTGTAGGTGGATCATCAGTGTTAGAGCTAAAATTAGCATGTTTAAAGTGATTTTCATGCTTCCAGGGGCCCAAAACACAAGATTTATGGAATGGTTAAAAGTGCATGAAAATGGCCAATTTACTCACTCTGAGTTCTCAAAAAGGGTTTCTTCACCCCGGGAAGTTAATTAAATACCATTTGGAGGCATTTAATGTTCGAGCAAAAACGGCTGATTTTCGACAAAAGAGATAACACCCCCCCATTACGTCATGCTTCAGAAATGTGGAAAATGGTCCGTTTTCAAATGTTTTATTTTTGAACGTCAGTTCACATTTGTAGGTGGATCATCAGTGTTAGAGCTAAAATTAGCATGTTTAAAGTGATTTTCATGCTTCCAGGGGCTCGGGAAGTTAATTAAATACCATTTGGAGGCATTTAATGTTCGAGCAAAAACGGCTGATTTTCGACAAAAGAGATAACACCCCCCATTACGTCATGCTTCAGAAATGTGGAAAATGGTCCGTTTTCAAATGTTTTATTTTTGAACGTCAGTTCACATTTGTAGGTGGATCATCAGTGTTAGAGCTAAAATTAGCATGTTTAAAGTGATTTTCATGCTTCCAGGGGCCCAAAACACAAGATTTATGGAATGGTTAAAAGTGCATGAAAATGGCCAATTTACTCACTGTGAGTTCTCAAAAAGGGTTTCTTCACCCCGGGAAGTTAATTAAATACCATTTGGAGGCATTTAATGTTAGAGCAAAAACGGCTGATTTTCGACAAAAGAGATAACACCCCCCCATTACGTCATGCTTCAGAAATGTGGAAAATGGTCCGTTTTCAAATGTTTTATTTTTGAACGTCAGTTCACATTTTTAGGTGGATCATCAGTGTTAGAGCTAAAATTAGCATGTTTAAAGTGATTTTCATGCTTCCAGGGGCCCAAAACACAAGATTTATGGAATGGTTAAAAGTGCATGAAAATGGCCAATTTACTCACTCTGAGTTCTCAAAAAGGGTTTCTTCACCCCGGGAAGTTAATTAAATACCATTTGGAGGCATTTAATGTTCGAGCAAAAACGGCTGATTTTCGACAAAAGAGATAACACCCCCCATTACGTCATGCTTCAGAAATGTGGAAAATGGTCCGTTTTCAAATGTTTTATTTTTGAACGTCAGTTCCCATTTGTAGGTGGATCATCAGTGTTAGAGCTAAAATTAGCATGTTTAAAGTGATTTTCATGCTTCCAGGGGCCCAAAACACAAGATTTATGGAATGGTTAAAAGTGCATGAAAATGGCCAATTTACTCACTCTGAGTTCTCAAAAAGGGTTTCTTCACCCCGGGAAGTTAATTAAATACCATTTGGAGGCATTTAATGTTAGAGCAAAAACGGCTGATTTTCGACAAAAGAGATAACACCCCCCCATTACGTCATGCTTCAGAAATGTGGAAAATGGTCCGTTTTCAAATGTTTTATTTTTGAAAGTCAGTTCACATTTGTAGGTGGATCATCAGTGTTAGAGCTAAAATTAGCATGTTTAAAGTGATTTTCATGCTTCCAGTGGCTCGGGAAGTGAAATAAATACCATTTGGAGGCATTTAATGTTCGAGCAAAAACGGCTGATTTTCCACAAAAGAGATAACACCCCCCCATTACGTCATGCTTCAGAAATGTGGAAAATGGTCCGTTTTCAAATGTTTTATTTTTGAACGTCAGTTCACATTTGTAGGTGGATGATCAGTGTTAGAGCTAAAATTAGCATGTTTAAAGTTATTTTCATGCTTCCAGGGGCCCAAAACACAAGATTTATGGAATGGTTAAAAGTGCATGAAAATGGCCAATTTACTCACTCTAAGTTCTCAAAAAGGGTTTCTTCACCCCGGGAAGTTAATTAAATACCATTTGGAGGCATTTAATGTTAGAGCAAAAACGGCTGATTTTCGACAAAAGAGATAACACCCCCCCATTACTTCATGCTTCAGAAATGTGGAAAATGGTCCATTTTCAAATGTTTTATTTTTGAACGTCAGTTCACATTTGTAGGTGGATCATCAGTGTTAGAGCTAAAATTAGCATGTTTAAAGTGATTTTCATGCTTCCAGGGGCCCAAAACACAAGATTTATGGAATGGTTAAAAGTGCATGAAAATGGCCAATTTACTCACTCTGAGTTCTCAAAAAGGGTTTCTTCACCCCGGGAAGTTAATTAAATACCATTTGGAGGCATTTAATGTTAGAGCAAAAACGGCTGATTTTCGACAAAAGAGATAACACCCCCCCATTACGTCATGCTTCAGAAATGTGGAAAATGGTCCGTTTTCAAATGTTTTATTTTTGAACGTCAGTTCACATTTGTAGGTGGATCATCAGTGTTAGAGCTAAAATTAGCATGTTTAAAGTGATTTTCATGTTTCCAGGGGCTCGGGAAGTGAAATAAATACCATTTGGTGGCATTTAATGTTCGAGCAAAAACGGCTGATTTTCGACAAAAGAGATAACACCCCCCCATTACGTCATGCTTCAGAAATGTGGAAAATGGTCCGTTTTCAAATGTTTTATTTTTGAACGTCAGTTCACATTTGTAGGTGGATCATCAGTGTTAGAGCTAAAATTAGCATGTTTAAAGTGATTTTCATGCTTCCAGGGGCTCGGGAAGTTAATTAAATACCATTTGGAGGCATTTAATGTTCGAGCAAAAAAGGCTGATTTTCCCCAAAAGAGATAACACCCCCCCATTACGTCATGCTTCAGAAATGTGGAAAATGGTCCGTTTTCAAATGTTTTATTTTTGAACGTCAGTTCACATTTGTAGGTGGATCATCAGTGTTAGAGCTAAAATTAGCATGTTTAAAGTGATTTTCATGCTTCCAGGGGCCCAAAACACAAGATTTATGGAATGGTTAAAAGTGCATGAAAATGGCCAATTTACTCACTCTGAGTTCTCAAAAAGGGTTTCTTCACCCCGGGAAGTTAATTAAATACCATTTGGAGGCATTTAATGTTAGAGCAAAAACGGCTGATTTTCGACAAAAGAGAGAACACCCCCCCATTACGTCATGCTTCAAAAATGTGGAAAATGGTCCGTTTTCAAATGTTTTATTTTTGAACGTCAGTTCACATTTGTAGGTGGATCATCAGTGTTAGAGCTAAAATTAGCATGTTTAAAGTGATTTTCATGCTTCCAGGGGCTCGGGAAGTTAATTAAATACCATTTGGAGGCATTTAATGTTAGAGCAAAAACGGCTGATTTTCGACAAAAGAGATAACACCCCCCCATTACGTCATGCTTCAGAAATGTGGAAAATGGTCCGTTTTCAAATGTTTTATTTTTGAACGTCAGTTCACATTTGTAGGTGGATCATCAGTGTTAGAGCTAAAATTAGCATGTTTAAAGTAATTTTCATGCTTCCAGGGGCCCAAAACACAAGATTTATGGAAAGGTTAAAAGTGCACGAAAATGGCCAATTTACTCACTCTGAGTTCTCAAAAAGGGTTTCTTCACCCCGGGAAGTTAATTAAATACCATTTGGAGGCATTTAATGTTCGAGCAAAAACGGCTGATTTTCGACAAAAGAGATAACACCCCCCCATTACGTCATGCTTCAGAAATGTGGAAATGGTCCGTTTTCAAATGTTTTATTTTTGAACGTCAGTTCACATTTGTAGGTGGATCATCAGTGTTAGAGCTAAAATTAGCATGTTTAAAGTGATTTTCATGCTTCCAGGGGCTCGGGAAGTTAATTAAATACCATTTGGAGGCATTTAATGTTCGAGCAAAAACGGCTGATTTTCGACAAAAGAGATAACACCCCCCCATTACGTCATGCTTCAGAAATGTGGAAAATGGTCCGTTTTCAAATGTTTTATTTTTGAACGTCAGTTCACATTTGTAGGTGGATCATCAGTGTTAGAGCTAAAATTAGCATGTTTAAAGTGATTTTCATGCTTCCAGGGGCCCAAAACACAAGATTTATGGAATGGTTAAAAGTGCATGAAAATGGCTAATTTACTCACTCTGAGTTCTCAAAAAGGGTTTCTTCACCCCGGGAAGTTAATTAAATACCATTTGGAGGCATTTAATGTTCGAGCAAAAACGGCTGATTTTCGACAAAAGAGATAACACCCCCCCATTACGTCATGCTTCAGAAATGTGGAAAATGGTCCGTTTTCAAATGTTTTATTTTTGAACGTCAGTTCACATTTGTAGGTGGATCATCAGTGTTAGAGCTAAAATTAGCATGTTTAAAGTGATTTTCATGCTTCCAGGGGCTCGGGAAGTTAATTAAATACCATTTGGAGGCATTTAATGTTCGAGCAAAAACGGCTGATTTTCGACAAAAGAGATAACACCCCCCCATTACGTCATGCTTCAGAAATGTGGAAAATGGTCCGTTTTCAAATGTTTTATTTTTGAACGTCAGTTCACATTTGTAGGTGGATCATCAGTGTTAGAGCTAAAATTAGCATGTTTAAAGTGATTTTCATGCTTCTTGGGGCCCAAAACACAAGATTTATGGAATGGTTAAAAGTGCATGAAAATGGCCAATTTACTCACTCTGAGTTCTCAAAAAGGGTTTCTTCACCCCGGGAAGTTAATTAAATACCATTTGGAGGCATTTATTGTTAGAGCAAAAACGGATGATTTTCGACAAAAGAGATAACACCCCCCCATTACGTCATGCTTCAGAAATGTGGAAAATGGTCCGTTTTCAAATGTTTTATTTTTGAACGTCAGTTCACATTTGTAGGTGGATCATCAGTGTTAGAGCTAAAATTAGCATCTTTAAAGTGATTTTCATGCTTCCAGGGGTTCGGGAAGTTAATTAAATACCATTTGGAGGCATTTAATGTTAGAGCAAAAACGGCTGATTTTCGACAAAAGAGATAACACCCCCCCATTACGTCATGCTTCAGAA